>NC_138780.1:192720539-193109733 GCF_965119305.1 Pelophylax lessonae | reverse complement strand
CTCCCAGCGTGGCTTGCTGCAGTTCGGGACGGAGAAGTACAAGATGCAGATTAATGGCCAGGAAAACCCCCACTTGAACTTGTTCACACAGCCACCTAATAAACATAAAGCATAGATTGTCAGCTCTTCTGATCAGAGGGACACACGCCTTCCCTCTCTCCTAGCAAAGAGAACCATCTGGTATTGCCAGTTTTACACAGGCTACCAACAAGCTTAAAGGCAATGCAGGGATCTCTTTTCAAAAGCAGTAAAATAGGTTTGCTGCATAAGTAACCCACCATTCTTTTTTTGCCATTTATATCTATTAAGTTGACTTCTCTCATTGTCTTTTCTAACTCTGCCAGTAGAGTTGTGATCTGATCAGGGGCGTAACTACAGGGGTTGCAGAGGTTGCAATTGCAACCGGGCCCCATGCTCCAGGGGGCCTGTGTGGCTCCCCTGTACACCTGGATAGGAGGGGCGGCATGTAGAGAAATCACTGTCCTCCTTTTCCTCCTGTAGCTGCAGGAGGAAAATGGAGGAGATTGGTTCCTCTGTATGCTGCCCCCCCCCCCACTCCTCCTATCCAGTTCACTTGTGTTCTGCTGTCTCTGGGCCCTTGTGTGCTCCCCTGGTCTCCCCCCCCCCCCACTGTGCTCCCCACCCACTGTGCTCCCCCCCCCCCCCCCCCCGTGATCCCTTCCCTCTCCTGCCTGCTGCTGCAGGGGATGTGTCACATTAGAGAACGAGGAAGGGGTCGGCAAATATGTAATTTACCAGCATCTTCCTTTTCTGAATGGACAGAGTCATAGTCAGTGACATTGTAAAATAATAAAAAAAAATTATAAAAAATACAATTAAAATACCAAAAAAATAAAAAATACTGACACCAGTGGGTGAACTTCCAGGATCACAAAGGTCCCACTTGCAACCGGGCCCTGGCATTCCACTACCTTGGGGAGGGCCCAAGATGGCGGGAAGGGGGCCCACTGCAGAACTTGTGAAAGGGTCCCGCTGTGGCACCGTAATAAAGGGCCCCGCAACGAGAGTGGAGGGCCCCCAGGATCAGTGGGAAGAGCCCCAGGCTTGAAGGGAAGGGCCCCGGCCAGGAGTCCGGGGGGCCCTTCATGGTTTCTTGCACAGGGGCCCTGAAGGTTCTAGTTACGCCTCTGGATCTGATTTCTGCCTAGGGATCCCTGGCGTTAGTAGGAGAAGAGCTCCAGCGGGTCACATGAGCACCCAACAGCACCCTAAATATGGTATTTTCTACAATAATATTACACCAAGAAACAGACTGGACATTATATAATCCTTTTACAGCGTGGATTACATGATTTTACAAGGATTTTAACTAGGGCTTATTTTCGGGGTAAGGCTTATATTGCAGCCATCCTAGAAAACAGAAATAGGTCTTATTTTCGGAGAAAGACGGTAGTAGTAATAATTAAGCCCTGACTCCCCAACTTTGCAATGAAAAATCAAGGGGCAGGTCCGGTACAGTGTAGGAATCAAAGCAGGCAGATCGTAATGCTGGAACCTCATGGGCGGGGTCTTTGACACTCTGACCCTTGCATTTTATTACAGATGACATTGTGATCTTACTGGGCACTGAGAAGGGCACCAGGTAGTTTGTGGTGTCAGTGTCTTCTTGATATGCCTCCTTGTCACCATGTAGAAGACCATTCTCCAGGAGTTCCTGCTTGCCGTCCAACGTCGTGGAACTCACACCATTAGCAGAGTGAAGGAGTCTCTGCCTCTGAAAAAGATAAAGGTGGAGGCGAAGTAAATAAAAATATGTGGAAGGTTGTTAGCCAGATATTTTTATCCAACATCAGTACTGGATCTCAGAAATGCTATTGTGGGTGGATAGGCACACATATCTACAGACCCATTCCAAAATATTGTAGAATCTCCAATGTGTTGGAGACCATGCTGGACTGACTGAATTGAACACTGGTCCTGGGTGGGGGGTTATGTGGGCAGATCGGAAGGATTCCATCTGTTAGGAATGTGCCCGATGTTGGAGAATGGTCGTAAACCCTCTTGGGCTTCTGCCTTTTTAGTACAGCTTTAAGGTCTTTAGACTGAGGAAAGGAGGAGCGACCGGTATCCAAAAGAATTGCCCCTGCAACCACAGCAGTCACTTCCCCAACCTACTTGAGACAACCTCGTAAACATACATCTGGCCTAGGGTTTAGTCCCAGTCAACTAGCTTGCAGCAACAGCCCTGAAGAAGGGTGAATCTTTCTCCCGAAAAGCATTGGCTTGATGTACTTGTTGCTACCCTCAATACAAATTCTTGAATCAACTTCCAAACTCGCACTTCTTTTGGATACCGAGTGCTCCTACTTTCCTCATTTCTCCTCAAAATATTGTAGAAAGCCTTCTCAGAAGAAACTGTTATGGGTGATGGAAAGGTGGGAAGGTGTAGTACGTTGGTTTGGGAATGGAACGTCCAACAAGCTCATATAGGTGGAACCAGTGCCGGGACAAGGTCACCTAGAGTAAAGGGCAAATTTTCAAATTGCCCCCCCCCCCCCAGATTTATTAGCATTATGTGTCAGGAAACCACCCCCTCCCCCCAAAAAAAAAAATAAAGCGATAACCTGCATGCTTAGTTCAAATCCTCTCATTCCACATATGCTCTCAGCACAATCCCTCCGACCCCCCCCTTCAAAAAAAATTCCCCTTTCCTAGTACAAATCCTCTACCCCTCCAAGCACAAATCCCCCCCCCCACTCCAAATCCCCCCTGGAATGGAAAAAGAGGTATATGGCGCTCCCTAATATTGGAGGGAGTATAATGAGACTAATTAAAGTGATTGATTGATTGATTGATTAAATAGACAATTTAAATATGTAAATATAACTAACAAAAAATGCCAAACTAGAGTGCAAACTATTATGGAACTTCCAAATCCCCCCTCCCAGCACAAATTCCCCTCCCCCCAACCCCCATCTTAGCACGAATTCCCCCCCCCCCCCCACTCCAAATTTCTCCTTCCAGCACAAATGCCCATTAAATATCACTAATAACGCAAATTCCTCTCCCCAAAAAATATCCCCTCCTACCACCATCACCCTTTTCTAGCACAACCCCCCCCCAAAAACCCTACCCTAGAACGAATCCTCTTCCCCATCTCTCCTCTCAACACAAATCACCCTTAAATCACCATTCCTAGCACACCTCCCAAAATTTCCCCTTCTAGAACAATTCTTACCTCCTGCTGCTCCCCCCCCCCCTAATTTCCCCTCCCAACAAAAATCTCCTCCCCACATTCGCCTTGTTGTGCTCCTGAAACTCACATTATACCCCAGTACCCAGGGCAGCCTCCCTTCTGCCCACCCCTCGTCTCGGCCCTGGGTGTAACGGTCAAGTATCCATAATCATTTGGCCATTTAGTGCACATAAGTAATACCTCATTGATGATCAACCGGCTTGCCATGCGTAGCCGTGTTCGCGGTGGGAATTTGTTGGTGATCATGATCCGTAAACCGGCTTCAGGAAAGCGATATTTGGGAGGGCTGGAACAGATTATCTCATCCACCATCACTACTGAATTTCGGGTGTAAAATCGCTGATCTGTCTTTACTGTTTACCGGAAGAAAACATTCACATTTATTAGAACGAGAAAAAGGTAAAAAGCCGGTAAGCCTTCATGAAACGTTATACAAAAGAACAATAATGGACATTTCCTTAGACATGCGAAGGTGTCGCGGGGCATCAGAACTGAAAATGATGGAGATAAAATTGAAATGTGAATACACCACAGAAGTCATTCTTGGCCTAAAATAACTGATAGCTTGGTAATGCTTCCACCAAGAAGGAACTTTCAAATACACTATATTACCAAAAGTATTGGGACGCCTGCCTTTACAAGCAAATTAACTTTAATAGTATTCCAGTCTTAGTCTGTAGGGTTCAATATTGAGTTAACCCACCCTTTGCAGCTATAACAGCTTCAACGCTTCTGGGAAATCTGTCCTCAAGGTTTAGGAGTGTGTCTATGGGAATGTTTGACCATTCTTCCAGAAGCGCATTTGTGAGGTCAGGCACTGATGTTGAAGAGAAGGCCTGACTCGTAGTCTGCGCTCTAATTAATTTGAAAGGTGTTCTATTCGGTTGGACTCTGTGTAGGTCAGTCAAGTTCCTCCACCTCAAACTCACTCATCCATGTCTTTATGGACCTTGCTTTGTGCACTGGTACGCAGTCATGTAGCTGTAGGAACAGAAATGAGCCATCCCCAAACTGTTCCCACAAAGTTGGGAGCATGAAATTGTCCAAAATGCCTTGGTATGCTGACAACTTAAGAGTTCCCTTCACTGGAACTAAGGGGCCAAGCCCAACCCCTGAAAAAAAAAAAACCCACACCATAATCCCCCCCTCCACCAAATAATTTGGACCAGTGCACAAAGCAAGGTCAATAAAGACATGGATGAGTGAGTTTGGGGTGGAGGAACTTGATTGGCTTGCACAGAGTCCTGACCTCAGCCCAATAGAACACCTTTGGGATGAATTAGAGCGGAGACTGCAAGCCAGGCCTTCTCGTCCAAATTCAGTGGCTGACCTCACCTTCTGGAAGAATGGTCAAACGTTCCCATAGACACTCCTAAACCTTGTGGACAGCCTTCCCAGAAGAGTTGAAGCTGTTATAGCTGCATAGGGTGGGCCAACTCAATATTGAACCCTACTGACTAAGACTGGGGTGCCATTAAAGTTCATGCGTGTAAAGGCAGGCGTCCCAATACTTTTGGTAAATTAGTGTATTTGAAAGTTCCTTCTTGGTGGAAGCATTACCAAGCTATCAGCCATTTTAGGCCAAGAATGACTTCTGTGGTGTCTTTACATTTCAATTTTATCTCCATAAACCTTGTGGACAGCCTTCCCAGAAGAGTTGAAGCGGTTATAGCTGCAAAGGGTGAGCCAACTCAATACAGGTATACCCCGTTTTAAGTACACTCACTTTACGTACACTCGCGAGTACAGACACAGCCTGGTCAGCTTGGCATGGCACTTCTCCCAGTTTTTAACATTGGCGTCTATGGGAAATCTTGGTCAGCTTGACATGGCACTGCTCCCAAACCATAAGTGACAGGGATACCAAACTTAGGGAGCACCGAGAGGGGACCCAGCACTACAACATATCATATTTGTGGCCGGCCAGCTTGCCTAGATAATCTACCATGTCATAGTCCTGGATCCCCTTAACATGCTCCCCAAGCTTGGTGTCCTTGTCACTTATGGTTTGGGAGCAGTGCCATGTCAAGCTGACCAAGATTTCCTATGGAGCTAGTGTATTTACATGCATTGAGAAATGAAAAAAGGTATTGCTTCACTTTAAGTACATTTTCATTTTACATACATGCTCTGGTCCCATTGTGTACTTAAAAGTGGGGACTCTACGGACTAAGACTGGGATGCCATTACAAGTTAATGTGCGTGTAAAGGCAGGCGTCCCAATACTTTTGTTATATAGTGTATTAGTTGATGGCATGAAAGGCCACTTTAACCCAAGGTTGATATATCATTGAAGGGTCTCCATTAAGCTGGACCACAAGCCAGATTCTTATACCTCCAGGAACTTCAGTGGAGAAGATCTTCCCAAGGCAATTCTTAGGAACGCCCAACTGGCATTGCCATTTCGAAGATGGTGTCACCTTACCCTAGTTCAGTGATGGCGAACCTTGGCACCCCAGATGTTTTGGAACTATATTTCCCATGATGCTCATGCACTCGGCAGTGCAGTAGAGCATCATGGGAAATGTAGTTCCAAAACACCTGGGGTGCCAAGGTTCGCCATCACTGCCCTAGTGGGTCCTCTATAATGTAGAATGGAAAAATATCCAATTGCAGGAGATAGAGACCCTGGATGTGGCCTTCTGAGAAGGGTGTAGACCAGGGTTGTCCAACCTGCGGCCCTCCAGATGTTAGAGGACTACATCTCCCATACTCCCTTGCCAGCCTCTTAGCTGACAGAGTAGTATGGGAGTTATAGTCCTGCAACATCTGGAGGGCCTCAGGCAGGGCCGCCATCAGGGGGGGACAGCCGATACAAATGTAAGGGGCCCAGGGTCCCGAGGGGCCCGGCCAGGAGAAGGCAGGAGCGGGTGAAGGGGAGCTGGGTTGTGCATTACAGAAACAAACTCGGCAACTTCTGCTGAGCTGTCTCATTGAGCTCAGAAATCAAGCTCATTACTGCCACCTCTGGCTACTATCTGCATGTGCACCCCTCGTGTGTCCTGCTTGTACAGTACTGTGTTATGTGCTGTGATTGGCTGCAGCTCCTTTGTGGTGTCTCAGCAATGTGTCAGCTTTGTGGAAACAAGAGCTGGGAGTAGGTAGGAAGACCTCATTTACAAGTAGGTGCAATGAAGGAAAGGAAGGGGGCTGTGTGTGTACAAGGAGGGGCCAGAGCTTTGTGTGTTTACAGGTGTGTGTGTGTGTGTGTGTGTGTGTGTTGGGGGGGGGGGTGCTGACATATATACAGGTGTGTGGGGGAGTGCTGACATTTATGCAGGGGTGTGTGTGTGTGTGTGGGGGGGGGGTGCTGACATATATACAGGTGTGTGTGTGTGGGGTGGGGGGGCTGACATATATAAAGGTGTGGGGGGGAGGGGGTGCTGACATATATACAGATGTGGGGGGGGGGGCTGACATATATAAAGGTGTGGGGGGGGGGTGCTGACATATATACAGGTGTGGGGGGGGGGGTGCTGACATATATACAGGTGTGTGGGGGGGCTGAAATTTATAAAGGTGTGGGGGGGTACTGACATATATACAGGTGTGTGTGGGGGGGTGCTGACATATATACAGGTGTGTGTGGGGGGGTGCTGACATATATACAGGTGTGTGGGGGGGGGGCTGAAATTTATAAAGGCGTGGGGGGGTACTGACATATATACAGGTGTGTGTGGGGGGGTGCTGACATATATACAGGTGTGTGGGGGGGGGGTGCTGACATATATACAGGTGTGTGGGGGGTGCTGACATATATACAGGTGTGAGGGGGGCTGACATGTATACAGGTGTGAGGGGGGCTGACACGTATACAGGTGTGGGGGGGGGGCTGATACATATACAGGTGTGAGGGGGGCTGAGTGAGTACAGGTGAGGTGGCTGATGTGTGGATTTGGTGGGATGGCCCATGGGCAGGCCCTTGGTGGTCTGGCTCAGAGGGGCCCAGGCCTAAAGCTGTGTAAGGGGCCCAAAAATTTCTGACGGCTGCCCTGGTCAGGTTGGACACCTCTGGTGTAGACAGAAACAGCGATAGATCACTAAAGTAAAAGAAGTCTGTCATTGCCCCCTAAGGACTATAATGATCAGTTTTCCGTGGAACTGACCATTCATAACATGTTTACATGTAGCATCTTTTAAGTTTCTGGTGCAACAATACTCAAAGAAAAGCAGAGTTAATAGTCATGCAGGTTAAAAGGCAGATATGAGCTTATAGGCAAGATTAAGCAGACAGGAGGGAAGAGTTGAGAAGTTAAGCTGGAAGATTTCAAAGAGATCTGATTTTTGCAGATAAAACAGGACAAAAGGTCAAGTGGTAGCACTGTGGCTTCGTGGTTAGTACTTCTGCCTTGCAGGCATGCCGGTTAATTTCTACAAATTGGCCCTAGAATGTGAGGTAGGGGTGTTAGATTGTAAGTTTCTCGAGAAAAGGGCCTATATTAAAACTTTCACCACCTAACATACAGTGCATCCGGAAAGCATTCATTGCACTTCACTTTTTCCACATTTTGTTATTTTACAGCCTTATTCCAAAATGGATTACATTTATTATTTTCCTCAGAATTCTACAAACAATCCCCCATGATGACAACGTGAAAGAAGTTTGTTTGAAATCTTTGCAAAATTATTAAAAATAAAAAATTAAAAAAAAAAAAACATGTACATAAGCAGGGCTTTTTTTCTCAGGGTATAGGTGCAGGAACTCCACACCTTTTAAATCACCCCCTGCCCACCTCCAAGAACTGTCCCTTGGTTCCACCCCCTACCCACCTCCCAGTACCATACCTTATGGCACTTTTTCACTGCAAGTACCGGCTAGTACTCGGCACCGCTTGGCCCGGTTTGCTTTTCCACTGCTGGTACCACATGGTATAGTGTCGGAACGGTTCGGTACGGTACGGTATGGTTTGCTTTTCCACTAAAGTAGTACTAAAGTTAAGTGGGTGGGGTAGCAACGGGGAGGGTGTGATTCTCTGACCAATCAGTGGCTAGTAGTGACTGCATGCAAAGGATTGTGGGATATGGTACCAGTTTGGTACCTGTTGGAACCACAATCGAGTAGGTACTGTTTTTTCAGAGCCGTACCGTACCATACCGTTCGGTTCCATGCAGTGGAAAAGCAAACCTATACCGTACCGTACCGAACCGTTCCGACCCTATACCATGCGGTACCGCAGTGGAAAAGCACAAAAGCGTGCCGAGCCGGTACGGTTCTATGCAGTGGAAAAGCGCCATTAGAGAAAACAAAACCAAATATCATTTTGTAGTGCTGAGTAATTTGTATGGAATATGTTAATGGTAACAAGAAAAGCAGTAAAATAGATACACTACAGCCAGCAACAGTAGAGCCCCCACACAACAATAGACCTGAACCCCCCCCCCCCCCCCAGCAACAATGGATGCACACCAGCAACCATAGATCCCCAGCAGCAGCATAAGATCTCCCAGCAACCAGCATCAATACCCCCCCCCCTCCCAGCAGCCAGCAACAGTAGACTCCTCCCTCAACAGTAGATCCTTCGCAGCAACAAGAGATCCCCCACCATCAACAATTGACCTCCCCAGCAACAACAGATTCACCCTGCAAAAATTGATCCCTTCCAGTGACAATAGATCCCCCAGCAGTGAGCATCAACAGACCCTGCAGCACCCCTTGCCATTACATACATTCAGTGCTGGAGGTGGCGGAACTGCGTTCCCACTAAAAAAAAAAAGCCATGACACTCAAAATTCATGGAAGGAAGTTAATTTTAATTCACAGAAGAGGAAGATTTCATTTTTTTTTATTGATTTGGACACTTGAGCACAATATATGAATTTTATGATTTTTATTTTTTCATCAATTTGATTAATATAATGTTGGAGAAAATATTAGGACACTTTAAAGATCTGCACAGTGCACTTTATTTTATCACGATTATCACTTTAATATGTTTTGAATAACACACAACCACCAATAGCACTTTATTGATAACTTGGATCAACATATATATTTATTATTTATTTATTATTTATTTTTAGAAGATTTGTCTATATGATTTGGATGTATATGGCACAGATTTAATTGTATACACGTTTTTAATACGTTTATATACTTCATATTTGATTTATACACCATTTAAATACTAACATATATTTTACTAGTCACCTTACTACACTAATCACCCCTGAAGCGCGGTAACCCCCCCCCCCCCCCCCCTATTATTTTCATTTAACGGTGTGGTCACCAGTAACGGTACAAGCAGCATTAAGGGCATATACATTTAAGAATCTCCCGAGACAGCGCAAGAGTCACACCCATATAAACAGACTCAAAATTGAGCTCAAGTGCATCATGTTTGCACTGATCATCCTTGAGATGTTTCTAAAATTTGATTGGAGTCCACCTGTGGTAAATTCAGTTGATTGGACATGATTTGGAAAGGCACACACCTGTCTATAAAAGGGCCCACAGTTACCAGTGCATGTCAGAGCACAAACCAAGCCATGAAGTCCAAGGAATTGTCTGCAGACCTCCGAGACAGGATTGTATGGTGGCACAGATCGGGGGAAGGGTACAGAAACATTTCTGCAGCATTGAAGGTCCCAATGAGCACAGTGGCCTCCAATATCTGTAAAAGTAAGATGTTTGGAACCACCAGGACTCTTCCTAGAGCCAAACTGAGCGATCGGGGGAGAAGGGCCTTAGTCAGGGAGGTGACCAAGAACCCGATGATCACTCTGACAGAGCTCCAGTGTTTCTCTATGGAGAGAGGAGAACAACCATCTCTGCAGCACTTCACCAATCAGGCCTGTATGGTCTGACCCCCGCTGACGAAGTCCCGTAGGACGTAACGCGTACGGGAGGTGGAGTTAGTGACGTCACTGCTGCTGCTGTCTTGTGGGCCGAAGGAGGAAGCATCGGCTCCCGGCTTGATTCCTTTCATTTTATGCTGCAATATGAGGAAACATTCTGTAATTGCAATTATTTATCAATAAATGTGGAAGCTTTATACAGTATACGCTTAGATCTTCTCCTTTGTGTCTTGTTTGATACATTGGGTTTCTCATTGGAAACGTGGAGGAATATACCTCATTACAGTGGAGGCTTTACCGTTTGCTGAACATCACCCTGTATGATTATCTGAGCCTGTTTAACCCACTGGTGACACAGGGGTCATACATTGAGGTGAGCGCGTTGGAGTGCTTCTTGGTGAAGGGATTGTCACCGTAGTGAACATCTTTCTGGCACCTTACTGTGGTCTTCAACTATTATTCTTCAGAAGGACTTTGAATTCTGAAAGAACTTTTTAGATTATATTTGCGCTGCACTATTTTTTCTATACTGTATGGTAGAGTGGCAAGACGGAAGCCACTCCTCAGTAAAAGGCACATGACAGCCCGCCTGGAGTTTGCCAAAAGGCACCTGAAGGACTCCCAGACCATGAGAAACAAAGTTCTCTGGTAGGATGAACCAAATATTTAATTATTTTCCCTGAATGGCAAGCCTCATGTCTGGAGGAACCCAGGCACTGCTCATCACCTGGCCAATACCATCCCTACAGTGAAGCATGGTGGTGGCAGCATCATGCTTTGGGGATGCTTTTCAGTGGCAGGAACTTGGTGACTAGTCAGGATCGAGGGAAAGATGAATGCAGCAATGTACAGAGACCTCCTTGATGAAAACCTTCTCAAGAGCACTCTGGACCTTGTCCTGTTGTTGTAAAGCGGTACTTTGTTGAACACACATGAGTGTAAGGGGGGACTGTTGGGGACTCCTTGGCCCACAAATATTTGTAAAGTATACAATTTGGCCCACATTCTAAACGCACAAGTGATGTTTTGCTTTTATTTTCTGCCTTTAAACGCTTCTGCCTCTAAACTCTTATAAACACCTATGAATGCATTGACATATTGGCTAAACTGGAGGGGCGTTTAGAAGAAGGGAACAAAAAAAATGACTGTAAAAGTTCAGGAGGCCTATCAGCATTGTAATAACAATAGAAATATTAAATATATAATATTAATAATAAAATTCATATAATGCCAATGTATACATAACAAATGATAGGCTAATATAGGAAGAATAAGGAGAATTTGGTTTTGCCCCCCCCCCCCCCATGGGACGAGATGGGATCCCCCTGGAATCAATGTAGCTCTTAAAGCAAGTGGCAGTCCCCCCTGGTGGTGGCATTGGGAACAGGAAGATGGTTGCTCGTCGCGGGGAAAATACTGACAGCCGCATTTGCAGCTTCTCCTCTGCGGTTTACCTTTAATTAGGGATCAACCGATATCGGTTTTTCGTTGCAGATACTGATATTTTGGCCATTGCATATTGGTATCGGCCAATATGGGCCGATATTTTGAACATTTAAAGTTTTGCAAAATAAACACAATTTTCAACATAAATCTGTTACTGAACCCTTTGGTGGGTGGCTGGCACCCTGTGGTGGGTGGGTGGCTGGCTCCCTGTGGTAGGTGGATGGCTCCCTGTGGTGGGTGGCTGGCTGGCACCCTGTGTGGTGGGTGGCTGGCTGGTACAGGCAGGGCCTGTGGCTGGCTGGTACAGGCCTGTGGGTGGCTAGCTGGCACCGGGCATCTGTGGGTGGGTGTATGTATGTGGCGGCTGTGCTAAACACACTGTGTGCACTGTACACTCACTGTCCCGAGACTCCCCGACTCGAGACGAGGCTGTGGGAGGCGGCCTAAGAAGGCAGAATCTGTTCCAGTGCGCGGAGGCGCGTGGCGCAACATACACAATGACGTCACGACAATACCGGTAACCTCCGGGGCCGATTCCGATATATCGGGGAAAGTGTATATCGGTCCTAGATATTTTGGCCTTGCCGATAATCGGTCGATCCTTACTTTAAATTTCCAAGGAACTAGGTGGGGAAAAGGGTGGGCAGGGGGTTCAGGAGGAAAAATTGAAATTCCTATATTGCTTGAGATTCCTACTGTATATTGCTGCATTTAGATGCGTAAAAAACAATGAATCTAAACTCAGAAACCCGTGTGAATGAGCCCTATTTTTTTTTTTTTTTTCCCACGGTATACTGAATTTCTATATTTATTAGAACAGGAAATACAAATTTTGCATAAACATCAATAAACCGGCCAGATCAGCACTCTGCTGTCACTTCCTCTGTATCATACAGACAATTTTCTTCTGAATTTCTTTTTTTCAGTTTCCCCCTTTTTTTTGTCCAATCTGCCCTTTTTTACGTTTTTTTATATAAATTTAATGAATCCATTCTGTGGTGTCTGATTCCTTTCACAATACGGGAAGAATATTGTAGCAGTTTGCGGTTTTGTGCTCAATTGCTGCTTTGTTTTATCTCAATGTAAAATATCTTTATCTTAGCTGATTTTTATATGGTCCGTTTATACTCAATTGTTGCATTTTAAAATGAGGAAGTAAATACAGATAATTAAAAAAAAAGAAAAACAGAAATGGATATTTGTTGCATGCAATAATAAAAAAAAGTAAATATCAAATTAAAAATACTGTAAAACTACGGGGTGTATTTATATATATATATATATATATATATATATATATATATATATATAAAAAATATTAATAATAATTTGCATGGCAATTCTCCTGTGAAAGGGCATGCACAATGTTTTTATGTAAATTTCATAAATCCATTCTGTGGTTTCTGATTCCTTTCACAGCCCGGGAGGAATATTGGTCTGTGTAGCAATTTGCGGCTTTGTGCTCAATTGCTGCTTTGTTTTATTTCGATGTAAAATATCTTTATCATGGCTGATTTTTATATGGTCCGTTTATACTCACTAGTTGAATTTTAAAATGAGGAAGTAAATACAGGTAATAAAAAAAAAAAGAGAAAAAAAAAAAGAAAGAGAAAAAAAAAGAAGAAAATCAGAAATGGATATTTGCGGCATGCAATAATAGAAAGTAAATATCAAATAGAAAAAAAAAAAAACAGGGTGTGTTAATATATATATATAAAAAAAAAAATAATAATTATTACTTGCATAGCAATTCTCCTGTGAAAGGGCATGCGCATTGTTTTTTATGTAAATGTCATAAATCCATTCTGTGGTTTCTGATTCCTTTCACAGCCCGGGAGGAATAATGGTCTGTATAGCAGTTTGCGGCTTTGTGCTCAAATGCTGCTTTGTTTTATTTCAATGTAAAATATTTTTATCATGGCTGATTTTTATATGGTCCGTTTATACTCACTAGTTGAATTTTAAAATGAGGAAGTAAATACAGGTAATAAAAAAAAAAAAAGAGAAAAAAAAAAAAAAAAAAAAGAAAGAGAAAAAAAAAGAAAAAAAAAAAGAAAAAAGAAAAAAGAAAATCAGAAATGGATATTTGCGGCATGCAATAATAAAAAGTAAATATCAAATAAAATTAAAAAAAAAACAGGGTGTGTTAATATATATATAAAAAAAAAAAATAATTATTACTTGCATAGCAATTCTCCTGTGAAAGGGCATGCGCATTGTTTTTTATGTAAATGTCATAAATCCATTCTGTGGTTTCTAATTCCTTTCACAGCCCGAGAGGAATATTGGTCTGCATAGCAGTTTGTGGCTTTGTGCTCAATTGCTGCTTTGTTTTATTTCAATGTAAAATATCTTTATCATGGCTGATTTTTATGTGGTCCGTTTATACTCAATAGTTGAATTTTAAAATGAGGAAGAAAAAACAGGTAATTAAAAAAGAAAGAAAAACAGAAATGGATATTTGCGTGCGGAATGCAATAATAAAAAGTAAATATCAAATTAAAAAATAAATAAAAAATACGGGGTGTATTATATATATATATATATATATATATATATATATATATATAAAAAAATAATAATTTGCATAGCAATTCTCCTGTGAAAGTGCATGCGCATTGCTTTTTATGTAAATTTCACAAATCCATTCTGTGGTTTCTGATTCCTTTCACAGCCCGGGAGGAATAATGGTCTGTGTAGCAATTTGTGGCTTTGTGCTCAATTGCTGCTTTGTTTTATTTCGATGTAGAATATCTTTATCATGGCTGATTTTAATATGGTCCGTTTATACTCAACAATTGCCTTCCAAATGAGGAAGTAAATACAGATAATTAAAAAAGAAAGAAAAACAGAAATGGATATTTGCGGCATGCAATAATAAAAAGTATGGAGAGATATGGCTGCAAAGACTGAGATAGAAATAAATAAATAAACTATCTCAGCCTTTGCAGACGAGATCACGGCAATATTTACAACTGTCAGGCTGGATGTGATGTCATAACGTCGCGCCTGGGCCTCCGAGAGTCATAGAGACTGCTGGGGAACCATCTGCTCCTCGGTATTCTCTATGGTGAACATCCGTCGCCACCAGATTTCTTCTCCGACTCGCCCGTGAGAAGCATCGGAGGGCAGCGGGAGGGGGGGCGTCCCGTCGCCTGTAAGAATGATCAAGCGGCTGAACAGCCACTATGATTGTTCTTATGGTGCAGGGAATCGCCGGCTGCAAATGAATGATGCAGCTGCAGCTCTATGGAAGTTTACGATAGAGAATACCACGGACCAGATGGTCCCCGACAGTCTCTATGGCCTTTGGAGGTCGGGCACGACGTCATGACGTCACGCCTGGCCTCTGCAGTTGTATTTCTTTTCATCTCCGCTAGAGGAGAGATGTGGGGTCTTCGAGCCGGTTCACACTGATGCGGCTGCGGCGATCGCATTTAATGTCGGAGCGCACTGCTGCTTCATTACATGCGATCGGCTGTGCGGTGCGAGTTCAGCCATACACTTTGTATGGCTAAATTCTCACCGCACCCGCAGCAAAGACGCACAGGACCCTTTTTTGCAGCCGCATCAGGATCGGATCACAGCGGTTCACACTTGTGCGATCCGATCCTTTGCGAACTGCAAGATTGCACTGTGATATGCGATCAAACTGGGGGTGTCGTTAAGATTACATTGACACCCCCAGCGTATCGCATATGGCAGTGTGAACTGCCAGGGGTGCGTTTGCGATGCGGGAACAGGCTGCGAATTCGCAGCCTTCCCGCATCGCATAAGTGTGAACCGGGGCTTATAGACCGAGATCTCACTGTAAAGAGGACCTGTCATGCCCTATACCTATTACAAGGGATAATTAAATTCCTTGTAATAGGAATAAAAGTGTTTAAAAAAATGTAAAGTGAAGGTGTAAAAAAATAAATAAATAGAAAAATAAAATAAACAATAAAAAAAAAAATGTAAGCGCCCCCACCCGCTTGCACGCAGAAGTGCACACATACAGTAACGTGGGGGTTCTGACTAAAATTTCTAGCAGAAAAAATTATGATTTTTTACATGTAGGAGAGAAGTGTCAGAATTGGCCGGGTATGGAAGCGGATATATATATATATATATATATATAATTTTTAAATGTAGGTTTTCACTGATTTCACTTCCTCCGTATGGGTGTTACACTGGCGCCTGAAATGCCTCATGCAATACTCAATTTATGGCATGTCTGGTTTGCATTTTTACAATGATGTCTACAGAATAAGCAGACGTTGCATTTTCATGGTCTGCTTTCAATTTCTCAGTAGCAGATTGCCATACAGACATGTGAGCAGAAAATATCAGAAGTGCAGAATGGCGCCCCCTGCTGGATTCAATACACAGTTACATTGTATCACTATTATCTGTCTATAGGCAATCAGGTTGCAGACCCAGTAATTGATCTTGCTGCCTTTCTAAAAAGCGAACCGCAGAGGGTGGTTGACATGCGGTGATATGATGCTTTTTCTGCGCCTAAAATCCTAAATTTGCAGGGCCGGCTGTGGCACAGGCCTGTAAACTGGAATAGGCTTAAATGACATTTTTTCTGAAAACTAAAGCATCCTGACTGTAAAGCCCTGAGCCACTACATGTCTTTTTTAGGGGGGGGGGCATTTGCGGGAAGGGGGCAGTAAAACTGATTTACCACTGTCTGGCCACATGTTCGAATGTGCCCTAAGGGGTCAAGGATTATGTTGTTCCTAACACCTTCTCAATCAGCTGACTTCTGTGATCGGCTCTCAGAGTGGCCACATAATCAGGAGCCCATCTCCCTGGCTCCTGATCAGATGCCATGCAATTGGCTCCCAGAGTAGTCACATGATCAGGTGTCCATCCCACTGGCTCCTGATCAGAAGCTGTGTGATTGGTTCTCAGAGTGGCCACATAATCAGGAGCCCGTCTCGCTGATCAGATGCCGTGCGATTGGCTCTCAGAATGGTCACATAATCAGTAGCCCATCTCGCTGGCTCCTGATCAGATGCTATGCGATTGGCTCTCAGAGCGGCCACATGGTCAGGAGCCTATCCCGCTGGCTCCTGATAAAAAAACTGTACAATCGGCACTGTCAGAGAAACCTTCAGCTGCAGACTGGTCATCACATGACAAGCACCACATGACTTCCACATGACTTCCTGGCTGCCTATAAAAGCTGAGCAAGTGCTCAGAGGAATTGCTGGTTTGTCTTTCAGCTTCCTGTACCTGAGTTCCTGTTTCCTGTGTGATCGTTTACCTGCTGTGACCCGGATTGACCCTGACCTGCTCTGCTCTTCTCCTGGACCCGACCTTGGCTTGTTTTACGGACTTTGCTTTTGCTTACCTGTGTTTGACCCTCTGCCTGCGACCCGGATTTACCTTCAGTCTCCTGTGCCTTGACCCTCTGCTTGTGACCAAGTCTTGTCTCCTATCTCCAGTGCCTTGACCCTCAGCCTGTGACCTGGATTGTCTGCTTACCTGTGTTTGACCCTCAGCCTGCTCCGGACTTTTACTGCTGGATCCTGATCAGTCTCTGCTCCAGCTCTACAGGACCTCCACGCAAGCTCTACCCTGCCTGCTGGTAGCTTGTGCCTCTTTGTGCCATCCACCCTCTGTATCACCTCCAGAGGGGCGGAGTGCGCTTAGTCGCAACAGCGAACCGCTCTCGGCATCTCGGCCTCGGTGAGTACCTCTATTCTGATAGTACAAACCAGCCATGTCAGAGGCCGACAGAGCGCGTTCTCCTCTTGAGATCCTGTGCCAGCAGGTCACAACCCTCACTGATGCAGTCCAGAAACTGCAGGAAGGCTATGCCCAGATTGACGGTCGTCTCCAGCAACTTTCAGGGTCATCTGCATCAACAGCCGCAGCCCCTGCGCCCACCAGCGGAGCCTCCTCTTCTCAAGTTGCATCAAGCCCCACAGTGATCATGGCTACCCCTGAGCCCAGGGTTCCCACACCGGAGCGTTTTTCAGGCGATCGCAAAAAGTTCCGGGCCTTCAAAAATGCATGCTCCTTGTACTTAGCCCTTCAGCCCAGGACTTTTTCATCCGAAGTAGTTAAGGTGGGATTTGTCATCTCCCTGTTGACCGAAGAGCCGCAGGCCTGGGCCCACAGCCTGATGGAACAGAGGAGCTCTCTTCTGAACTCTTTGGACCTTTTCTTTGAAAGTATGTCTCAACTATATGATGACCCCCAACGCACCGCTACTGCAGAAGCCGTGCTACACTCCCTGTCCCAAGGAAAGAGACCAGTGGAGGACTACACTGCTGAATTTCGAAAATGGTCAGCTGACACAGGGTGGAACGAACCCGCTCTTAAATACCAGTACCGCCAGGGGCTGTCAGAAGCTTTGAAAGACGAGTTGGCCAGGATTGAAACCCCTGCCACTTTGGAGGATTTAATCCAATCCGCTACCAAGCTAGACAGGCGCATGCGCGAGCGGCGCTCTGAGCGCTCTCAGGGTCCCCGACCTAGTTGGATGCTCCCTAAACCTTCTCCCGTTCACCCATCCTTTCCAGTGACTCCTGTCACCTCTGCTCCAGAGGCTGAGCCCATGCAGCTTGGATTGGTCCGTGCTCCTCTTACCCCTGAAGAGAAACAACGACGGCGACAGGCCAATCTCTGTCTGTACTGTGGGGGAACTGGACATTTTCTGCGTACTTGCCCCGTGAGACCCAGTAAGTCACGCTCGCAGTTTTTTATGAACTTTCAGAACCCTGGTTTATCCCAGACTTATGTCACCCTCTCTGTCTCCTTACAGCTAATGGAAAAGGAAGTTCATCTACCAGCAATTATTGATTCCGGAGCCTGTAGTTGTTTTCTAGACACTTCACTGGCCCAAAAACTGCACATTCCCCTGCAAACCAAAGAACAAGGCCTCCAAGTCTACCTGGCTGATGGGTCTCTCCCTCGCTCTGGATTTGTCACACAACAGACAAGGCCCATCCTTGTCACCACGGACTCCGGCCACCAGGAGCTTCTAAGCTTTGACATCATCTTCTCCCCCATGTTCCCCATCATTTTGGGGCTCCCCTGGCTACAGGCACATGAACCTGACATCAATTGGAACAAGAAGAAAGTCTCCTTTTCCTCTCCCTACTGTTCCCAGCATTGCCTTCCTCCAGCTCCAGCCGCCTGTTTAACTGTAGCACCTACACCTGACAATCTCCAGCACGTCCCTCCGGTATATCTTGAATTTAGAGATGTCTTCGATAAACAAAAAGCTGATTGCCTACCACCTCATCGGTCTTACGACTGCCCCATTGATTTGCTACCTGGTTCTGAAATACCCTTTGGCCGTATCTTTCCACTATCGGAGACTGAACTAGCGGCTCTTAAAACGTATATTGATGAGAACTTGGATAAGGGTTTCATTCGTCCATCATCTTCACCGGCCGGAGCCGGCATCTTCTTTGTGGAAAAGAAAGATGGTTCCCTAAGACCATGCATAGACTATAGAGAACTGAACAAAATAACGATAAAAAATCGCTATCCTCTTCCACTTATCCCAGAGTTGTTTCAGCGTTTCCGTTCTGCCCGAATCTTCTCCAAGTTGGATCTGCGAGGTGCCTATAACCTCATCCGAATCAGGCCTGGAGACGAATGGAAGACTGCCTTCAGGTCCAGGTTTGGACATTATGAATATTTGGTAATGCCCTTTGGGTTGTGTAACGCCCCGGCCACATTTCAGCACCTGGTAAACGACATCTTTCGAGAATATCTGGACAATTTCCTAGTTGTTTACCTGGACGACATTCTTATTTTTTCTGCCACCATTGAGCTACACCGGGTTCATGTAAAGACAGTCCTTGCAATTCTCAGGAGACACAAATTGTACCTTAAAGCAGAGAAATGCGAATTCGAAAAATCTGTTGTGCAATTCCTAGGCTTTATCATTTCTACCAACGGGGTCGCAATGGATCCACAGAAGGTCAAGGCAATTCAGGAGTGGCCGGCTCCAGTAGACAAAAAGGGGGTACAGCGGTTTATCGGATTCGCTAATTTTTACCGGAGGTTTATCGTTGGCTTCTCATCCATTGTTGCACCCATCACCCAACTAACCCGCCAACATAGTCGTTTTCAGTGGTCCCAAGAGGCCCAGGAAGCTTTTACCAAGCTCAAAGCCCTGTTCACCTCTGCACCAATCCTACGGCATCCGGATCCAGCCCTGCCATTTGTGTTGGAGGTAGACGCCTCGGAAACCGCCACTGGAGCCATCCTCTCCCAGAGACAGGGCCCCAAGGCTCTCCTCCATCCTGTAGCTTTTGCATCTCGGAAACTAAGTTCCCCGGAAAGGAATTATGATGTGGGAGACCGGGAGCTGTTGGCCATCAAGTTCGCTCTGGAGGAGTGGAGATATCTGTTGGAGGGTGCTTCCCATTCCATCATGATCTTCACCGATCATAAAAACCTAGAATACCTCAGGACAGCCAAACGCTTAAGACCCAGGCAAGCCCGGTGGGCCCTCTTCTTTTCTAGGTTCAACTTTCATATCTCTTATAGACCTGGCCTCAAGAATGGGAAAGCAGACGCACTCTCCCGGATGTTCCCTGAATCTCCCCAGTCAACGGAACCTAGCACCATCTTATCTCCACAAAACTTCCTTCTGCTCACAGACACTGATCTTATGACCACCATCAAGTTGGCATCCAGCCATTGTACTGACCCAGAAATATCCTCCTTGGAGAAACGAGATGACTTGTTCTGGTCCCAAGGAAGAATTTTTGTCCCACCGGAGGCTAGACCCATGACGTTAAAGTTGCTTCACGACCATAAACTGGCTGGTCACTTTGGGACTCAAAAGACTTTGGAATTGGTTGCCCGTTCTTTTTGGTGGCCTGGTTGGAGGCAGGACTGTAAAGAGTATGTCCTCTCTTGTATTTCTTGCCAGCGCAGTAAAGTGGCTAACACCAAATCTTGGGGATTACTTAGACCTTTACCCATTCCAGAACGCCCATGGGCTGAAGTTTCTATGGACTTCATTGTTGATCTTCCTCCCTCGGAAGGTTTCACCTCCATTCTGGTTGTGGTCGACCGCCTTTCCAAAATGGCACACTTCTTGCCCATGGTGGGCACCCCCTCTGCTTTGGAGACAGCTAACATTTTTATCAAAGAAATAATAAGGCTACATGGAGTACCCGACAGTGTTGTTTCTGACAGAGGGGTTCAGTTCACCTCCAAATTTTGGAAAGAACTTTGTAAAGCACTACAAATAAAGGTCTGTCTCTCCTCTGCATATCATCCTCAAAGCAATGGCCAGACAGAGAGAACGAACCAAACTCTGGAGCAGTATCTCCGCTGTTTCTCTTCTGGCTCTCAGGATGACTGGTCCTCTCTGCTACCCTACGCGGAGTTTGCGTATAATAATTCAGTTCATTCAGCCACCAACCAAACGCCCTTCTGGTCTAACTTTGGGTTTCACCCTTCTTTCCTTCCAAACGCTACCCCTGAATTATCTGTTCCTGCTGTCCAAGATCGCATAGCCTCCATCCAACAGAACTTTCAAAGGATTCAGGAAACCATGCAAAAGGCCCAGGATGACTATAAGAAGTACTACAACAGGGGAAGGAAGGAGAACCCGGTTTTCAAGGTCGGTGAGGAAGTTTGGTTATCTTCAGCTAACCTCAAATTACCTTTTCCCTCACGGAAGTTGGGCCCAAAGTTCATAGGGCCGTTCAAAATCAAGAGGATGGTTAACCCTGTGGCCTTTGAATTGGCCTTACCCAGCTCTTACAGGATTCATTCTGTCTTTCATGCATCCTTACTAAAACCAGTGATTCCTAGCCCCTTCCCGGGAAGAGAGGAGCCGCCTCCTCCACCGGTCCAGGTGGATGGAGAAAATGAATTTGAGGTTGAAGCCATACTGAACTGCAGGAAGAGGGGTAGACTTCTCCAATACCTAATCAAGTGGAAGGGGTACCCACCTGAAAACAACTCTTGGGAACCCTCAAGAAACATACACGCCCCTCGCTTGATCCGAGCTTTTCATGTGAATCACCCGGAGTTGATGTCCAGTTTGGGCGTCCAGAGGCCGCCCCTCGGGGGGGGGGCACTGTCAGAGAAACCTTCAGCTGCAGACTGGTCATCACATGACAAGCACCACATGACTTCCACATGACTTCCTGGCTGCCTATAAAAGCTGAGCAAGTGCTCAGAGGAATTGCTGGTTTGTCTTTCAGCTTCCTGTACCTGAGTTCCTGTTTCCTGTGTGATCGTTTACCTGCTGTGACCCGGATTGACCCTGACCTGCTCTGCTCTTCTCCTGGACCCGACCTTGGCTTGTTTTACGGACTTTGCTTTTGCTTACCTGTGTTTGACCCTCTGCCTGCGACCCGGATTTACCTTCAGTCTCCTGTGCCTTGACCCTCTGCTTGTGACCAAGTCTTGTCTCCTATCTCCAGTGCCTTGACCCTCAGCCTGTGACCTGGATTGTCTGCTTACCTGTGTTTGACCCTCAGCCTGCTCCGGACTTTTACTGCTGGATCCTGATCAGTCTCTGCTCCAGCTCTACAGGACCTCCACGCAAGCTCTACCCTGCCTGCTGGTAGCTTGTGCCTCTTTGTGCCATCCACCCTCTGTATCACCTCCAGAGGGGCGGAGTGCGCTTAGTCGCAACAGCGAACCGCTCTCGGCATCTCGGCCTCGGTGAGCACCTCTATTCTGATAGGCACTTAGAGTGGTCACATGACCAGGAGCCCAACTCGCTCAGAAGCCGTGCGATTCTCAGAGTGGCCACATGATCAGAAGCCCATCCCCGCTGGCTCCTGATCAGAAGCTGTGCGATTTGTCTGTCAGAGTGGTCACAAGATCAGGAGCTTATCCCGCTGGCTCCTGATCAAAAATTGTGGTTTGGGCTGTCAGAGTGGTCACATAATCAGAAGCCCATCCTGCTGGCTCCTGATCAGAAGCCATGCAATTGGCTGTCAGAGTAGTCACATGATCTGAAGCCCATCCCGCTGGCACTTGATCAGAAGCCAGGCGATTCTCAGAGTGGCCACAGTTGGGGAGGGGGGCAGCAAAACTG
The DNA here is from genome assembly GCF_965119305.1 of Pelophylax lessonae. Taxonomy (NCBI): domain Eukaryota; kingdom Metazoa; phylum Chordata; class Amphibia; order Anura; family Ranidae; genus Pelophylax; species Pelophylax lessonae. The sequence continues at coordinate 193,087,249 of NC_138780.1, read as the reverse complement.
CTTTTAGCATTGTCTGGATGCATGTTGGAATGTGCCCTAAGGGATCAAGGATTAGGAAGGTCCTAACACCTTCTCAAATCAACTGACTCCTGTGATTGGCTCTCAGAGTGGTCACATGATCAGGTACACATCCCACTGGCTCCTGATCAGAAGTTGTGCGATTATCTCTCAGAGTGGTCACATGATCAAGAGCCCATCCCCGCTGGCACTTGATCAGAAGCCGTGCGATTCTCAGAGTGTCCACGTGATCAGAAGCCCATACCCACTGGCTCCTTATCAGCAGCCATGTGATTGGCTCTCAGAGTGGTCACATGATCAGATGCCATGACCAAGAGCTGCTGGTGACAGAGCTGGGAGCGCGCAGTGGATGCACACGTGCAGTGGCTGGGCAATGAAGCTCACTTTCCTGCCGCCACTTATAGGAATAAATATATTAGACACAATACAGGGATTTTTCCTGCAGCTGTGTAAATGCTTGAGAAATCCACACTGCAAATGTTTGTTTTAAAGAAAAGACCCCAAAGAGTGAATTCAGCAATAGACATGCACTGCGACGGAGGAGCAGCAAATCGCAGCCACTGCGCAGGAGAAATAAGCAGGAAGCTGCCTATGTAATGAACAAACACCAAATCTATTACAAGTATGATCTGTATATAGAAAATGTTTATAAAACATTAATCACAAATCGATACAATTACATTCAGCTGAGATGTAACTCATTATAAGCGAGATGTAAACTTCTCAGGAAGCAGGACATGTGTCACATCCGGGGCCCCTGATCCCATTACTCACTACCATGAGGGCCCGTGACTTCTGATACAACTTGTGATAACTCCACAGAAGCCAACTTCCCATTTTACGCTCTATTTGCAGCTTGCGCTCCCCCTCGTTCTTGTGAAATTGCTGAGAATTTGCTTGCAACTGGCAAAACAGAGGTGACCACATTGTGCTAATGTACCATCCCCCGGTGAGAACTGTCACGCTCTGAGATAATAGGATCTGCCTGTCCTGGGTTTGGGGACCATCCGCGAGACAGGGAAGGGAATACAGAACCATCGCTGAATACTTTGGGGTGCATTTATAAAAAAAATTGCAGAGATTATCATCCTGGGCAACATCAAATGTTATTAGGCTCATTTTCTCTCCAGGTCGAATGTCATTCGTTCATACAAAATAGAGTGATTAAGGGAAAATACCATGTTATGGCCACTAGATGGAGTTGATGATCTTTGAGAAAAATACTTACTGTGATCGTCAGCTCCATCTTGTGGACGTAATGCAGTATTTTCCTGATTCACTCAATTCTGTACTAATCAATGACAGAGCTGTTTAAACTGTGAAACTGCATGAACATTCATACAAATAGGGGCAAAATCAAATGTTATTAAGCCAATTTCTCTCCAAGTCAAATGTCTACCTTCATGCAGAAGAAAGTGAATCCAAAAAATACCATGTTATGGCCACTAGATGGAGTTGATGATCTGTTAAAATAAATACTTACTGTGATCGACAGCACCATCTTGTGGCCATAATGCAGTATTTTCCTCACTCATCTGTTCTATATGAATAAATAGGAGAGCTGTTCCTCCTGCACATCATTGCCACCTCCCTCTTATGGGAGTGTCTACAGTCTGTGCTCCACCCCTCCCCTTACCTCCCTACATTCCTCATTCACTCAATTCTGTATGAAATTAGAGATCTGTTCAACCTGCGAAACTGCATGTACAGTCATAATGGGGTCAAAAATCAAATGTTATTAAGCCAATTTCTCTCCAGGTCAAATGTCTACCTTCATGCAGAATAAAGTGAATCTGAAAAATACTACATTATGGCCACTAGATGGAGCTGTTTATAATAGGAAATTAATACTTAATGTGATTGTCAGCTCCATTTTGTGACCAAAATGCAATATTTTCCTGATTTACTCTATTCTGTATGAATGAATAAATGACAGAGGTGCCAAACTGCATGTACATTTGTACAAATGAAGGCAAAATCAAATGGTATTAGGCCATTTTCTCTCCAGGTCAAATGCCTACCTTCATGCAGAATGAAGTGAATCAGAAAAATACTGCATTATGACCACTAGATGGAGCTAATTATCATAGCAAATGAATACTTCCTGTGATCATCAGCTCAGTATAGTGCTGCTAATTTCCTTATTCATTCTATTCTCTGTGAATGAATAACATTTGACCAGGAGAAAGACTAGCCTAATAGCATTCAATACTACATTGTGGCCACTAGATGGAGCGGGTGATCATAGGAAACTAATATTTGCTGTGATCGTCAGCACCATCTTGTGGCCATAATGCAGTATTTTCCTTATTCACTCTATTCTGTACTAATGAATGACAGAGCTGTTTAACCTGTGAAACTGCATGAATATTCATACAAATGAGGGCAAAATCAAATGTTATTAATCCAATTTCTCTCCAGGTCAAATGTCTACCTTCATGCAGAAGAAAGTGAATCTGAAAAATACCATGTTATGGCTACTAGATGGAGTTGATGATCATTTAAAATAAATACTTACTGTGATCGTCAGCTCCATCTTGTGGCCATAATGCAGTATTTTCCTCACTCATCTGTTCTATATGAATAAATAGGGGAGCTGTTCATCCTGCACATCATTGCCACCTCCTCCTCCTCTTATGAGTGTCTACAGTATGTGCTCCACCCCTCCCCTTACCTCCCTACATTCATCATTCACTCTATTCTGTATGAATGAATTAGAGATTTGTTCAACCTTCAAAACGGCATGTACATTCATCCTATACAAATGGGGTAAAATCAAATGTTATTAAGCCAATTTCTCTCCAGGTCAAATGTCTACCTTCATGCAGAGTAAAGTGAATCTGAAAAATACTACATTATAGCCACTTGATGGAGCTGATGATCATTTAAAAAAAAAAAATACTTACTGTGATCATTAGCTCCATCTTGTGGCCATAATGCAGTATTTTCCTGATTCACTCTATTCTGTACTAATGATTGACAAAGCCATTTAACCTGTGAAACTGCATAAATATTCATGCAAATGAGGGCAAAATCAAATGTTATTAAGCCAATTTCTCTCCATGTCAAATGTCTACCTTCATGCAGAATAATGGCCACTAGATGGAGCTGATGATCATTTAAAATAAATACTTACTGTAATCGTCAGCTCCATCTTGTGGCCATAATGCAGTATTTTCCTCACTCATCTGTTCTGTATGAATAAATAGGAGAGCTGTTCCTCCTGCACATCATTGCCACCTCCTTCTCCTCCTCTTATGGGAGGGTCTACAGTCTGTGCTCCACCCCTCCCCTTACCTCCCTACATTCCTCATTCACTCTATTCTGTATGAATGAATTAGAGATCTGTTCAACCTGCGAAACGGCATATACATTCATAATGGGGGCAAAAATCAAATGTCATTAAGCCAATTTCTCTCCAGGTCAAATGTCTACCTTCATGTAAAATAAAGTGAATCTGAAAAATACTATGGTATGGCCACTAGATGGAGTTGTTGATCATTTAAAATAAATACTTACTGTGATCGTCAGCTCCATCTTGTGGCCATAATGCAGTATTTTCCTCACTCATCTGTTCTGTATGAATAAATTGGAGAGCTGTTCATCCTGCACATCAATGTACACTTATTGGGATTTTTTTTTTTTTACTAAAAATATGTAGCAGAATACAAATTGGCCTAAAATGATGAAAATATATATATTTTTTTGGGGGGGGGGGATGTTTTATAGCAGAAAGTGACAAATATTGTCATTTTTTCAGAATTTTCGCTATTTTTTGTTTATAGCGCAAAAAATAAAAAATCGCACAGGTGATCAAATTCCACCAAAAGTAAGTTCTATTTGTGGGAAAAAAAAGAAAATAATTTTTTTTTTTTTTTTGGTACAGCATCGTACGACCGCGCAATTGTTCGTTAAAGTAACGCAGTGCCGAATCGCAAAATATGGCCTGGTCATTAAGGGGGCAAATCCTTCCGGTCCAGAAGTGGTTAAAAAAAATCCCAATAAGTGTATGCTGATTGGTCTCTGAAAGTTATCGCGTCGACAAACTATGATATATACTGGGATTTTTTTTTTTTTATATACTACTTATGGCGGCGGTCAGTCACTTATAATGGGCCTGCAATAGTGCGGTGGACAATTTGACACTTAGGCCCCTTTCACACTTGTGCGACTTGTAATGCAACGTTGGACATCAGAGTTGCAGGACATGTTCGTTCCCCATGTTTTCCAATGATACCCGTTCATATATGCGCAATTTAAAGTTGCAGCAACTTCAGAGTAGTTCATGCACTACTTTGGTCGGACTTTCATGCAACTTGAGGGCCGTAGACTTCAATGTTAACTCTCAAGTTACATGAAAGCCGTACCTGAATGTTATACAATGCAACTTGTGTGCAACAGTTTTCCATTAAAGCAGAGTTCCCCCCCCTCCAAAAATTAAAAGTCAGCAGCTACACACACTGTACACATACAGTAGCTGCTGACTTTTAATATTAGGACACTTACCTGTCCTGGAGTCCAGCGATGTCGGCACCGCATCCAATGTTTCCATTGGCTGTCGGGTGCTGCCGCCGCCATTGCCGGTAAGGGAACCCAGCAGTGAAACCTTGCGGCTTCACGGGCGGGTCCCTACTGCGCGTGCTGCACATTCAGATTGGCTCAGCGGCGGGGGAAGGAGGAGGGGGGCCAAACTTCCAAGGAAGTGGGGAAGGGTACCTGTCAAAACAGGTACCCCTTCCCCCCCTCCCCCTTGAAAGGTGCCAAATGTGGCACCGGAGGGGGGGGGGGGGAGGAAGCAAATGAGCGGAAGTTCCACTTTTGGTGGAACTCTACTTTAACCACATCAGCCCCGGAAGATTTTACCCCCTTCCTGACCAGGCCCTATTTTGCGATTCGGCACTGCGTTATTTTAACGGACAATTGCGCGGTTGTGCGACGCTGTTCCCAAACAAAATTTACGTCCTTTTTTTCCCACAAATAGAGCTTTCTTTGGTGGTATTTGATCACTTGTGCGATTTTTATTTTTTGCGCTATAAAGAAAAAAAACAGCGACAATTCTGAAAAAAAAAACACCAATATTTTTCACATTCTGCTATATAAAACATTCCAAAAAAAAAAAAATTTAAAAATCAAATTTTTTTAACATTTTAGGCCAATTTGTTATCTGCTACATATTTTTGATAAAATAATAATACAATAAGTGTATTTTGATTGGTTTGCGCAAAAGTTATCGTGTCTACTACCTACAGGAAAGATTTATGTCATTTTTATTGGTTTTTTTTTTTACTAGTAATGGCGGCGAGCTGCGATTTTTAGCGGGACTGCGACATTGTGGCGGACAGATCTGACCCCTAACTGACATTTTTGACACTTTTGGGGGGGGACCAGTGACATTACTACAGTAATCAGTGCTAAAAATATGCACTGTTACTGTAATAATGACACTGGCAGGGAAGGGGTTAACCCTGTTGCTGATCAAGGGGTTAAATGTGAGCCTAGGGGAGTGATTCTAACTGTTGGGGGGCGTGGCTTCTGAAATGACCATAGAGACATGTGTTCCTATATAGAAGGATCACAGGCACTCTGTGATCATTCCAGGGAGAAGAACGGTCAGATGTGTTTACAACAGCCGACCGTTCTTCTCTCTCAGCAGGGAGCGATCGTGGGTGTCAGGCGGCAATCGGAGCTGCCTGGCACACGCATCGGCTTCCCCGCTGATGAGCGGGGGCGGGAGTGCGCCGTCGGCGACGCGCTCTAGCCCCCTAGACTTCCCAGAGCGAGCGCTGTACATGTACGGCGATTTTCCTGGGAGCGCCTGCCTGCCACAGTATATCTGTAGCTGGTGGTCGTAAACCAGTTAAGGCCCCTTTCACACTTGTGCGACCTAAAAGTCGCGCAATATTACCGTCATTTTGCTGGGATTTTGACTGGACTTGAAGGAATGCCTATGTCTATGGACTTCAAAAGGCATTAAAATTGTCCCAAAGTAGTGCAGGGAATACTTTGAAGTCGTTGCGACTTGAAGTCATACAGATATGAACGGTACTCATTGGAAATCATGGAGTACGACTTGTCGTGTGACTTTGCAGTCCCAAATCGCAGGACAAGTCACACAAGCGTGAAAGGGGTCTAAACTGGTCAAAGCCAAAGTCGTATCCAAAGTTGCGTCAAAAGTTGCACCAAAGTTGCACTCCAAAATTGCGCCAACTTTGGAGACGTACAAGTGTGAAAGGGGCCTAACTGACACTTGGGGGGGGGGGCTGACTAACTGCCAATGACCTCACCAGTGACACTAATACAGTGATCAGTGCTAATACTGTACACTGTCACTGTACTAATAACGCTGGCTGGGAAGGGGGTAACATCTAGTGTAATCCAAGGGTTAAGGCCCCTTTCACACTTGTGCGACCTAAAAGACACGCAATTTTACTGCGATTTTGCCCCAATTTCTTGACGCGATTTTTTGACTGGACTTGAAGCAATGCCTATGTAATCTTGGGGTCTATGGACCTTTGTACTCACTGGAAATCATGGAGTACGACTTGTCTTGCGACCTTGCAGTCCCCAGTCGCAGGACAAGTCGCACAAGTGTGAAAGGGGTTTAAAGCTTCATTTGTGGTTTTGCACAGAGCATCCCCAAACTTGTTCTGGCTCCTCCCTCTTGAGCAGTGCCCCTAGAGAAAGCCTCTTGCCCTGGGGGCCCCGCTCGCTACATGCTCGCTCATGAGCCACTGCACTATGTGTCTACAGGACATATAGAGCAGTGGCTCGCCCCCCCCCCCCCTGCTCTCTTCTCATAAACTCACTGAATGTGATTGACAGCCAATGAGGAGGGAGAGTCCTGGGATAGCCGAGGCTCTCGTGAATAACACTGGATTGGAGGGAGCTCAGATAAGTATTGGGGGGAGGGGAGGGGCTGCTGCACACAGAAGGTTTTTGCACAGAATGCATGAAGGTAAAAAACCTTCAACTTTTAGAACCGCTGTAAGCACTTGGTGCCAAGTGCATGCAAATATGCGGCCTCTCCGTGACTGGGCCTTGGCGGTGAGCGACAATTGCAAATAAAGGGGCAGTGGCAGCCAGCGCCAAGGGGTTCATTTATATATATTTTTTTTTTCACTAAAGTGGAGTTACCCTTTAAAGGGCCAGCAGGTGTAGGTTCATGTCTAGGAACTAGTGAATGCGTGTTTTGTGCACGTTTCCATGTTACGCGCAGAGGACGGCCCATTCATAGTTGCATAGTTAGTCAGGTTAAAAAAAGACACAAGTCCATCCGGCTCAACCAATAAAAAACAAAAAGCAGTAAAGAAAACCCAACCATACAATCCCATAGACACAATCCTATACCTACAGTTGATCCAGAGGAAGGTGAATAAACCCCAGCAAAGCATGATCCAATTTACTACAGCAGGGGAAAAAATTCCTTCCTGATCCCCCGAGAGGCAATCGGATATTCCCTGGATCAACTTTACCTATAAATATTAGTATCCAGCTATATTATGTACACCCAGGAAAGAATCCAGGCCTTTTTTAAAGCAATCTAGTGAGCTGGCCAGAACCACCTCTGGAGGGAGTCTATTCCACATTTTCACAGCTCTTACTGTGAAGAAACCTTTCCGTATTTGGAGACCAAATCTGTTTTCCTCTAGACGTAAAGAGTGCCCCCTTGTCCTCTGTGATGACTTTAAAGTGAACAACTCAACACCAAGTTCACTATATCCCCCCCCCTTATTTATTTATACATGGTGATCATATCTCCCCTTATGTATTTAAACATGGGGATCATATCCCCCCCTTATGTATTTATACATGGTGATCATATCCCCCCCTTATGTATTTATACATGGTGATCATATCTCCCCTTATGTATTTATACATGGAGATCATATCCCCCCTTCTGTATTTATACATGGTGATCATATCCCCCCTTCTGTATTTATACATGGTGATCATATCCCCCCTTATGTATTTATACATGGTGATCATATCCCCCTTATTTATTTATACATGAAGATCATATCCCCCCTTATGTATTTATACATGGTGATCATATCCCCCTTATGTATTTATACATGGTGATTATATCCCCCCCTTATGTATTTATACATCGAGATCATATCCCCCCTTCTGTATTTATACATGGTGATCATATCCCCCTTATTTATTTATACATGAAGATCATATCCCCCTTATGTATTTATACATGGTGATCATATCCCCCCTTATGTATTTATACATGGTGATTATATCCCCCTTATGTATTTATACATGGTGATCATATCTCCCCTTATGTATTTATACATGGAGATCATATCCCCCCCTTATGTATTTATACATGGTGATCATATCCCCCCTTATGTATTTATACATGGAGATCATATCCGCCCTTATGTATTTATACATGGTGATCATATCCCCCCTTATGTATTTATACATGGAGATCATATCCGCCCTTATGTATTTATACATGGAGATCATATCCGCCCTTATGTATTTATACATGGTGATCATATCCCCCCTTATGTATTTATACATGGTCATCATATCCCCCCTTATGTATTTGTACATGGTGGTGATTATATCCCTCCTTATGTATTTATACATGGAGATTATATCCCCCTTATGTATTTATACATGGTGATCATATCCCCCCTTATGTATTTGTACATGGTTATCATATCCCCCCTTATGTATTTGTACATGGTTATCATATCCCCCCTTATGTATTTATACATGGTGATCATATCCCCCCCTTATGTATTTATACATGGTGATCATATCCCCCCCCCTTATGTATTTATACATGGTGATCATATCCCCCCCTTATGTATTTATACATGGTGATCATATCCCCCCCCCTTATGTATTTATACATGGTGATCATATCCCCCCTTATGTATTTATACATGGAGATCATATCCCCCCTTATGTATTTATACATGGTGATCATATCCCCCCTTATGTATTTATACATGGAGATCATATCCCCCCTTATGTATTTATACATGGAGATCATATCCCCCCTTATGTATTTATACATGGTGATCATATCCCCCCTTATGTATTTATACATGGTGATCATATCCCCCCTTATGTATTTGTACATGGTGATCATATCCCCCCTTATGTATTTGTACATGGTTATCATATCCCCCCTTATGTATTTGTACATGGTTATCATATCCCCCCTTATGTATTTATACATGGTGATCATATCCCCCCCTTATGTATTTATACATGGTGATCATATCCCCCCCCTTATGTATTTATACATGGTGATCATATCCCCCCCTTATGTATTTATACATGGTGATCATATCCCCCCCCTTATGTATTTATACATGGTGATCATATCCCCCCCTTATGTATTTATACATGGTGATCATATCCCCCCTTATGTATTTATACATGGAGATCATATCCCCCCTTATGTATTTATACATGGTGATCATATCCCCCCTTATGTATTTATACATGGAGATCAATGCAATGCGAATTCAGTCATACAATCTGTATAGCTGAATTCGCAAAGCACAGACGTGATTTGAAGAACAGTGCGCTCCGAATCACATGCAATGTCTGACATCGCTTTAGTGTGGACCGGGACTTAAGGCATCAAGTAAAGGCCAAACATTTTTATAGTTTTGAATTGAGTGTGGAAGGGTTAGAGCATCTGTCAGGTTTTTATTGTTAATGTAGATGTAACGGGCTTGCTCACTAACGGAATAAAGACATCACTGCTGTACATAAAGGTGAAGACACACGTGCTGCACTCTATCAGGAGGTGCCCATGTCCACCAATGCTCCATAAGAGGATTGTCTTCATGAAACTGAACTATTTATTGAAGAGTCTGGAGAAACCAACGAGTTTCAGGGATCTGCATCCCCCTTCATCAGGGCCAAAGAACAAATACACCGTATCTCTGCTGAATTTTATATGGAAACATTTATTTGTGGCAGTGGTGAGCTCTTTCCTCATGTCTGCTTAGTCTTACCTTTCCACAGGAGGGGGGCGGAGGGGTCGTCACACACAGAGTCACAATACACATTACCATCCTGCAGCTCGTTGCCGACCGTGCCGTTCCCCAGGTTCTTCCGTTTGATGGTGAACAGTCGCTGCATCTTCATATTGTATCTATGGAAGGAGAAGAAGGAGTGAGAGATCTCAGAGACCCACTGAGAGGGAAGGAGTCTGCGCCATCAAATATTCCATCATAGTCTGAAATAAAGTATCTATATACCGCATCTCACAAAAGTGAGTACACCCCTCACATATTTGTAAATATTTTATTATTATTATTATTAGTCTGAAATAAAGTATCTATATACCGCATCTCACAAAAGTGAGTACACCCCTCACATATTTGTAAATATTTTATTATTATTATTATTAGTCTGAAATAAAGTATCTATATACCGCATCTCACAAAAGTGAGTACACCCCTCACATATTTGTAAATATTTTATTATGCCTTTTCATGTGACAACACTGAAGAAATGACACTTTGCTACAATGTAAAGTAGTGAGTGTACAGCTTGTATAACAGTGTAAATTTGCTGTCCCCTCAAAATAACTCTACACACAGCCATTAATGTCTAAACCGCTGGCAACAAAAGTGAGTACACCCCTAAGTGAAAATGTCCAAATTGGCCCAATTAGCCATTTTCCCTCCCCGGTGTCATGTGACTCATTAGTGTTACAAGGTCTCAGGTGTGAATGGGGAGCAGGTGTGTAAATTTGGTGTTATCGCTCTCACTCTCTCATACTGGTCACTGGAAGTTCAACATGGCACCTCATGGCAAAGAACTCTCTGAGGATCTGAAAAAAAGAATTGTTGCTCTACATGAAGATGGCCTAAGCTATAAGAAGATTGCTGAGACCCTGAAACTGAGCTGCAGCCCGGTGGCCAAGACCCTACAGTGGTTTAACAGGACAGGTTCCACTCAGAACAGGTCTCACCATGGTCGACCAAAGAAGCTGAGTGCACGTGCCCAGCGTCATATCCAGAGGTTTTCTTTGGGAAATAGAGGTATGAGTGCTGCCAGCATTGCTGCAGAGGTTGAAGGGGTGGGGGTCAGCCTGTCAGTGCTCAGACCATACGCCGCACACTGCATCAAATTGGTCTGCATGGCTGTCATCCCAGAAGGAAGCCTCTTCTAAAGATGATGCACAAAAAAGCCTGCAAACAGTTTTCTGAAGACAAGCAGACTAAGGACATGGATTACTGGAACCATGTACTGTTGTCTGATGGGACCAAGATAAACTTATTTGGTTCAGATGGTGTCAAGCGTGTGGGGCGGCAACCAGGTGAGGAGTACAAAGACAAGTGTGTCTTGCCTACAGTCAAGCATGGTGGTGGGAGTGTCATGAGTGCTGCCGGCACTGGGGAGCTACAGTTCATTGAGGGAACCATGAATGCCAACATGTACTGTGACATACTGAAGCAGAGCATGATCCCCTCCCTTTGGAGACTGGGCTGCAGAGCATTATTCCAACATAACGACCCAAAACACCTCCAAGACGACCACTGCCTTGCTAAAGAAGCTGAGGGTAAAGGTGATGGACTGGCCAAGCATGTCTCCAGACCTAAACCCTATTGAGCATCTGTGGGACATCCTCAAATGGAAGGTGGAGGAGCGCAAGGTCTCTAACATCCCCCAGCTCCGTGATGTCATCATGGAGGAGGGGAAGAGGACTCCAGTGACAACCTGTGAAGCTCTGGTGAACTCCTGTGTCGGTCACGCGCCTGCAGCTAGGGGGCGAGTGTGCGCTGCCGGAGGCACACTCCCGCCCCCACTCGGCATCGGGGAAGCCCATGCACGGGGTAGGTGGCTCCGATTGCCGCCTGACACCTGCGACCGCTCCCCGCTGAGAGAGGACGACGGTCAGCTGTTGTAAACACATCTGACCGTTCTTCTCCCTGGAATGATCACAGAGCTCCTGTGATCCTTCTATATAGGATCACATGTCTCTATGATCATTTCACAAGCCACGCCCCCCACACAGTAGGAATCACTCCGTAGGCTCACATTTAACCCCTTGATCACCCACAGTGTTAACCCCTTCCCTGCCAGTGTCATTATTATAGTAACAGTGCATATTTTTTAGCACTGATTACTGTAGTAATGTCACTGGTCCCCCCAAAAGTGTAAAAAATGTCAGTTAGGGTCCGATCTGTCAGCCGTAATGTCGCAGTCCTGCTAAAAATCGCAGATCGCTGCCATTACTAGTAAAAAAAAATAAAAAATAAAAATGACATAAATCTTTCCCGTAGTTAGTAGACGCGATAACTTTTGCACAAACCAATCAAAATACGCTTACCAAAAATATGTAGCAGAAAAACAAATTGGCCTAAAATGTTAAAAAATAGTGATTTTTAAAAATTTTTTTGAGAATGTCATATAGCAGAATGTGAAAAATATATATATATTTTTTTTTTCAGAATTGTCACTATTTTTTTGTTTATAGCGCAAAAAATAAAAAATCGCACAGGTGATCAAATACCACCAAAAGAAAGCTCTGTTTGTGGGAAAAAAAGGACATAAATTTTATTTGGGTACAGCGTCACATGACCGCGCAATTGCCTGTTAAAGAACCGCAGTGCCGAGTCGCAAAATATGGCCTGGTCATTAAGGGGGAAAATCCTTCTGGTCCAGAAGTGGTTAAACGAAAATTGGACGTTGTGTTGACGATGAAAAATTTTATAGCCCGCACATCTAGTTTTTGTCGTCCGAAAATTTGTAATCGGCTGTGGAAAGCACTATATTAACGATCCGAAAATCGGCAGATTGTCCGTCGGACTAAATTTTACTTCCAATTTCCTTATCGATTGTACGGGCCTTAGGATGGACGGAAAGACAGACAGAAAGAGAGAAATAGATAGATAATTCTATAATAAACAGACAGATACAGGTAGATACAGATGATACGATGGATCCCGCACACTGGAATGCAGACATTAGCCCGTATAACAGCGAGGATTAATCCCGTACTCAAGGAATACGAAGTGTCTAATCTTAGGTAATAATCATGTGATCCCACGCGCTGGCCTCTGATTGGTCCGCAGGGATTACCAGCGCTTATCCCCTCAGGAGACGGGCGTGCAGCGCTCACACTTTCAGATGTTATAACATCCACTGCTAATCAGGCCGCTCGCTGTTAACCCCTCCACCGCCAGGAGCTAGAAGGGTGAACACAAGTGTAATCCTCCCTGATATAAAATAGCAGCACATTGCTGGAGGGGGCAGTCTGTATAATCTGCATGGCTGAAAATACCGCTGATCACCTGGAGGGGGAGCCATCACTAATATCTCGTATAAACTTTAATACATTCCAGCCATTCTCAATATTATTAAATATGCTGATTTAATTAAACATAATTGCTGGTGATCCTGCCATGCAGGTCCTTCCCTGAACAGGGTGACAATGCGCAGCCTATTGCATTAGGGTGTGCACCCAAATGTTTTAAAACATTAATTGGTGTCAGTAGAGCAGTGCAGTTCTCAGTAGGGCAGAGGTTGTTGTCAGTAGGGCAGTGGACGGTGTCAGTATTTTTTATTTTTAATATTTAATTCTTTATAATTTTTTACAACTTTTTTTTTTTTAGGGCTTTGGTGAAATATCAGCAGGGAGAATCTGTGCCGCACAGGGAGATTAGGGTGTGCCCAGGCACACCCGGCACACCCCCTGCGCACGCCTATGTGCTTTGTCTCAGTTTCCCAATGGTGCTCCTGTATTGTCACCCAGTCACATGGACTTCCAATGGAGGCTACAAGTGGTTATTTCAGGCCACATTAGGCAGGGATGGTCCACCCTGAGAAATTCCACGCAGCCATCGCTGGAGTGCATGCAGACAGGAAGTGGCTGCAAAGAGGCTGCAGGATATCAGTATTGCTGAGATATAACATATAATAAAAAAAAAAGAGGTGAAAACATAATAGTATAACTAAAGGCAAAACTTTTTTTTCTTTCTGTGATAGAGTGGTGAGGGATTAGAAACCGTCAGGTTTTTATTGCTGTCTGTGCCCACATTAGGGTAATTCACCCTCTCTATTTATCCCGGTGACAGTTATCACTGAGAGTGGGGTTGGGTTGTCACCAGAACAGGATCGGAGAAATCTTCCAGTGGGGGGACACTAGTTCAGGTGACACATCAGGATTCCCTCACTTCCTGTTGTGGCTATGGCACAGGAAGTGAAAGGAAATCTCCCCAATGTGGACACAAATATAAAAAAAACCTGACATGGGTAATAACCCTCCTAAAAAAAAAAAAAAAGACCTCTTTAAATCTGTACTCCAGGATAAGTAAATATAATCTGTTCCTCGTGTACTCTGGAATCTCGGTGAGCTTTGTGTATTTCTTCCAGATCTGTGCAGTAATCCAGTGTGAGACTTCCTGTAATAAAGACCGCTCACTGCTGCACTCTCTACCTGTGCAGGATGACTGGTCTAGTCTCCGCCCCTCCTGTAGTTTTCTCTAATCGGTGGAGCCTGCTGGGCCCCTCCCACAGCTCTGCTCTCTCTCCCTGTACAGGGTGCTCGGTCTGGTCTCCACCCCTTCCTGTAGTTTTCTCTAGTGGGTGGAGCCTGCTGGGCCCCTCCCACAGCTCTGCTTTCTCTCTTTGTGCAGGGTGACTGGTCTTGTCTCCACCCCCTCCTGTAGTTTTCTCTAGTGGGTGGAACCTACTGGGCCCCTCCCACAGCTCTGCTTTCTCTCTTTGTGCAGGGTGACTGGTCTTGTCTCCACCCCCTCCTGTAGTTTTCTCTAGTGGGTGGAGCCTACTGGGCCCCTCCCACAGCTCTGCTCTCTCTCTTTGTGCAGGGTGACTGGTCTTGTCTCCACCCCCTCCTGTAGTTTTCTCTAGAGGGTGCAGCCTGCTGGGCCCCTTCCTCAGCTCTCTCTCCTTGTGCAGGGTGACTGGTCTTGTCTCCACCCCTTCCTGTAGTTTTCTCTAGTTGGTGGAGCCTGATGGGCCCCTCCCACAGCTCTCTCCTTGTGCAGGGTGACTGGTCTCGTCTCCGCCCCCTCTTGTAGTTTTCTGTAGGGGGTGGAGCTGTGACGGGACTCACCGCTACTGGGAGTGAACGACAGCTACTTAATGGACACTGAGAATATGGTTTGAATTGCTTCAAGTGGGGCAGTAATATTTGTCAGCCATGTATCTCGAGAAATATGTGAGGACTGTTCCTGGCCTGTTTGATTCTGAACACGTTCACAGAAAGAGCTAATCACATTGGCCTCTGTTCCATGTTCTTCAGTGTCAGAGACGGACAGTCTGTCACTGACAGCCTCTTCCTATTGTCTGTGTATTGAGGTGTGATGTGGATTCTGTTAAGCCTGTCTGTCCCATTGTTAATGAACTCACATATTGTTTCTGTCCAGATGGCTTGATAATTAGTTCAGGTAAATTCTATTTCAGTATACAATTTCATCTGCATATGATAATGTAATCAGGCAACCCCGGACTTGATGGGGTAATCTGATCCGGAGGGGAATGTCCATTCTGTATTTAAACTGTGTGAGTTGTTCAATAAAGAAAAGGTTCCAGAACAAGCTAAGTTTTCGGCTAGCTTTGTATGGGGGGCGGCTGGAATATTTGATATCTATGTTCCAGTCTTAAGGAAGCCGTATACTGACAGAAGCCCTCAAAGACAATGTGGGTCGCTGTTTTGTTACAGGAGCCTACTAGGCCCCGCCCACAGCTCTGCTCTCTCTACTTGTGCAGGGTGACTGGTCTTGTCTCCACCTCCTGCTGGAGTTTTTTATAGTGGGTGGAGCCTACTAGGCCTCTACCACAGCTCTGCTTTCTCTCTTTCTGAAAGATAACCTGTTTTGTCTCCGCCCCCTTCTGTAGTTTTCTATAGTGGGTGGGGACTGATGAGCCCCTCCCACAGCTCTGCTCTGTGCAGGGTCACTGGTCTTGTCTCCACCTCCTTTTGTAGTTTTCTGTAGCAGGTGGAGCCTACTAGGCCCCTCCCACAGCTCTGCTCTGTGCAGGGTGACTGGTCTTATCTCTGCCTCCTGCTGTAGTTTTCTATAGTGGGTGGAGCCTACTAGGCCCCTCCCACAGCTCTGCTCTCTCTCGTTCTGCAGGGTGACTGGTCTTGTCTCCGCACCCTCCTGTAGTTTTCTAAAGTGGGTTGGGACTGATGAGCCCCTCCCACAGCTCTGCTCTGTGCAGGGTGACTGGTCTTATCTCTGCCCCCTGCTGTAGTTTTCTATAGTGGGTGGAGCCTACTAGGCCCCTCCCACAGCTCTGCTCTCTCTCGTTCTGCAGGGTGACTAGTCTTGTCTCCGCCCCTCCTGTTTTCTATAGTGGGTTGGGCCTACTAGGCCCCTCCCGAAGCTTTGCTCTCTCTTTTTCTGCAGGGTGACTTGTCTTGTCTCCGCCCCCTCCTGTAGTTTTCTATAGTGAGTGGAGCCTACAAGGCCCCTCCCACAGCTCTGCTCTCTCTCTTTCTGCAGTGCGACTAGTCTTGTCTCCGCCCCCTCCTGTAATTTTTGGTAGTGGGTGGAGCCTGCTGGGACCATCCCACAACTCTGCTCTCTGTACAGCACAGTGATTATCTCACTGCTACTTTTCCAAGGTAATATCTGGGTTTGTAAAGACATTTTTGTTCACACAAAGTGGGTTTGTATACTTTTTAATTATCGAGAAATACAATAAAAGTTTTTGTGCCCGGAGTTCAGCTTTAGGGCGATTACTTATGATACATGGGGGGGGGGGGGGGGAGATTTAGGGTTTACTTCAATTTTAAATGGCGTAATTATAAAGCAGCAAATCTGACATTCACCAAACATTCTCTGCTGTGTTTTATATGACAGTGAATGTTTGGTGAAAGTTACATTCACCCATTTATAAATAAGCCCCCTATGTGTGATGTAAGTATTGTCAGCGAGGAACGAGATTACAGGAATTTCCATTGGTTTAGAATAGGACAAAGAAGTGGAAATGATGGAAAGTTCTATGGAGGGGATTTC
The DNA here is from genome assembly GCF_965119305.1 of Pelophylax lessonae. Taxonomy (NCBI): domain Eukaryota; kingdom Metazoa; phylum Chordata; class Amphibia; order Anura; family Ranidae; genus Pelophylax; species Pelophylax lessonae. The sequence goes on along the minus strand of NC_138780.1, from coordinate 193,070,249 downwards.
CCAGCATGCACTTCCTATAATCTGGCTCGGCCCGTGTCCTGGAAGGCTCTCCGGCTCTGCGGCACACGAAGGGTCAGCGATTTAGCCATGCACGGAATTAAACCCGGAGAAGCCTCTTACTCTCTGTTATGGCATAATCGGCCATTATGGCTTCAAGCAGTTCTCACTGATGTCATCGCCAACCCCCCCCCCCCCCCAACCAAAGAACAATTCCCATAGAAAAGTTACTTTATATATAAATATATATATATATATATATATATATATATATATATATATATATATATATAAGAAACATCTCATTGACAGATACTGTATTTATAGAACTATCCAAACAAAAAAAGTAAGTAATAAATAAATACTAAATAAATAATAAATACATAAATAATAAATAAATAATAAACAAATAAATAAATAAATAATAAATAAGTAAGAAAAACAATCAGATGATAGAATAGGATCCAAACTCCAACCAAAATGTATATTGTGATGTTTTAGAGAGACCGGGTCACATGTCCTCCAGACCCCTCATAATGGGCAAAGCGGGTGTACAGACCCAGGAACTCAGCACAGGGATGGTGGGAACCCCTCATAATGGGCACAGCAGGTGTACAGACCCAGGAACTCAGCACAGGGATGGTGGGCACCCCTCATAATGGGCAAAGCGGGTGTACAGACCCAGGAACTCAGCACAGGGATAGTGGGAACTTCTCATAATGGGCACAGCAGGTGTACAGACCGGGGAACTCAGCACAGGGATGGAGGGAACCCCTCATAATGGGCAAAGCAGGTGTACAGACCCAGGAACTCAGCACAGGGATGGTGGGAACCCCTCATAATGGGCAAAGCAGGTGTACAGACCCAGGAACTCAGCACAGGGATGGTGGGAACCCCTCATAATGGGCACAGCAGGTGTACAGACCGGGGAACTCAGCACAGGGATGGTGGGAACCCCTCATAATGGGCACAGCAGGTGTACAGACCGTGGAACTCAGCACAGGGATGGTGAGAACCCTTTTATAGCTCCATTATGAGGGCACAGAAGGTGTACAGACCCCGGATATCAACAACTGAGAGACAGAACAAACCATCAGGGGGTTTATCTCCCCATCATCTACTAAGGCAGCAATACAAATGTAAGTTTTAGTTGGATCAACCAATGAATTTTCCAAAGCAACAAACATTGAAGAGGATAACTATTCTTACAAATGGTCTCATATATTCAGCAAATAGACATCCCAATCCAGTAATGAGACATCCCCATATATTCATCAAAAAGACATCTCAATCCAGCAAAGAGACAGCCCCACATATTCATCAAAGAGACATCCCAATCCAGTAAAAAGACAGCCTCATATATTCAGCAAAAAGACATCCCAATTAAACAAAGAGACAGTCTCATATATTTAGCAGACATCCCAATCCAGGAAAGAGACAGCCTCATATATTCACCAAAGAGACATCCCAATCCAACAAAGAGACGGCTCATATATTCAGCAAAGAGACATCCCAATCCAACAAAGAGACAGTCTCATATATTCAGCAAAGAGACATCCCAATCCAACAGACGGCCCCATATATTCAGCAAAGAGACATCCCAATCCAGTAAAGAGATTGCCTCATATATTCAGCAAAGAGACATCCCAATCCAGCAAAGAGACAGTCTCCTATATTCAGCAAAGAGACATCCCAATCCAGCAAAGAGACAGTCTCATATATTCAGAAAAGAGAAATCCCAATCCAACAAAGAGACGGCATCATATATTCAGCAAAGAGACATCCCAATCCAACAAAGAGACGGTCTCATATATTCCGCAAACATCCCAATCCAGTAAAGAGATGGCCTCATATATTCAACAAAGAGACATCCCAATCCAGTAAAGAGATGGCCTCATATATTCAACAAAGAGACATCCCAATACAGTAAAGAGATGGCCTCATATATTCAGCAAAGAGACATCCCAATCCAGTTAAGAGACAGCCTCATATATTCAGCAAAGAGACATCTCAATCCAGCAGAGAGACATCCCTTTGGCTGCAACGGCCTACTCTGCGACCGCCCTGCTTTAGAAATTGCTAGTTACTACAGCAGCAACAACTCAGTCTCATTGGTTGGGGCCTGGGTGGCCGGGCCCCTCAGAGTGCGCGGGCCCCCTACATGTGTATGGGGCTGTCCCCCCCCTGATGGTGGCCCTGCACAGATGTTTTCTACATAGGGTGGACAGGATAGTTAGCAGGAGGGGACATTTTTAAGGCTAGCTATGGTTAGGCTGGAATTCTACTTTAAATAAAAGAACTTACTTCATTATAAGAATGTAGATGAGGTACATAATTATCAGGATAAGACTCTCCCACCTGCAAATCAGAAAACAAACAACATATTAACTGGGAACAGGAATCTCTGCATAACAATTATAATATATACACATGCTGTATACTGTATATGTCTAGGACATAATCCCGGAAATACACTATTACCAAAAGTATTGGGACGCCTGCCTTTACACACACATGAACTTTAATGGCATCCCAGTCTTAGTCCGTAGGGTTCAATATTGAGTTGGCCCACCCTTAGCAGCTATAACAGCTTCAACTCTTCTGGGAAGGCTGTCCACAAGGTTTAGGAGTGTGTCTATGGGAATGTTTGACCATTCTTCCAGAAGAGCATTTGTGAGGTCAGGCACTGATGTTGGACGAGAAGGCCTGGCTCATAATCTCCGCTGCAATTCATCCCAAAGGTGTTCTATCGGGTTGAGGTCTGGACTCAAGTTCCTCCACCCCAAACCCGCTAATCCCTGTCTTTATGGACCTCCAACCCCCCTCCCTCCCCGGGGGTATCAACGTACCGGTGTGTGAGGAACTGTAGACTTACCAGACTATAACTTCATCATAAATAAACTGCAAGAGAAAATAAAGACAGAGCAAACATTAGTACAGGCAAGTCTTACTACCCGCTGTATATAATACAATTATCATAAAGAGAACCTGTCAAAGTTTAATTTCTGCCCCCATAATAGAAGAATGGAGGTCATGGTACATTTTATTAAAATACAATTAGAGTCCTGCTAAAACCGGGACTCCCCTTCAGTACCTACTGCATTGCCATCCTAGACCCATCATGTCGATAGTTTGCACCATAACCCTGTTAGTCCCCTAGGGATGGGGGGCAAAGGGTATTGGCCCTGGGGGCCCCTGGGACATGGTCATACAGGACCCTGACCTCTCCCTCTCCCCCACTCTACCCTTGCCCCACTATGCCGTCATCCTCCTGTCCCAATCTACCCTCCAAATCTTCTCCACTCCAGCTCTACATCACTTATAGACAGCTTTCCAACTGACTGAAGTTACTGAACACTACATGGCCCCTACCACTCTAGCCAGTCTCTCCTGCAAACCCAACCACTGGCTCCTGGTTGACTGGGGTATTAATAAAATTAAAAAAAACGTGCATTTTGGCCACTAGATGGAGCTGATGATCACAGGAAGTCATAATATTAGTGAAATACAGGGAAACCGCTTGCATCCTGGGCAGATACTTGTGACAGTTGTCCAATAAATGTTTTATAACAAGACCCTCTCCTACAAACCCAACCACTGGCTTAAAGTTGATAGAGGTATTTTGGAAAAATAAATACAGCATTTCTGCCTCTAGATGGAGATGATGATCATAGGAAGTCGGAAATACAAGGAAACCACTTGCACCCTGGGCCAATACTTGTGACATTCATTTAATGTTTTATAACCAGACTCGCTCCTGCAAACCCAACCACTGGCTTATGGTTGATTGAGGTATTTTAGAAAAATAAATACAGCATTTCGGCCACTAGATGGAGCTGATGATCATAGGAAGTCATAGTATTAGAGAAATACAGGGAAACCTCTTGCATCCCTTGTGAATACTTGGTGACATTCATCCAATGAATGCTTTATAACATTCCCCCCTCCTGCAAACCCAACCACTGGCTTATAGTTGATTGAGATATTTTAGAAAAATAAATACAGCATTTTGGCCACTAGATGGAGCTGATGAGGAGCTGATGATCATAGGAAGTCAAAGTATTTGAGAAATACAGGGAAACCTCTTACATCCTGGGCCAATACTTGTGACATTCGTCCAATATATGTTTTATAAACAGATTTGCTCCTGGAAACCCAACCACTGGCTTATAGCTGATTGAGGTATTTAAAAAAAACATACAGCATTTCGGCCACTAGATGGAGATGATGATCATAGGAAGTCATACTATTTGAGAAATACAGGGAAACTTCCTGCATCCTGGGCCAATACTTGTGACATTCGCCCAATGAATATTTTATAACCAGATCTCCTCCTGCAAACTCAACCACTGGCTTATAGCTGATTGAGGTATTTAAAAAAAAAAAACTCTTCACAGAATCAGATAAAACCTGATCTACAAATGATCAAAAAGACACTAAGTGCCGGTTCACACATATGCGATGCGGGAACCCTGTGAATCCACTGCGTTGCACTCGACTCGCAGGCAGTTCACACTGCCATATGCGGATCGCTTGGGGTGTCAATACAAGGTTAACGACACCCCCAGATCCGTTCAAATATGGCACTGCGAACTGTCAGTTCGGAAATGAATCGGATTGCATAGGTGTGAACACCCATGCGATCCGATTCTGGTGCAGACCAAAAAAAGGGTCCTGTGCGACTGGTCCGAATGTGATGAAAATTCAACCATACATTCTGTATGGCTAAATTCGCAACGCACAGACATCACATGTGATTTACATAGCAGTGCGCTCCGAATCACATGCGATGTCTGACGACGCATATTTGTGAACCGGCACTTAAAGATAAATTTAAGCCCCTTTCACGCGAACGATCCGATCAGATCCGTCTGTCAGTTTTTTAGGCTGACCTGATCGCATCCTCCATGCATCCCTATGGGACAGCGGTCATCAGTGGAGACATCTCCGTTGACACCCGCTGCTATCCGATTCCGATCCTGTCCTTGAAATCCAGATGGATCGGATCAGATGGGATTGGATGAGAACGTACAGGCGGTCCGCTCTGATCCGATTAGCCCATAGAGGACAGCGGGAATCTGACAGCTCCCTCTCCGCACACAGCATGGAGGCACAGCTGTCATCCGCCTGCTCAGCGGGGATCGGCGGATCGATCCCCCGCTGAGCAGCACGGAGTCCGCCAGCGGAGGCGGACCGTGTGAAAGGACCCTTATAAAACATTCACTAGGCAAATGTCAAAATCATTTGTTAAGGCTGCACAATTTCTTTTTTTTTCCGTATTTTCTCTAATACTACGACTTCCTATGGTAGTTAGCACCATCTAGTGGTCACATTGCGGTATATTTTCTGAGGGAGAGGTTTCAGAAAAAAATCCTCTAAATACAATGTATTAAAGCCTTAACTTAATTTTCTAGGGAATTACTATTCATACAGTGAATGGCAGCTTCCATCTGTGGCTTCTTGCTCAGGCTGTGTATTTGGTGACAGTTTGACGGAGCTTCTCTTTGATGCACGCTGTGACTCATCCCTGGTTGGGCGGGAGGGGATGGGACGCTGCGTTTCCTGCACGTAGTTTTGGCTTATTGTGCATAAAATAATTCTGGTTTGTGTAGGTAACAGGTTTTATTTATTCATGAAAATCTGCTGTGGGAGAAATCATACCAAGGATGGAGCGCAGAACGCGCTGCGTGAGACATGTTCCTGGAACGTATGAGAATAATAACTAATATGATACAATGTATATATTACAACAGACTGTCATATAGTATCATCTCTCAGGAAGATTACTGGGGAGGGCCCCCTGTACCACACAGTGTCATTCTCAGCAGAACTGGGTGCAGATTCTTTTCCAGAATTCTGGATATTAAAGCGCTATTAAACCAAAAATGTAATATATTGCAGCTTACCAATCATTAGATGTGCCGGCTGCATTAGTTTTCTTTTTTAGGCTCCCCCCCCTCTCCTCTGTTTTGTAAAGGAAATTTGTACATTCTGCACTAATAATGTTTTCATTATATGTTTGCATTCTTTCGAGTCCTGATTAGAATTAGCCCCCCTATGTTACGCCTCTGAAACGTGCCCGCCGAAGCCGGGAATACAGAATCCACGGCAAAATGGCGGCTGTACGGGACTCGGGACCATAGTCAGGGACATTGTAAAAAAAAATAAAATAGAATGATAACTAATAATACAATTAAAATACCAAAAAATAAAAACTACTGACACCAGTGGGTGAACTTCCAGGATCGCAAAGGTCACATTTGCAACCTGGCATTCCAGGTTGCAAATGTGAGGCCTCAAGATGGCAGGAAGGGGAGGCCTCAAGATGGCAGGAAGGGGGCCCACTGCAGAACTTGGAAAGGGTCCCGCTGCTGGACCATAATAAAGGGCCCTGCAACGAGAGTAAAGGGCCCCAGGATCAGTGGGAAGAGCCCCAGGCTTGAAGGGAAGGCCGATGGCCAGGGCTCCGTGGGGCCCTTCATGGTTTCTTGCACCGGGGCCCTGAAGGTTCTAGTTACGCCTCTGGTTTTTTATTTCAATCATTTTTATTAGAAAGTTTTTGAAATAACATACAAAAAAAAGGGCAAGGAAAAGAGCCCAAATACAGGGAACAGTGATATAAACTGACACAGTGTTATGAACTAACCGCCTCGCTATGGTTTTTTATTTATATATATATATATATATATATATATATATATATATATATATATATATATATGTATATATATATATATATATATACATATATTTTATTATTTAAAAAAAACATTTTTACAATTTTTTTTTACAATTTTTATTAGGAGCCCCATAGTTTACTATGCTTCAGTGCAGAATGAACACAGGAGTGACACTCACTGTGTTCATTCAGAAAAGGAAGGGGCCGATAAATGAAGTATTTACTGGCCCCTTCCCCTGCTCTCTATCCTGAAACATCACCCGCAGCAGCTGGCGGGAGAGGAGAGGAGGGAAGTTGGCAGCACTGCAGGGGGGAGACAGGGGGCACCAGAAAGCAGGGGGAATCTGCAACGCATGGGGTAATTAGGGTGTGCCCTTTGCGCACGCCTATGGGCAAATGGTTTCCCTCATCCCTGTAACTGATACATTCTGCTGGAGAGCTTGTTCTGTTGCACAACAACAGACTTGCTGGCTGGATCACCAGGTAAGAATAAAGGAAAGAAAGTCAAAAAGAAAACAAATGCAGCCATCACATCAAATAATTGGTAAGCTGTAAAATAAATGTTTATTTTGGGGTTTAATACCACTTTAAAAGAAGGGGAAAGGGAATATGTAGGAAATGTTGTTTTACTGTGCTCAGATTGCATTGTGAAGACCCAGCTGGAAATAAAAGGGGTAATAGGTTATTGGGGGGGGGGGGGGGTCCGCTGAGCTCATGGACCCAGAGACAAGTGCGATATCTGCTAATGTCATCATACTTACTATAATAAGTGCTATTATTGCTAGGATGTAGTACATGGAGTCACGGAATAAAGACCACCACGTCAATCGGACAACCTGCGGGGGGGGGGGGGGGGGTTAAGGGAGAGAAATGGAGAGTAGGGAGAAAGGGGTATGAAGAGCAGGAATAGGGGAGGGATGGGGGAGAGAAGAGAGAGAAAAAGGAAGGGAGGTGTAGGGGAGATATGGGGGGGGGAGGGGGAGGCAGAGGGGGATAAGAGGGGTGAGATGGAGAGAGGAGGATAGAGAGGGAGGAGGCAGGGGGAAATATTGGGGGGCGAAGAGAGAAAATAGGAGGGGAGAGGATATACATGGGGAGAAAATAGAATGGGGTGAAGGGGGAGGGGGGGTGAAGGGGAGGAAGGAGAGAGAAACAGAAAGAGGTGAGGGGTGAAGGGGGGGGGGAGAAGGGGAGGAAAAAGAGAGAAACAGAAAGAGGTGGAAAGAGAGGGGAGGGAGGGATTCAGAGGGTGGGGAGGGCAGGTGAAGAAAGAGAAAAGGGAGAGAGAAAGGGGTGGATAGAAAAAAGAGGAGAAAGAAGGAAAGACAGAGAGAGAGAGAGAGAGAGAGAGAGAGAGAGAGAGAGAGAGAGAGAGAGAGAGAGAGAGGGAAGGGGGAGAGAAAGGGGGACAAATAGCAAAGAGAAGGAACAAGGAGGAAAGGGGAGAGAGGGGACAAGGAGTGAAGAGAGGGAACGTGGAAAAAGGGGGGGGGAGACAGAGAGAGAGAGAAGGAGGGCAAGGAGGGTAGAAAGTGAACAGGGAGAAAGACAGAGCGAGAGGGGGGCAAGGAGTGAAGAGAAGAAACCGAGAAAAGGGGGAGAGAGAGAGAGAGAGAGAGAGAGAGGGGGGGGGGTGGGCAAGAAGTGAAGAGAGGGAATAGGGAGAAAAGGGGGAGAGAGAGAGAGGAGCAAGGAGTGAAGAGAGGGAACAGGGAGAAAAGGGGAAGAGAGAGACAGAGAGAAGGGGGCAAGGAGCAAAGAGAAGGAAAAGGCAGAAAAGTGGGTGAGAGTGACAAAGGGGGGGGGGAGGGGGCAAGGAGCGAAGAGAAGGAACATGGAGAAAAGGGGGAGAGACACATACAGAGAGGGGGCAAGGAGAGAAGAGAAGGAACATGGAGAAAAGGGGGAGCGAGACAGACAGATACAGAGCGAGAGTGAGACAGAGAGGAAGAGGGGGGCAAGGAGTGATGAGAGGAAACAGAGAAAAGGGGGAGCGAGACAGAGAGAGAGACAATGTGAGAGCGAGACAGAGCAAGAGAAAAAGAGATAGTGGAGGGGCAAGGAGCAAAAAGAGGGCACGGGGAGAAAGGGGAAAAAGAGAGGGGGGGGGGCAAGGAGTGAAGAGAGGGAACACGGAGAAAAGGGGGAGCGGGACAGAGAGCAGAGCGAGAGCGAGACAGAGAGCAGAGCGAGACAGAGCAAGACAGAGAGAGACAGAGTGAGAGGGGGTGGGGGCAAATAGCAAAGAGAGGGAACAGGGAGAAAAAGGGGAGGGGGGCAAGAAGTGAAGAGAGGGAACATGGAGAAAAGGTGGAGTGATAAAGAGAGAGAGGTGGGCAAGCAGCAAAGAGGGGGAACAAAGAGAAAAGGGGGAGAGAGACAGAGAGAGGGAGGAGCAGGGAGCAAAGAGAGGGAACAGGGAGAAAAGGAGGAGAGAGACAGAGAAAGAGAGAGGGGGGGGCAAAGAAGCAAAGAGGGGGAACAGGGAGAAAAAGGGGAGAGAGACAGAGGGGGGGGGGCAAGAAGTGAAGAGAGGGAGCATGGAGAAAAGGGGGAGAGAAACAGAGAGGGGGGGGGCAAGGAGTGAAGAGAGGGAACAGAGAGAATTGGGGGAGAGAGACAGATATGGGGGGGGGGGGGGCAAGGAGCGAAGAGCAGGAACATGGAGAAAATGGGGAGAGAGAGATGGGGGGGGGGGGTAAAAATACAGAGGGGGTGGAGGGGAAGGAGGGGAAATTGAGAGAAACATTTTTAAATGAAAATAAAGTTTACAGTCTAATCTTATAATAAAAAGATTTAGAAGAAAAATATTACTTATGTTATTTCCTGCTCAGAATCCATCCGACCACACACAGATAGACGGGATGAGACCACCCAGAATAATTTCCTAATCGCTGTGTAATATTGCAGAGGACAGCAGGCTGGCCCCATTACATGCATATCACACAATAATATCATTGTTTCTTTTTTCACATTGTTACTTTTTTGTTTTGGAATTTTACTTTGTTGATGTGGATCCAGTGAGATTTATGGCCATCTTTGGGAATCAGGAAAAAACTTTTTTCTCTTGGTTTTTCTACTTTTTGTTTGAACTCAATGGGTTTGTGTCTTTTTTATAGTGACAATAACAGAATGGTTTTTATAGTAACTATGCATCCCATTTAGAGGATATAACAGATGGAAAGACTGATTTGAGACAAGGAACAGACAGACATCTTACCTGTCCAGCAAAAACGCCACACACTCCAATTATACAGAGAATATTGAAGACAGCCGAACCAACAATGGTCCCAACACCTACATCACCGTGGGTGATAAATACTCCTAATGAGGGGAGAGAGAGAAAAATATAGTGAGGGAGAAGAGGAGTGAGGAAGAGAGGAAGAGGAGTGAGGGAAGAGAGGGAGAAGGGGGAGTGAGGAAGAGAGGGAGAGAGGAAAAGAGGGAGAAGGGGGAGAGAGGAAGAGAGGGAGAAGGGGAAGAGAGGGTAGAGAGGGAGAATGGGGAGAGAGGGTAGAGAGGGAGAAGGGGGAGAGAGGAAGAGAGAGAGAAGGGGGAGTGAGGATGAGAGGGGGGAAGGGGAGAGAGGGTAGAGAGAGAGAGAAGGGGGAGAGAGGGTAGAGAGAGAGAGAAGGGGGAGAGAGGGTAGAGAGAGAGAAGGGGGAGAGAGGGTAGAGAGAGAGAAGGGGGAGAGAGGAATAGAGGAAAAGAGGGAGAAGGGGGAGAGAGGGTAGAGAGGGAGAAGGGGGAGAGAGGGTAGAGAGGGAGAAGGGGGAGAGAGGAAGAGAGGGAGAAGGGGGAGAGAGGAAGAGAGAGAGAAGGGGAAGTGAGGATGAGAGGGGGAAGGGGGAGAGAGAGTAGAGAGGGAGAAGGGGGAGAGAGGAAGAGAGGGAGAAGGGGGAGAGAGGGTATAAAGGGAAGAGCGGGAGAAGGGGGGGGAGATGAAGAAAGGGAAGAGAGTGAGAAGGGTGAGAGATGAAGAAAGGGAAAAGAGGAAGAAGGGGGGGGGGAAAAGAAGAGAGGGAGAAGGGGGAGAGAGGGTAGAGAGGAAGAAGGGGGAGAGAGGGTAGAGAGGAAGAAGGGGGAGAGAGGGAGAAAGGGGAGAGGGGAAGAGAGGGAGAAGGGGGAGAGAGGAAGAGAGGGGGGAGGGGGAGTGAGGGTAGAGAGGGGGAAGGGGAGAGAGGGTAGAGAGGGGGAGTGAGGGTAGAGAGGGGGAAGGGGGAGAGAGGGTAGAGAGGGGGAAGGGGGAGAGAGGGTAGAGAGGGGGAAGGGGGAGAGAGGGTAGAGAGGGAGAAGGGGGAGAGAGGAAGAGAGAGAGAAGGGGGAGAGAGGAAGAGAGGAAAAGAGGGAGAGAGGGAGAAGGGGGAGTGAGGAAGAGAGGGAGAAGGGGGGGAGAGAGGGTAGAGAGGGAGAAGGGGGGGAGAGAGGGTAGAGAGGGAGAAGGGGGGGAGAGGAAGAGAGAGAGAAGGGGGGAGAGGAAGAGAGAGAGAAGGGGGAGAGAGGAAGAGAGGGAGAGAGGAAGAGAGGGAGAGAGGGTAGAGAGGGAGAAGGGGGAGAGGGGAAGAGAGAGAGAAGGGGAAGTGAGGATGAGAGGGGGAAGGGGGAGAGAGGGTAGAGAGGGAGAAGGGGGAGAGAGGAAGAGAGGGAGAAGGGGGAAAGAGGGTATAAAGGGAAGAGCGGGAGAAGGGGGGGAGATGAAGAAAGGGAAGAGAGTGAGAAGAGTGAGAGATGAAGAAAGGAAAAGAGGAAGAAGGGGGGGGGAAGAAGAGAGGGAGAAGGGGAGTGAGGAAGAGAGGGAGAAGGGGGAGAGAGGAAGAGAGAGAGAAGGGGGAGTGAGGATGAGAGGGGGAAGGGGGAGTGAGGATGAGAGGGGGAAGGGGGAGAGAGGGTAGAGAGGGGGAAGGGGGAGAGAGGGTAGAGAGGGAGAAGGGGGAGAGAGGGTAGAGAGGGAGAAGGGGGAGAGAGGGTAGAGAGGGAGAAGGGGGAGAGAGGAAGAGAGAGAGAAGGGGGAGAGAGGAAGAGAGGAAAAGAGGGAGAGAGGGAGAAGGGGGAGTGAGGAAGAGAGGGAGAAGGGGGAGAGAGGGTAGAGAGGGAGAAGGGGGAGAGAGGAAGAGAGAGAGAGAGAAGGGGGAGAGAGGGTAGAGAGGGAGAAGGGGGAGAGAGGAAGAGAGAGAGAAGGGGGAGAGAGGAAGAGAGAGAGAGAAGGGGGAGAGAGGGTATAGAGGGAGAAGGGGGAGAGAGGAAGAGAGAGAGAAGGGGAAGTGAGGATGAGAGGGGGGAAGTGAGGATGAGAGGGGGGAAGTGAGGATGAGAGGGGGGAAGTGAGGATGAGAGGGGGGAAGGGGGAGAGAGGGTAGAGAGGGAGAAGGGGGAGTGAGGAAGAGAGGGAGAAGGGGGAGTGAGGAAGAGAGGGAGAAGGGGGAGAGAGGGAGAGAGGAAGAGATGGAGTAGGGGGAGAGAGGGAGAGATGAAGAAGGGGGAGAGAGGGAGAAGGGAGAGAGATGAAGAAAGGGAAAAGATCATGAAGGGGGAGAGATGAAGTAAGGAGAATAGGGAGAGAGGAAGGAAGGGAGATGGAGAAGGTAGAGAGAGGGAAAATGGAGAAAGGGAGAAGGGACAGGAGAGGAGAGGAGAGGGTGAAGGTGCAAAGAGGGAGAGAGAGGGAGAGAGAGGAAGAAGGAAGGGGGAGAGAGAAGGTGGAGATAGGGGGAAAAGTGGGGGTGGGGGGCAGAGGAGAAGGAGGAGAGAAGAAGAAGGTGGAGAGAGGGAAAAGGTGAGAAGAGGAAGAAAGAGAAGGAGAATGGGGGGCAGAGGAAGAAGGAAGGGAGAGTGAGAATGGGGAGAGAGGGAAAAGGTAGGAGAGAGGGAGAAGGGGGAGGAAGAGAGAGGGAGAAGGGGAGAGAGAAAGGGAGAAGGAGGAGAGGGTATGAACGAAGGGAGGGGATGAACAGCGAGGGAAAAGGTGCAAAAGAGGGGGAGAGTAAAATAGGGAGAGCAAAAGAAAGAGAGGTAGGGGGGAGAAAGAGATGAAAGGTGAGAGAGGTAGAGAGAGAGAGAGAGAGAAGGAGTAGAGAAAGTAGATAGGAGGGGGGTAGAGGAAGGGAAAAGGTGGAAAAAGGCAGAAGAGGGAGAGAGAAAGGAGGGGAGAGAGAGAGAAGAGAGGTTAGAGAAGTAGAGAGGGAGAAGGAAGAGAGAAAGTAGATAGGACAGAGGAGGGTTAGAGGAGTAAGGGAGAAAGGTAGAGGAGACACAGGCGGTAAGGGAAATAGTAGGGAGGAGAAAAGGTGTAAAGGGGGGGGGGGGGGTAAGAGGAAGAAGGAAAGGAAGAGGGAAAAATAGGAAGATACAGAAGGGGGAGAGGGATAAAATGGGGATTGGAAGAAGCAGAGGGAGCAAACTTATAGGTGTTATAGACAATACAAGTGACATTTGTAAGTGCAAACAAAAAATCTGGGTTTACATAGAGCAGAAACATACACCATTACACACGGTGTATAAATAGTGCTCATTTTATTTATCCCCTTTGACACATTCCTTTCCACTGGAGATACTATACATTGCATATATTATTTTGTAGTGATAACTGCTAATGACCAGAGCTGATTTCAGGAGCACAGTAGTCTGCATGGATCTGTATGCAATCCTATTCAGACAGCCCAGCAGGTGGCAGTGTGCACTCTTCTATATACTCTGTCCCTATTGTACATATTGCAGAGCTCTGGCTGTGCTCACCACATTGTCTTCCTCTTGACTCTCTTTGGATGCTCAACAATTTTCTAGGGCTTTACAGCTCCATATTTGCTTTAGTCTTTCCCAGGCAGATATAAAATTTATTTAATCCAGTTATGTGAAAATAAATAAATAAATGTATTCTATTGCTATTCACAGTGCTGTCAGTCTAACACTGTGAACTGGTTTACAGGATGGGAGAGCTCAGAGATTATATGACCTGCAGTGCATGAAGCATTGGTCAATGACCTGCCCTTGCCGTCTGTCTTTGGTGTCTGAAGTTCAGTCAGTGAATATATATATATACACACTGCTCAAAAAAAAAAAAAGAAAGAACCACTTTTTAATCAGAGTATAGCATCAAGTCAATCGAACTCCTGGGATATTGATATGGTCAGTTAAGTAGCGGAGGGGGGTTGTTAATTTCATTAACACCAAAGCAGCTGAAACTGATTAACAACAGATGCACTAGATGGGCAACAATGTCACAGCCCCAAAACAGGAATGGGTTTACAGGTGGAGGCCACTGAAATTTTTTTTCCGTTATTCATTTTGTTCCCAGTAGTTTTGCATTTGGCTAGGGTCGGTGTCACAATATTCAATATTTTTACACCTTTAACTACTACTGGACTGGAAGGATTTACCCCCTTAATGACCAGGCCAATATTTGCGATACGGCACTGTGCTACTTTAACTGGTAATTGTGTGGTCGTGCGACGCTGTACCAAATAAAATTGATGCCTTTTTATTGCCACGAATATCACTCTCTTTTGGTGGTATTTGATCACCTGTGCGATTTTTATTTTTTGCGCTATAAACAAAAAAAGCATCAATTCTGAAAAAAAACCAATATTTTTTTACTACTTGCTATATCAATAAAACATTTTTTAAAAATCTAAAATTTTCATCATTTTAGGCCCCGTTCACATCGGGGCGACGCTACTTCGCACCGCGACCTCGGAGCGGCCGCCACGGACTTCATAACATTGAAGTCTATGGCGGTCACCTCCTGGTCGCCCCAAAGAAGCTCCGGACCCTTTTTCTAAGTCGGAGCGACTTGTGTCGCTCCTATTAGAACGGGTCCGCAGCTTCCCTATGGGAGGCGACCTACGGCGACCTGTGAGGCGACCAGGTCGCCTCACAGGTCGCCTCAGTGTGAACCGGGACTAAGGCCAATTTGTATTCTGCTACATATTTTTGTTAAAAAAAAATCCCAGTAAGTGTATTTTGATTGTTTTGCGCAAAAGTTATGGCGTATACAAACTAGGGGAAAGATTTATGTCATTTTTATTTATTTAATTTTTTTTTACTAGTAATGGCGGCAAACAGCGATTTTTTGCTGGACTGCGACATTGCGGCGGACAGATCGGACACCTAACTGACACTTTTGGGGGGACCAGTGACATTGCTTTAGTAATCAGTGCAAAAAATATCCACTGTTACTGTGCTAATGACAATGGCAGGGAAGGGGTTAACACCAGGGGGGATCAAAGGGTTAAATGTGTCCCTAGGGGGTGCTTTCTAACTGTAGGGGGAATGGGCTTGCTGCATGAACACAGAGACCTGTGTTCCTAAATAGGAGGATCCCTGTGTTCATAACTGACAGAACAGCGGTCTACCGTGTTTACAACAGGAGACGGCCATTCTGTCTCCTCGGGGAGCGATCGCGGGTGCCCTGCGGCACACACGGCCACCGGACCCGCTGATTGGCTCCCCCTGTGGCTAATGGGCACATATGCGCGCCCCCGCTAGCGGTCCCGCGAAGCAACAGAACGGACCTGCCGCTGTAAAATTACGGTGGCTGGTCGGCAAGCGGCTAACATAAATTTACACGTTACCTATGCAAATGTGTTATTATATCCCCGGTTGGGATACCTGTGTATATAGTACCTGTCGCTACATTTTTCGGCATTATCCTTTGTACTGACTTATTAATGATGACTGTTCTGTTGCGGTTTCATATCTGTAAACTCCATTTTTGTTTGTTCTGAAAAAACTACAATAAAGAATATTGAAATTAAATTTTCACGTTACACCATGAAAAAGGCGCAAAATTAACCACTTAAGCTCCGGAAGATTTTACCCCCTTCCTGACCAGGCCCTATTTTGCGATTCGGCACTGCGTGACTTTAACGGAAAATTGCACGGTCGTGCGACGCTGTACCCAAATGAAATTGACGTCCTTTCAAGAGCTTTCTTTTGGTGGTATTTGATCACCTGTGTGATTTTTACTTTTTGCGCTATAAACAAAAAAAAGAGCGTAAATTTAGAAAAAATAACATTATTTTTCACATTTTTTTTATATGAAATTCCCCAAAAAAATGTAAAAATCTATTTTTTTTTTTACATTTTTGGCAAATTTGTTTTCTGCTACATATGTTTGGTAAAAAAAAATAGCAATAAGCGTATTTTGATTGGTTTGCGCAAAAGTTATTGCGTTTACTAACTAAGGGAAAGATTTGTCATTTCTGGTGTTTTTTTTTTAACGAGTAATGGCGGCGATCTGAGTTTTTTTTTTTTTGCGGGACTGCGACATTGCGGTGGTCAGACCCTTGACTGACATTTTTGACACTTTTGGGGTTACCAGTGACATTACTACAGTAATTAGTGCTATATATATGCACTGTTACTGTAAAAATGACACTGGCAGGGAAGGGGTTAACTTTATTTGTGATCAAGGGCTTAAGTGTGTCCCTAGGGGCGTGATTCTAACTGTCAAGGGGTGTGGCTTGTGATGTAAGCACAGAGACATACGATCCTACATAGCAGGATCGTATGATCTCTGCAGTTAGATCAGGGAGAATGACAGGCAGCTTTTTTTACATCAGCCGTCTGCATTCCTCCCTCTCCAGCGGGAGATCGCGAGTGATGTCCGCCGGTTACTCGCGCGGACTGCTTAGGGAACGAGCGGGGCGGGAGCGCGCCTCCGGCGGCGTGTGCTCGCCCCCTAGAGCCTCACAGGCGAGCGACGTAGTACTACGTCACTTTGCCTGTGAGGGGCTGACCGCCGCCGTAAATAGTCGTGCGGCGGTCGGCAAGCGGTTAAAAACAATGTATTTTTTTTTTTTTGTTAATAACTTTTCAGTGCTTTGTTTCCATTGCTGACAGCTGAAGTGTAAACAAAACAGTTGCCGGCAGGTATCGGTAATTGGTATTGGAGAGTCCTGAAAAAAAAAATAATCGGTACTCGTATTTGCTATTAAAAACAAAAAAGAAAAAATAGTATTGGTGCATCCCTACTAGAGAGGCCTGCCATAGACTATTAGAGGAAATGACGGCCATAGATTGTGGACATGCTGCAGGTTTGGTTGGATACTGGACACATGCTGCAGAGCAGGGGAGGACTGGGCCAGGGGGGCAACCGCCCCCTGGGCCGCTCTTATTGCCCCGAAAAAAGGCTGCACCGCTTCTGCCACAGACATGCCTAAAGGATTCCCGGTGAAGAGAAGTAAAAAGTCTCCACTGCTCACCTACTGAGTGTGGGTTAAAGACAAAGGCAGAGTGCAACCCCCCCCCCCCCTGCATGGATGGTGTAAACTGTATCTGAGCAGAGGCCAGTTCCATGCCCCACTGGAGACTCTCATCCCCCCCGGCCAGCCCTAACCGAGCTGTCCCAGATCCCCCCAAACGCCCCCTGCTGGCCAGGTTGGGAACCCGGATTCGGCCGGAGAGTAGAGAGTACCTGGAGCGGATCTTCAGCCTGGAATGGGGGTCAGGAAAGGGGCCGAGTTGCTGCACCATGGGCCTCTGGTTTGTACTTGCCCCCCTGGGCTGAAAGTTACCAATCAGCCCCTGCTGCAGAGGACAGTCAGAGATGGGGGACGTGTTACATGTGGCTACAAGAGATCAATGATCCAGCTTCTGGAGTCCAAGGGCCACCCAAGTAACAAAAAGCCCCATGTGGCCCTCAGGTCGCAGGTTGGGAAACATGGCTGGAGTGTCAAATCTGCTGCTCATCACGATTCCAGGAACCGAGAATGATTGTTGGGTCTCATAATTATTATACAGGATTTCTAGAGTGCCAACAGTTTGCAGAACACTTTACAACATCAGGGCAGACAATACAGTTACAATAGAATTCAATGAAGGAGGAATCTCATCTCCTCCTGATCTCACAAGACTTACCAATAACGGAGGCAAATAATTCCGGAGTCGAGCTCCCTGCTGCCATGAACGTTGCCCCAGCTACATCTTCACTCAGGTGCAGCCTCTGTAAATAAAAATCGGATTATTGCACCGGAAACTAAATCACCCCCCACCAAGAAAACTGCAAACGCTTGGCTGCAAACATTCACAAGTAAAAAAAAAAAAAAAAATGCCAGAAATTTGCAAGATGTCCCAATTTCTAAGGCTGAATGGTTCTAATGAGGCTGCTCATCAGACAAGGTCACCCTGGGGTCAGAGCTGCTGTTAGAAATCACGGGGCCCAGTACAGCCTACCTGGCAGAGATCCCCCTACGGGGAGCGATCACGGGTACCCAGTGGCAATCGCGTCTGCCGGACCTGCTGATTGGCTCCCCCTGTGGCCAAAAGGCATGCGTGCTAGCGACGTACAGATATTTCATTTCACGGGACAGAGCCCCCAATATATCAAGACAATATTTTCACTAAAAATACACTCAAATCATTATTTAATGATCATGATTATAACAAATAATATAATATATATAATCATTATTAGCGGACACAAACATGACAGCAAACTTGAATTAATTATTTTTAATTGTTTTTTACATTTAAAAAAAAAAAAAATATTTTAAAAAAGTTAAAAATGTTTACAATTTTTTTATTTTACAATTTATTTTTTAAAGATGAATTACAATGTTTGTTATTTTTTAACAATTTTTTTTTTTTTTTTTTTTACAGGACAGCCTGCAGCGCTGCAGAATTGGGCACAGTGAAAGGGGGGCACACAGGGAGAGGGAGAATCAGAAGCAGGCTGAACAGGGAGTTGGGATTGGTGTCGGAGAAGCAATTACAGGAACGATGCCCTGTGTTTGGGTCTCTCACTGCAGCAGCTGAAAGCTGGCAGGAGTATGAAAAACTGGCTTTCAGCTGCTGCTGAGAGTCACACAGGGCTTTCTTCTGTAATTGCCCCTCTGCCAAACCGCACCGATTCCCCATGCTGTTGGGTCCCCCTGTGTGTTCAGGCCCTCCTGAGGAGATGCAGGGCTGTGGGCATGGTGCAGGAGATGGTACAGGCATGGTACAGGAGATGGCACAGGAGATGGCACAGGAGATGGTACAAGCATGGTACAGGAGATGGTACAAAAGATGCAGTGCTGCGGGCATAGTACAGGAGAATCTCCTATACCATGCCCGCAGCACAGCATCTCCTGAGGAGATGCAGGGGCTGTGGAGGAGTCTCACTTAACTTTCAGTGAGGCGCCTTACATTTAAAAATGGCGCTGCCGGCGCCAACACATCACCGCGCATGCGCCGTCTGCCCAGGAATAGCTAAACGAGTATGGGCTTTCCCGAGCAGCGGCGGCGCACTGCACCGGAGAAAGGTAAGTGGGACCCTCACTCGATTATAAGCCGAGGGGGGCTTTTTCAGCATAAAAAATATGCTGAAAAAGTCGGCTTATACTCGAGTATATACGGTATATTTTTACAGAAACTCTTAAGCTGCTGTAATTTGCACACTGTACCCTTTATCCATAAAGTACTTTTATCGAGAGAATAAGTTGCTGGGTGTTCATCTTATACTCTCATTCTGTTTTAAGCGCCAGGAAGACACAATGCGCTGTGGAGCACCATTGGTCTACCTCCAGGGGGAATTAACCTAGGCCTATATCTTTGTTTATAGGGGAGAAAAGGCTTTGGGGACAGAGAGAGCCTGCAGGAGCAGAGGATTGTGTAAAACTGCTTTTTGAGGTCCATAGAGTAGTTGACCCTTATGTCCGGACCCAGATCTGAACCGGCAATCTGTACTGTGTCTGGCAGTATTTCTTCTTGCTGAGCCTACCAATTGCTCCCATTGCTCCTCCTATAAATTTCCTATTTAAGACATGCCTTTGCACTTCCTGTTTGTCAGATTATTGTGTTCTCTCCAGCCAATATGTCTCTCCTGTCACTCCTGCTGCCGCATGTATTTTCACTACCAGTTGTTATCAAACTTTGGCTTGTTCCTCGACTACGCTTCTTCTTGATCCCAACCTACAACCATTCCTTATTGACCTTTGGCTTTTCCCTCAACTATTTTTCTGCTCGATCCCCACCTACAACCATTTGTTATTGACTTTTGGCTTGTTCCTCGACTACGCTTCTGCTTGATCCCAACCTACAACAATTCATTTTTGACCTTTGGCTTGTTCCTCGACTATGTTTCTGCTTGATCCCAACCTGCAACCATTCGTCATTGACCTATGGCTTGTTACTTGACTATGTTTCTGTTTGATCCCAAACTGCAACCATTCGTCATTGACCTTTGGCTTGTTCCTCGACTATGTTTCTGCTTGATTCCAACCTGCAACCATTCATTATTGACCTTTGGCTTTTTCCTCAACTATGTTTCTGCTTGATCCCCACAAACAACCATTTGTTATTGAATTTTGGCTTGTTTCTTGACTACTATTCTGCTTGATCCCAACCTACAACAATTCGTCATTGACCTTTGGCTTGCTCCTCGACTACACTTCTGCTTGATCCCGACCTACAACAATTCGTCATTGACCTTTGGCTTGTTCCTTGACTATGTTTCTGCTTGATCCCAACCTGCAACCATTAGTCATTGACCTTTGGCTTGTTCCTGGACTATGTTACTGCTTGATACCAAACTCTGCATGCATACATGGAGCTGTGACTCAGCTTGAGTGCCCCCATAGCAAGCTGCTTGCTGTGGGGACACTCAAAGAAAGGGGGGGGCCAGGAGAGCCAAAGAGGGACTCAAGAAGAGGAGGAACCAGGATGTCCTTTGCAGAACCAACTGCACAGAGGAGGTAAGTATAACAGGTTTGTTATTTTTATTGGACAAAAAAAAGAAACTTTACTATCCACTTTAAACCCTCCTATCCGTTACAGCCAAGGAAGCTGCTTCTGTTTGATCTGCAACTGGCATGGTGCTGCACATGTGATCAGTTTTGGCACCGGCCATTTGATGGTTTGACAGATTGGTTGAGGAAACAAGCAAATTTGACAGTTAGCAATCCGGGCATTCCAAGAATGTAACTGTTTTTTGAAAACGTTAAATCAATGAGTTTAGTTCCGCTTTACAATTTACTGCTGCTCAGGGGCACTGGGCTTCAGCAAAATTGCAGCCTCCAGCAAGAAGAGACAGGGGCAATGCTGGAGACAATTTACAGCACACACTAACTTAAGTAGCATAGTTATTATTAACGTGCCTTGCTAAAGAACATTATTTTTTATTAAGTTGGTATGGGTAAAGTTCTGCTTTATTGAGGAAAGCAGAGGGCTCCCTCTTAAGCGTAATCCGTCACCAGAAGATTCTGGGAGTTTTTCCTGGCAAGGTGTGAGCGATGTGGAATCAGCCGCTGACATAACATATGTCTATACATTATGCATGCCCAAGCTGCTTCTGCTATTTCTGAATAATTCAAGATAAACAGTTAATATTCTGAAGCAGCTCCAAATGTACAACAGATTTTGTAATTATTCACGCCGCTCTTTGCTCAAGGTTTCTGCGCAGCGAGACAGCCAAGAATCAAGCGTCTGAAATTCAAAGGTGAGAAGCGTGAGATTTTCTCATGGGGGGGATTCAACACCTGCTGAATCTTCGAAGGTTGCAAAGAAAGGAAACGGATTATTAAGGGCCCATTTACTCCAGCCTGGTCCGCACCAGTGCATTAAACACACATGTGTTAATGGCCACTGTCACCAGGAGTGTACCTACAGATAATGGGGTCCCATAGCAAAACTGATCTTAACATACAGTATCTCACAAAAGTGAGTACACCCCTCACATTTTTGTAAATATTTTATTCTATCTTTTCATGTGACAACACTGAAGAAATGACAATTTACTACAATGTAAAGTAGGGAGTGTACAGCTTGTATAACAGTGTAAATTTGCTGTCCCCTCAAAATAACTCAACACACAGCCATTAATGTCTAAACCGCTGGCAACAAAAGTGAGTACACCCCTAAGTTAAAATGTCCAAATTGGGCCCAATTAGCCATTTTCCCTCCCTGGTGTCATGTGACTCGATAGTGTCACAAGGTCTCAGGTGTGAATGGGGAGCAGGTGTGTTAAATTTGGTGTTATCACTCTCACTCCCTCATACTGGTCACTGGAAGTTCAACATGGCACCTCATGGCAAAGAACTCTCTAAGGATCTGAAAAAAAAAGAATTGTTGCTCTACATAAAGATGGCCTAGGCTATAAGAAGATTGCCAGGACCCTAGAACTGAGCTGCAGCACGGTGGTCAAGACCATGCAGAGGTTTAACAGGACAGGTTCCACTCAGAACAGGCCTCACCATGGTCGACCAAAGAAGTTGAGTGCATGTGCTCAGCGTCATATCCAGAGGTTGTCTTTGGGAAAGAGATGTATGAGTGCTGCCAGCATTGCTGCAGAGGTTGAAGGGGTAGGGGGTAAGCCTGTCAGTGCTCAGACCATACGCCGCACACTGCATCAAATTGGTCTGCATGGCTGTCGTCCTAGAAGGAAGCCTCTTCTAAAGATGATGCACAAGAAAACCCGCAAAAAGTTTGCTGAAGACAAGCAGACTAAGGACATGAATTACTGGAACCATGTCCTGTGGTCTGATGAGACCAAGATAAACTTATGTGGTTCAGATGGTGTCAAGCGTGTGTGGCGGCAACCAGGTGAAGAGTACAAAGACAAGTGTGCCTTGCCTACAGTCATGCATGGTGGTGGGAGTGTCATGGTCTGGGGCTGCATGAGTGCTGCCGGCACTGGGGGGGGGGGCTACAGTTCATTGGGGGAATCATGAATGCCAACATGTACTGTGACATACTGAAGCAGAGCATGATCCCCTCCCTTCAGAGACTGGGCCGCAGGGCAGTATTCCAACATGATAACGACCCCAAACTCACCTCCAAGATGACCACTGCCTTGCTAAAGAAGCTGAGGGTAAAGGTGATGGACTGGCCAAGCATGTCTCCAGACCTAAACCCTATTGGGCATCTGTGGGGCATCCTCAAATGGAAGATGGAGGGGCGCAAGGTCTCTAAAATCCACCAGCTCTGTGATGTCATCATGGAGGAGTGGAAGAGAACTCCAGTGGCAACCTGTGAAGCTCTGGTGAACTCCATGCCCAAGAGGGTTAAGTCAGTGCTGGAAAATAATGGTGGCCACACAAAATTTGGACACTGTGTCAAATTTGGACATTTTAACTTAGGGGTGCACTCACTTTTGTTGCCAGCGGTTTAGACATTAATGGCTGTGTTGAGTTATTTTGAGGGGACAGCAAATTTACACTGTTATAAAAGCTGTACACTCACTACTTTACATTGTAGCAAAGTGTCATTTCTTCAGTGTTGTCCCATGAAAAGATAGAATAAAGGATTTAAAAAAATGTGGGGGGTGTACTTACCTTTGTGAGATACTGTAAATCAAGGGCAGGCAGCAGGAGAGATGTTAGCAAATTCAATACACTGTTATGGACCAGTGATGAAGACAGAAGTTGCCAGAGAAGAGCAACAGTGCAGGGAATAAACTTTTACCTTAGTTTCAATAAAAACCATCAGCAGATTTCATACGATTACGGTATATACACTCACCGGCCACTTTATTAGGTACACAATGCTAGTGTTTTGCCGAAAACTTCAACTTGCCGAGAGCTCCAAAGACGTTACTTTCAGTGACTGTACAGCAGGAATAATTGGAGATTTCGACCACTTGATGTTTTCACAGAACACCGGCAGCCTTTACACTCCGGTACACGCTATAATGAGTGGACATTGTTAGTCCATCTGCTAGTTGTCGCCGCCTTGGAGGCGGCCATGTTGTTGGTTACTAGCGGGCGGACTAACAATGTCCACTCATTATAGCATGTACCGGAGTGTAAAGGCTGCCAGTGTTCTGTGAAAACACCAAGTGGTCGAAAATCTCCAACTATTCATGATGTACAGTCCCTGGAAGTGACGTGATTGGAATTCTCGGCAAGTTAGAGTTTTCAGCAGAACAGCGGGTTGGACCCCCTTTTGCCTTCATTCTTCGTGGCATAGATTCAACAAAGTGTTGGAAACGTTCCTCAGAGATTTTTCTCCATAGTGACATGATAGCATCACGCAGTTGCTGCAGATTTGTCGGCTGCACATCCATGATGCCAATCCCCCGTTCCACCACATCCCAAAGGTGCTCTATCGGATGAGATGTGGTGAGTGTGGAGGCCATTGGAGGACAGTGACCTCATTGTCATGTTGAAGAAACCAGTGGTGAGATGATTGGAGCTTTGTGACATGGAGCATTATCCTGCTGGAAGGAGCCATCAGAAGATGGGGACACTGTAGTCATAAAGGGATGGACATGGTCAGCAACAATACTCAGGTAGGCCGTGGGGTTTAAACGATGCTCAATTGGTACTAAGGGGCCCAAAGTGTGCCAAGACAATATCCCCCACACCATTACACCACCACCACCAGCCTGAACCGGTGATACAAGGCAGGTTGGAACCATGCTTTCATGTTGTTTACGCCAAATTCTGACCCTACCACCTGAATGTTGGAGGAGGGGAGGACAAGAGGAATTTATCTGTAACACCCTCCTAGGTAGGTGCTAAAGATTGAGTATAGTTTTGGCTCTGTCTGCCTATCAGAGGAGCAGCAGGGGAAATCTATATTGCTTTCTGCTTGCCAGAGAGCAGGATCTGTGAGTTAAGTCTGCTCATCGTGCTCAGTGTGTGATTCATCTGGTCTAGGGAGTGTTTCAAACTGGTCCAATAGGGAGGCGTATTGGACAGTGGAGAAAATCTGACCAATGGGTACACAGGCTTTGATACAGCCCCAGTGATTGGCACAGACTGATTGTCTCGGTGCATTGTGGGGTGTGGTATAAAAGCCAGGAGCACATGTGCCACGCCGCGGGGTCTTTGGCTGGTGAGCAGAGTCGTGGAGGGAGGGTGACGGCTGTCTCCTCCTCTGCAGCGGTGGCACGTGGCCACAGGCAGTCGGCTTGGGGACCAGAAGGAAGGAGCTGAACCCAAAGGTCCATTAGAGCTGACTGGTGGGGTAGAGACACTGGAGACCCTCGGAAAACAGTATAGTGAGTAAAGGGGATCGTGTCTAGGGGCCTGACCTGAGGGGGGCCACCCCAGTGTAGAATAGTCAGAGGACGGGTGTCAGCAGGTGGAGTGAAAGGGGGTGGTAAGTGTGTATCCTGAAGATACGGAGGGTTTGGCATCAGCAGGAAGGGCAGTGTTCTAGCAGGACAGAAGCAGGGGTAAGGACATGTGCTCTTGGCACCAATTCTAGCCAACTATGAAGCCCATCTTATAACGGTGTCCTCCTTGGTCATGTAGGGACCTAGATCACATGACCAGGAATAGAAGACATGACTGCACACCCATTGATAACGCATCGGGACCAGGGCCCAATGTTCAGAGATTTTATTATTCCACAAAACAAACCAAAGGTCAACACCCAGGAATGCCATGCGGAGGCCTCTGGTGTGGAGTGGGGCACAATATGGCAGAGGGTTTGGCCTCAGCAGGAAGGGCAGTGTTCTAGCAGGACAGAAGCAGGGGTAGGGACATGTGCTCTTGGCACCAATTCTGGCCAACCATGAAGCCCCTCTTATAAAGGTGTCCTCCTTGGTCATGTAAGGACCTAGATCACATGACCAGGAACAGAAGACATGACTGCACACCCATTGATAACGCATCGGCACCGGGGCCCAATGTTCAAAGATTTTATTATTCCACAAAACAAACACAGCAAAAGCTCAGAAGATAATGAAGACGACCCATGAGGTTCTTTTATTAAGTCATTTTTCTTTTAGAAAAATGAAGACATTGGATTTTGGAGCCGGGTGCCGATGCCGCATCAACAGTTATGAAGTCACAATACACTTTGTCCATGGAGGAGAGATCTTGGTGATCCATCCATTGTAAGTACGGGTGAACGTTTTCAGATAAGAAGCAGTTCTTCCTCTGCTGAATGATAAGGACTCCGAGTCCCATTCATCTTATCTATTGGCTACAAGCACAGATGAGGCATGGGGAATCATCACCGAGCTCCGCGGCGCCTCCGCTTCCATCAGCACCTCTCACTGGGCATGATCTATAAGGGATATGCATGTCTGACTGTGCATCAAAGCCAGCAAAATCTAAATGTATTTGTCTGTGCACAGATTACGTTTTTTAATATATTCTTATTCTCTTTATCTGTTTTTCCTTATATGAAATAATTTAATAAATTGATTTATTTAGAGCGGGGTTGTCAAACTCAATTTAATTGCGGGCCGCATCAGCAGGGGAGGACTGGGCCAGGGGGCAGGGGGGCAATTGCCCCCTGGGCCACTCTGATGCCCCTTAAAAAGGCTGTACCGCTCCTGCCATAGGAATGCCTAAAGGATTTCTGGTAAAGAGAAGTAAAAGGTCCCTCTCACTGACCTACTTAGTGCAGGTTGAGGACAACGACAGAGCGCAGGCCTCCCCCCCCCCCCCCTGGCATTTATGGTGTAAACTGCGTCTGAGCAGAGACCAGTTCCATGCCCCACTGGAGACTCTTCTCCCCCTACCGAGCTGTGCCCCAGCTCCCCCATGCTGGCCAGGTTGGGATCCCAGATTCAGCCGGTAAGTAGAGAGTATCTGGAACATGGCTTCAGCTTAGAATGGGGGTCAGGAGGAGGACTGGAAGAGGGGGGAGTAGGAGGGGGGGTGAGTCGCTGCACCATGGGCCTCTGGTTTGTACTTGCCCCCTGGGCCGAAAATTGACAGTCTGCCTCTGCGCATCAGCATTATTATTGCCCTCAAAAGGGCCAGTTGTATCTGTAAAACTGGATGTTCAGAACATCCCCTACCCTTACATAAGACATCAAGAAGAGCCTCTCCACCATCAGCAGTTGAACACCCCACCCTCTCTTACATCACAGTGCACCCCCTTACCTGGTGCTGGGAAGAAGCTGGGGGCATTGCTGGAAAGCAGAAAGTACAGGTTTTGGAGGAGGACTGGAGCTTCCCCAGATGGAAGGGTCAGAATTTGGTGCATGGATCCATCCTGCCTTCTATCACCGGTTCAGGCTGGTGGTGTAATGGTGTGGGGGATATTTTTTTGGCACACTTTGGACCCCTTAGTACCAACTGAGCATCATTTAAACACCACGGCCTACCTGAGTATTGTTGCTGACCATATCCATCCCTTTATGACTACAGTGTCCCCATCTTCTGATGGCTCCTTCCAGCAGGATAATTCACCATGTCACAAAGCTCCAATCATCTCACTGCTGGTTTCTTCATCAGGACAATGAGGTCACTGTACTCCAATGGCCTCCACACTCACCACATCTCATCCAATAGAGCACCTTTGGGATGTGGTGGAACGGGAGATTCCCATCAGGGATGTGCAGCTGACAAATCTGCAGCAACTGTATGATGCTATCATGTCAACAGGGCTCAACATTTCAAGTCCTGAGCCACTAGCCAGGAGTTATGAGTTACTCGCCACCAGTTGCCCCACCCAACTATTCCTCCCACTGACACTGATGGGACACTTTTACTTCCACTGACACCAA
This sequence comes from Pelophylax lessonae, assembly GCF_965119305.1. Classification (NCBI taxonomy): domain Eukaryota; kingdom Metazoa; phylum Chordata; class Amphibia; order Anura; family Ranidae; genus Pelophylax; species Pelophylax lessonae. The sequence continues at coordinate 193,043,187 of NC_138780.1, read as the reverse complement.
TGATGGGGCGCTATTCCTTTCACTGACACCAATGAGGGGGCACTATTCCTCCCACTGACACCAATGATGGGGCACTTTTCCTCCCACTGACACCAATGAGGGGGCACTATTCCTCCCACTGACACCAATGATGGGGCACTAATCCTCCCACTGACACCAATGATGGGGCACTAGTTCTCCCACTGACACCAATGATGGGGCACTATTCCTTCCTCTGACACCAATGATGGGGCACTATTCCTCCCACTGACACCAATGATGGGGCACTATTCCTCCCACTGACACCAATGATGGGGCACTATTCCTCCCACTGACACCAATGATGGGGCACTATTCCTCCCACTGACACCAATGATGGGGCACTATTCCTCCCACTGACACCAATGATGGGGCACTATTCCTCCCACTGACACCAATGATGGGGCACTATTCCTCCCACTGACACCAATGATGGGGCACTATTCCTTCCACTGACACAAAAGATAGAGCATTATTCCTCCCACTGACACCAAAGATAGAGCATTATTCCTCCCACTGACACCAATGATGGGGCATTATTCCTCCCATTGACACCAATGATGGGGCACTATTCCTCCCACTGACACCAATGATGGGGCCCTATTCCTCCCACTGACACCAATGATGGGGCACTATTCCTCCCACTGACACCAATGATGGGGCACTATTCCTCCCACTGACACCAATGATGGGGCACTATTCCTTCCACTGACACAAAAGATAGAGCATTATTCCTCCCACTGACACCAAAGATAGAGCATTATTCCTCCCACTGACACCAATGATGGGGCATTATTCCTCCCATTGACACCAATGATGGGGCACTATTCCTCCCACTGACACCAATGATGGGGCACTATTCCTCCCACTGACACCAAAGATAGGGCACTATTCCCTCCACTGACACCAATGATGGGGCACTATTCCTCCCACTGACACCAAAGAGAGAGCATTATTCCTCCCACTGACACCAATGATGGGGCATTATTCCTCCCATTGACACCAATGATGGGGCACTATTCCTCCCACTGACACCAATGATGGGGCACTATTCCTCCCACTGACACCAAAGATAGAGCATTATTCCTCCCACTGACACCAAAGATAGGGCACTATTCCCTCCACTGACATCAATGATGGGGCACTATTCCTCCCACTGACACCAATGATGGGGCACTATTCCTCCCACTGACACCAAAGATAGGGCACTATTCCCTCCACTGACACCAATGATGAGGCACTGTTCCTCCCACTGACACCATTGATGGGGCACTATTCCTCCCTCTGACACCAAACATAGGGCATGGTTTACTCCCGCTGGACGCCAGGACATTTTCTACTCCCACTGGCCACAGTCCGGCCCCCTAAAGTCTGAAGGACAGTAAACTGGCTCTTTGTTCAGAAAGTTTGGAGGTCCCCGGCCTATTGAGATCCTTTTTCAGTCACATGTCCATGTTTCACAGGTGCATTCCAACCAGAAAACGCACAATATATATATATTTTTAATGCACCCTTACAACACTCGTATAAAAAGAAGGAAAACGTGAACTGACCTCGCAGATTTTCTCCAGAGACGGGACGAAGAAGTCATCGCACACAATCGCCAAAGCATAGAACATGTACAGCGCCTGCGGAGAAAGCAAGACAAGCCATTGTTACAGCCTCGGCCAATCACTCATCATCGCCATCTTGTTCGGTCCGGCTCTCAGAGAATAAATTATTCAGCTGATACAAAGTAGCAACCAAATCAATCCATTTCCTTTTTTAGGAGTTGGGAGATCTCTAAGCTACGTGGAGCGTTTTTACAGCGATCAATCCGCGCTGAGTCAGGTCATAAATAGAGAGCTGATGCCATTTGGATGGATAAATCATTACAAATACATTTTTATGTCAACAAGAAATGACATTGCCGGCCAGGAACGCGGATATACGATACTGCTGAGCTTTCCATCGATCTCTGGAGAGCGCCACTAATGGAAGGCTGCTGGGACCTGGAGATATTGGCGGCGGGCGCTCTTTGATTAGGTTAGCATGCTGTGAAGGTTCCCTCTATCTGAACGCTGGAGAAACCTCAATTTGCCAGACCGGCGGTGGAAAAGTCAGATAGAGTTTTCACCGCTCGGGATTTGGTCCTCCTTGACCTTGAAACACTTCATCAGCATTAGCCATCTCCTGCAATGAACTTCTCTTGTGCTGCGTCTGTATTACTGAGCACCTCCAGCAATACATATGAGGAGGAAAAAGGGCAAAGGCGAGAATTTCCCTTAGTGTGAGATTTCTGAGACAGGAAATGAGAAGAAATCTGCTTAGTGGGGACACAGGCAGCAACAAGAAGCTCCTACTATTTCCTACTCAAACAAAAGTTGCCAGAAAAATTAGATTTTTGTAAGAACTTACTGTAAAATCCTTTTCTGTGAGTCCTTTGACAGACGCAGCTCTCAATGCTTCTTCCCTATTGGGTTATGCGCAATCTACAGGAGTAGACTAAGTAGTGAAAACTTTTCACTCGACTCGCCTATAGGGGCTGTCCATCACGACATTACCCCAGACACACTGTGATCTCAGATCAGTTTCGTAGCAAGCAGTGAAAGAAGACAGAACCATCCCCAAATAAGAGGCGGAAGCTGCGTCTGTCAAAGGACTCAGAGAAAAGGATTTTACGGTAAGTTCTTACAATTATACAATTTTCTCTATCATCCTCTGACAGAGGCAGCTCTCAATCCTTCTTCCCTATTGGGACGTCCCAAAGCAGTATAGGCATGAGGGGTGGGAAGAACGCAACCAAAACTGTTAACGCATTTCCAAGGCTAAAAACTTAGCAAACTGGGTAACAAAAATCTCAAGCCGTACCAACAGGAGCTTACCCCCAAAGTAAAAATTCATAAAAAGAAAATAAAAACTGAGACCGGAGTCCCAGCAGGAAAACTAGGTCCTACTCCTTAACTAGGCAGCAAGAAACTGATCTGAGATCACAGTGTGTCTGGGGTTATGTAGTGAGGGACAGCCCCTATAGGCGAGTGAAAAGTTTTCACTGCCTAGTCTACTCCTGAAGATGGCGCATAACCCAATGGTGAAGAAGCATTGAGAGCTGCGTCTGTCAAAGGACGATAGAGAACTATATTTTGGCTGAAGCACACCTTAACCACTTCTGGACCCGGCCTTTTTCTGACCGGGTCCAGAAGTGAGAGCTGCGTCTGTCAAAGGACGATAGAGAACTATATTTTGGCTGAAGCACACCTTAACCACTTCTGGACCCGGCCTTTTTCTGACCGGGTCCAGAAGTGAGAGCTGCGTCTGTCAAAGGACGATAGAGAACTATATTTTGGCTGAAGCACACCTTAACCACTTCTGGACCCGGCCTTTTTCTGACCGGGTCCAGAAGTGAGAGCTGCGTCTGTCAAAGGACGATAGAGAACTATATTTTGGCTGAAGCACACCTTAACCACTTCTGGACCCGGCCTTTTTCTGACACTTGTTTACAAGTTAAAATCATTTTTTTTTTTGCTAGAAAAATACTTAGAACCCCAAACATTATTTATATATATTATTTTTTTAGCAAAGACCCCAAAGAATAAAATGAAGATTGTTGCAATATTTTTTATCGCAATTTTTTGGGAAAAAATATTTTTGGGAAAAAAAAAAAAAGAAAATAAGAAAACATTAAAGTTAGCCCAATTTTTTTCTATAATGTGAAAGATAATGTTACGCCGAGTAAGTAGATACCCAACATGTCATGCTTCAAAATTGCGCACGCTCGTAGAAAGGCGACAAACATTGCCATAAGCGACATTTTAAAAATTTCTACAGGTTACCAGTTTAGAATTACAGAGAAGGTCTAGGGCTAGAATTATTGCTCTCACTCTAACGATCGTGGTGATACCTCACATGTGTGGTTTGAACACCGTTTACATATGTGGGCGGGGCTTCCGTATGCGTTTGCTTCTGTGCGCGGGCTAACGAGGACAGGCCGATTTAATTCTTTATTTTTTTTATTTTCCTATTTATTTTATCTTTTCACAGTCCTTTTAAAAAAAAAATAAAATTTGATTGCTTTTATACCTATTACAAGGAATGTAAACATCCCTTGTAATAAAAATAAGCATGACAGGACCTCTTTATTGTGAGATCTGGGGTCAAAAAGACCTCACACCTCACATCTACACTAAAAAGGAAAAAAAAAATGGGCTCTTTAAAGCCGTTGCTTAGGAAGCGACGTATGACGTCGCTCTGGTCCTCCAAGGCCATAGAGTGGAGTGGGGGCCATCTTGCCCTCACTCGACTTCCTGCCTAAAGGGGACAGCAGACCGGATTGTTTTCCCTGCTACCGGTGAGTCCGGTAAGTGGGGAAAATTACCAGGAAGCGGCGGCGGGGGTAGGGGGCACCCATCCCGCCACCCATAGGGATAATCCTGCGGAGAATCTGCTGCTGGGGCCAAAAGCGGGTGGACTTTTTGTTTACACTATTATTATTATTATTATTATTATTATTATTATTAAGGATTCATATACCGCCAACAGTTAGCACAGTGCTTTACAACTTGAGGGCAGACAGTACAGTTACAATACAATTCAATACAGGAGGAATACAGGGCCCTGATCCTGAGAGCTTACAATCTAAGAGTTTACGTAATATTCAGTATTTTTTTTCTAGAAAATTACTTAGAATACCCAAACTAATATATATATATATATATATTTTTTTTTTTTTTTTTTTTTTAGGTAGGGACCCTAGAGAATAAACTGGTGGGTTTTGAATTTTTTTTTTTATGTCACACGGTATTTGCACAGTGTTTTTTTTTAAAACGCAAATTTTTGGGAAAATCTATTTTTTTTCCAATTTTAATGCAAAAAAAAACCCGCAGTACATAACCCAATTTCTATAAAAAATATAATAGATGATGTTAGGCTAAGTAAATAGATACCAAATATGTCACTTTAAAAATTGCGCACGCCCGTGCAATGACGACAAATTACGTAAATTTTACTATGTATAGGCAACGCTTTAAAAGCCTTTACAGGTCACCACTTTATATTTACAGAGGAGGTCTGGTGCTAGAATTACTGCCAATGATCGGATGTTCGCGGTGATACCTCACCCACGAGTGGGATGATCGATGTTTGCATATGTGGACCAAAGTGCACATTCGCCTTTGCGTGCAAGCACAGGAGGACAGTGGCACTTTAATTTTTTTTTAATTATTAATATTTTTTACATTTTTACACTGTTGCTTTTTTTCATCATTTTTATCGATGTTACAAGGAATCTGCAATAGGCATGTAACAGGTCTTCTTTATGGAGGGATCTGGGGTCTATAAGACCCCAAATCCCTCCTCTGCACTTTAACCACTTGCCGACCAGTCGCCGCAGTTTTACTGCAGCAGGTCGGGTCTGTCCCGTGAAACAACGTACCTGTACGTCACTTCGCGGGACCGCTAGCGGGGGGAGGGCGTGCCAATTCGCTACAAGGGAAGCAAATCAGCGAGTCCGGCGGCCGCAATTGCTTCTGGGCACCCACAATCGCTCCCCGTGGAGACAAAACGGCAGGCTGCCGTTGTAAACACAGCAGACCACTACTCTGTCAGCAATGAACACAGGTCTCCTGTGATCCTCTTATTTAGGAACACTGGTCTCTGTGTTCATGCAGCAAGCCCACCCCCCCCCCCACAGTTAGAAAGCACCCCCTAGGGACACATTTAACCCATTGATCACCCCTGGTGTTAACCCCTTCTGTGAGGTGAGAGAGAACAGTCAGCTGTTGTAAACACAGCTGACCGTTCTTCTCCCTGGAATGATCACAGAGTGCCTGTGACTCTTCTATATAGGAATACAGGTCTCTATGATCATTTCACAAGCCCCTCCCCCATACAGTTAGTAAACACTCCACTAGGCTCATATTTAACCCCTTGATCACCCACAGTGTTAGCCCCTTCCCTGCCAGTGTCATTACAGTAAGAGTGCATATTTTTAGCACTGATTACTGTAGTAATGTTATTGCCCCCCCCCCCCCCCCAAAAGTGTCAAAAATGTCAGTTAGGGGTCCGATCTGTCCGCCGCAATGTCGCAGTCCCGCTAAAAATTGCGCAAACCAATCAATATACACTTATTGGGATTTTTTTTTTTTTTTTACCAAAAATATGTTGCAGAATACAAATTGGCCTAAAATTATGAAAAAAATAGATTTTTACATTTTTTTTTTTTTATTGGGACTGTTATATAGCAGAAAATAAAAAAATATTGTTTTGTTCTTATTTTCAGAATTGTCGCTCTTTTTCTGTTTATAGCGCAAACAATAATCGCACAGGTGATCAAATACCACCAAAAGAAAGCTCTATTTGTGGGAAAAAAAGGACATAAATTTAATCTGGGTACAGCGTCGCACGACCGCGCAATTGTCAGTTAAAGTAACGCAGTGCAGAATTGCAAAAAATGGCCTGGTCATTAAGGGGGTAAATTCTTCTGGTCCAGAAGTGGTTAAAGCATTCAAAACACCCAAATCGGTGCTTTTGAATGCTGTTTAAAAAATGCAGCCGATGGTTTCTGAGTAAACTGGCGGCTAACAGAAGCTCCCGATTTCTGCTTGTGAGTGGGAACTTTCCAATCATGTGACTGTCGTGACAGCCAATCATGGTGTTCTAAACCCCTAAAGGGGCCGGCAGGCGCTCCAAGGGGTAAAAGCTGACCCTCAGCTTTCCCTTCAGTCTTGCACAGTTGTACCGTCTCCTCTCCTGGACTGAAACGGCTTCCTCTAATTTTACTGCACACTGTGACCTTCTCACAATGTGCATTAGAAGATGCAGCAAGTCAGACTGAGCCCAGCCCCCCTCATTTCCTTTTATCTCTTCTTTCCTCCCCCAGGCTGACTGTCCCTAGTCCACCCCTTTCATTCATTGGATTTCTGTGCAACATTACCTAGGGTGGTCTGCATGCAAACACAGCCTGCCAAGGAACGCCCACATTTCCAGACTGACACCAACCTATCAGGACAATTTGATACTTGCATAACCCCTCCCACATCAGGGCTCCCCAGTCTGACTGTGCCTGACCCACCCCTTTCATTTTACATCTTTCAATTCTGCAGTTTTCACACAGTTCACACAGGAGCGGTGCAGAAAAACGATTGCGATTCGGACAGGAATCGCACCGCATTCCTGTTCAAATTGCATGCAATTCTCTGCAGTGCGATCCGAGCCCATTTATTTTGTATGGGCTTAAATCACACCGCAAAAGTATCGGTACTTGGTATCAGCAAGTACTTAACTGAAAGTATCAGTACTCGCAATCGCCGATAAAAAAAATTGTATCGGTGCAACCCTAATTTAAATACACTGCTCAAAAAAGCTAAAGGAACACTTTTTAATCAGAGTATAGCATCAAGTCAATCAAACTCCTGGGATATTGACCTGGTCAGTTAAGTAGCAGAGGGGGGTTTTTAATCAGTTTCAGCTGCTTTGATGTTAATGAGATTAACAACAGGTGCACTAGATGGGCAACAATGAGACAACCTCAAAAACCGGAATGGTTTTACAGGTGGAGGCCACTCCCTACAGATCTTTTCTGACTGTTTTTCACTAGTTTTGCATTTGGCTAGGGTCAGTGTCACTACTGGTAGCATGAGGCCATACCTGGACCCTATAGAGGTTGCACAGGCAGTCCAACTCCTCCAGGATGACACATCAATACGTGCCATTGCCAGAAGGTTTGCCGTGTCTCCCAGCACAGTCTCAAGAACATGGAGGAGATTCCAGGAGACTCTAGGAGAGCTGGACAGGACCATAGAAGGTCCTTAACCCATCAGCAGGACCGGTATCTGCTCCTTTGTGCAAGGAGGAACAGGATGAGGACTGCCAGAGCCCTACAAAATGACCTCCAGCAAGCCACTGGTGTGAATGTCTCTGACCAAACAATCAGAAACAGACTTCATGAGGGTGGCCCGAGGGCCCAACGTCCTCTAATGGGTCCTGTGCTCACTGTCCAACACCATGGAGCTCACTGTGGCATTTGCCATTGAACACCAGAATTGGCAGCTCCACCACTGGCGCCCTGTGCTTTCCACAGATGAGAGCGGGTTCACCCTGAGCAAATGTGACAGACGGGAAAGAGTCTGGAGAAGCCGTGGAGAACGTTATGCTGCCTGTAACATCGTTCAGCATGACCAGTTTGGTGGTGGGTCAGTGATGGTCTGGGGAGGAATATCCATGGAGGGAGGCACAGATCTCTACAGGCTAGACAATGACACCCTGACTGCCATTAGGTATCGGGATGAAATCCTTGGACCCACTGTCAGACCCTACGCTGGTGCAGTGGGTCCTGGGTTCCTCCTGGTGCACAACAATGCCCAGCCTCATGTGGCGAGAGTATGCAGCCAGTTCCTGGAGGATGAAGAAATAGATACCATTGAATGACCCCCACGCTCGTCTGACCTAAATCCAATAGAACACCTCTGGGACATTATGTTTCAGTCCATCTGATGCCGCCAGGTTGCACCTCAGTCTGTTCAGGAGATCAGTGATGCCCTGGTCCAGATTTGGGAGGAAATACCCCAGGACACCATCCGTCGTCTCATTAGGAACATGACCCAATGTTGTCAGGCATGCATACAAGCACATAGGGGCCATACAAACTACTGAGGACCATCCTGAGTTGCTGCAATGAAATTTCACGAAAAATGGACTAACCTGCTGCATAATTTTTTAATTTTGATTTTCGGGGTGTCTTTGAATTCAGCCCTCTGTAGGGTGATAATTTTAATTTCCATCAAACGATGTGGCATCCTTTCCTTCCTAACACATTGCCCAGTCCATACCAGTATAGATCCTAACACATTACCCAGTCCATACCAGTATAGATCGTAACACATTACCCAGTCCATACCAGTATAGATCGTAACACATTACCCAGTCCATACCAGTATAGATCGTAACACATTACCCAGTCCATACCAGTATAGATCGTAACACATTACCCAGTCCATACCAGTATAGATCGTAACACATTACCCAGTCCGTACCAGTATAAATCCTAACACATTACCCAGTCCGCACCAGTATAGATCCTAACACATTACCCAGTCCATACCAGTATAGATCCTAACACATTACCCAGTCCGTACCAGTATTGATCCTAACACATTACCCAGTCCAGAACAGTAAAGATCCTAACACCTTACCCAGTCCATACCAGTATAGATCCTAACACATTACCCAGTCCATACCAGTATAGATCCTAACACATTACCCAGTCCATACCAGTATAGATCCTAACACATTACCCAGTCCATTTCAGTATAGATCCTAACACATTACCCAGTCCATACCAGTATAGATCCTAACACATTACCCAGTCCATACCAGTATAGATCCTAACACATTACCCAGTCCATACCAGTATAGATCCTAACACATTACCCAGTCCATACCAGTATAGATCCTAACACATTACCCAGTCCATACCAGTATAGATCCTAACACATTACCCAGTCCATACCTGTATACTGTAGATCCTAACATTACCCAGTCCATACCAGTATAGATCCTAACACATTACGCAGTCCATACCAGTATAAATCCTAACAAATTACACAGTCCATACCAGTATAGATCCTAACACATTACTTAGTCCATACCAGTATAGATCCTAACACATTACCCAGTCCATACCAGTATAGATCCTAACACATTACCCAGTCCGTACCAGTATAGATCCTAACACATTACTCAGTCCATACCAGTATAGATCCTAACACATTACCCAGTCCATACCAGTATAGATCCTAACACAGTACCCAGTCCATACCAGTATAGATCCTAACACATTACCCAGTCCATACCAGTATAGATCCTAACACATTATCCAGTCCATACCAGCATGATATTTTTCTCCATTTAGATCTGATGTGTTTTTTAAGGGTTCCTTTCATTTTTTTGAGCAGTGTATATTCCTCAATAGCCACAAAGATAATAAAGCACCATTAAACTCAAAATCAAACATTTATTATATTGCAGCTTACTAATTCGTAAATGTGATGGCTGCATTCATTTTCTTTCTTCTATTTTCATCTGGTGATCCGTTTCGGGTATCGGAGCATTTTCACGAGTACTCGTGAAAATATTCGGTATCAGTGCAACCCTAATTTAAATGAACATTTCTGTGCCCGGAGTTCAGCTTTAAGGCGCCTGGTTATGACGCTAAGAATACTATTACACAAATCTTCAGCTAATTTTTTCCTCGCCAATAATCCCGCTGGCCCTGTAATCTATTCTCGGCTAACGTTACCCCCCGATAATTAATGCTCCACTCCGGCGATTTATTAACGGCTCCGGCACAGACAAAGCAGTCGGCGCTGTAATTAAAAAGAAATGAAATGAGAATGCGAGGCGAAGGTTATACAAGTCTCCGGATTTCCCCAGACTGCCGACTAGATAAAAGAAGAACTCGGAATTCTTTGAGTGCCAAAAATGCAATTTAGTGATAATGTGATTGCCGGGTCCGGGCTGAACGCGGGATGTAATTATACGTAACGCTGTAACGCCATTAAAAATCAATTCGTTCCTGTCTTGTGATTATTTAAGCACAACAGTTCCATTCACACTGGAAAGTATTCATTTGGTGAACTAAGATGGCTCCCAGGAATACGAACGACCGACAATAAAGTTTTTGTTAAAAAAAAAAGAAAAAAAATCCTAATAGCCCAGCATCGGGACAATGCATGGTTGTCTACTACTAGAAGGATGCAAAATGATCAGAAGTTGCAATGGGGATTATTTACCCACTTTCAGCCCACACCTATTCTGACACTCCCCCCATATGTAAAAAATCATCATTTTTTTTTTGCTAAAAAAATGTTTAGAAATATTATATATACAGTAATATATATATATATATATATATATATATATATATATATATATATATATATATATATATATATATATATATATATATAATTTTTTTTTTTTTTAGAAGAGAATAAAATGGCGGTCATTGCAATTTTTTATGTCACGCGTTATTTGTTTTTTAAACACGATTTTTGGGGAAAAAAAATGCTAAAGTTCATCCAATTTTTTTTTTATAATGAGAAAGACGGTGTTATTCTGAGTAAATAGATACCTAACATGTCACCGTTTAAAATTGCGCACACTCCTGGAGTGGTGGCAAATTTTGGTACTTCTCCATAGGTGCCCCTTAAAAAATTGTCTAGAAATATATATATATATATATATATAATTTCTTTTTGTTTTGGGTTTTTTTTTTTAGAAGAGAATAAAATGGCAGTCATTGCAATTTTTTATGTCACGCGGGATTTGCGCAGCAAGTTTTATAAACACAATTTTTTGGGGAAAAAAACACTAAAGTTCGTCCAATTTGTTTCTATAATGGGAAAGATGGTGTTATTCCGAGTAAATAGATACCTAACAGGTCACCGTTTAAAATTGCGCACACTCCTAGAATGGTGGCAAACTTTGGTACTTAAAAATTTACATAGGTGCCCCTTAAAAAATTGTTTAGAAATATTATATGTTTATATATATAATTTTCTTCTGTTTTGTTTTTTTTTTTTTAGAAGAGAACAAAATGGCGGTCATTGCAATTTTTTATGTCACGCGGTATATGCGCAGCAAGTTTTTAAAAAACAATTTTTTCTGGGGGGGGGGGGGAATACTAAAGTTCATCCAATTTTTTTCTATAATGAGAAAGACGATGTTATTCCGAGTAAATAGATACTTAACATGTCACCGTTTAAAATTGCGCACACTCCTGGAATGGTGGCAAACTTTGGTATTTATAAATCTCCATAGGTGCTTCTTAAATAAAATGTACAAGTTACCAGTTTAGAGGGATAGAGGAGGTCCGAGGCTAGAATTGTTACTCTCGCTCTAAGATTCGAGGCAATGCCTCTATTGTGTGGTTTGAAGGCCGTTTTCATATGGGAGCATGACGTACATATGTGTTCGCTCCTGCGTGCGAGCACAAGGTGACAGGGGCGCTTTCTTTTTTTTTTTTTTTTATTTTATTTTTTTTTTTTTACACTTTCCCTTTATTTATTTTTTATTTTTATAACTTTTATTTCTATTAGAAGGAATGTAATGGTCCCTTGTAATAAGAATAAGGCATGACAGGTCCTCTTTACAGAGAGATCTGGGGTCTATAAGTTACCAGTTTAGAGTTACAGAGGAGGTCCAGGGCTAGAATTGTTACTCTCGCTCTAAGGTTTGTGGCGATGTCTCGATTGTGTGGTTTGAATGCCGTTTACATACGCCGGCGCGACATACATACGCGTTCGCTTCTGGGTACAAGCAAGAGGGGAGGGGGGGCGCTTTCATTTATTTATTTTTACATTTTTCCTTTAATTTTTTTAAGAACTTTTATTCCTATTACAAGGAATGTGAACATCCCTTGTAATAGGAATTGGGCATGACAGGTCCTCTTTACAGAGAGATCTGGGGTCTATAAGTCCACAAATCTCTCTTCTTTACTGGATAATCTGAGATAAAAAAAATAAAATCGATCTCAGGCTCTCCAACAAAACAAAACAGAGCCAGAAGTGATGTCATGAGGCTGATCCCGGCCTCCGAAGGTCATAGAGACCTTCTATGTCCGGGGACCATCTGGTCCGTGGTCAGCTCTATGGTAAACCTCCGCCGCCGGTGGTTTCATTCTCCAATTTGGCGATCACAGGGGCGAGCAAGGAAAAGCATTGGAGGGCGCCCCCCCCCCCGCTGCCTGTAAAAGCAATCAAGCGGCTAAACAGCCGCTATGATGGCTTTTGCATTGGAGGGAATCGCCTGCTGAAAAAAAACGCCTGCAGCTGCACCCATCAACCAGATATCTCCACTCAAAATCCAGGACGTCATATAATGGCCTTGGACGGGAAGTGGTTACTAAAACTGCATGGTGCAGCTCTGCATAGTAACCAATCAGCATCCAGGTTTTATTGTCAAAGCTTAATTGAATAAGCTGAAGCTAGAAGCGGATTGAGATCCAGGGGTTAAGTGTGTCCCTAGGGGCGTGATTCTAACTGTCAAGGGGTGTGGCTTTTGATGTAACCACAGAGACATACGATCCTACATAGCAGGATCGTATGATCTCTGCAGTTACACCAGGGAGAATGAGAGACGGCTTTGTTTACATCAGCCGCCTGCCTTTCTCCCTCTCCAGCGGGAGATCGCGAGTGGCCGGCGGACATCGGAGCCGCCGGTCACTCGTGCTGGGACCTCAGTGAACGAGCGGGGGCGGGAGCGGGAGCGTGCCTCCGGCGGGGCGGGCTCGCCCCCTACAGGCTCGCGGGCGAGCAACGTATATATATATACACGTCACTTTGCCCAGGAGGGGCTGACCGCCGCAGTAAATGTACTTGCGGCGGTTGGCAAGTAGTTAACCAGATATATACGGCAGGAGGTCGTCAGGTTCCCGCGAAACTACGTACCCGTACATCGCTCCTCGGGACCGAGCGTGGGGGGCATGTGCGCGTGGTGATTTGGGAGAGGGGAAGATAATCTGCGGGGCCGGCAGCTGGCATTGCCGCCGGGCACCCGCGATCGCTCCCCGGGAAGAGAGAACGGTGGTCTGCCGTTGTAAACACAGCAGACCCTTCTTCTGTCAGCAATCAACACAGGGCTCCTGTGATCCTCCTATTTAGTTGTGCGACGCTGTACCCAAATAAAATTGATGTCCTTTTTTCCCACAAATAGAGCTTTCTTTTGGTGAAGACAGATAAGCGGATGTTGCACTTTTGAGTGGAACTCCGCTTTGATTCTCTACTTTGTACATATACTGTAGTAGGTCATAACTCATAAAGCTGCAATGGCGCTCAAGTGTCACACCATAATAATGCCAGAGAGGCCACTTTAGGATGCCTTAGGTGCTTCCTGAAGTTTCTTGATGAATTGGGGCCAAATCAGATAAAGTTTATAGGCCATACAATAACTTACGCAGAAGATGTGAAGCAGTACGGCGCCTTGCTGCCGCTCCTTAATGTTGAACAGATCGTCTGGAAACTCAACAATTGCTGTAGAGAGAGAAACACAACGATTTAGTAACCTGTTCCTCCATTACTTATAATATCTGCAACAAAGTAACAAAAAGGAAGCCAAATATAACAATAAAATGATGAATGAGGGAAGGGAGGGGAGGCAGAGAGCTGCAGTGACTGACTCCTATCTGTGCTCCCTCGTACACAGCAGCCTGGTCTCTCTCGTGTTTCAGGCACTGGGAAAGGGAGGAGCACCAAGAATCACCTGCATACATACTCTGCACAACAGTGATGATGATGATACCATGCTATACATGTCATCACCAAAACCAGGCACATATACAGCACAAACATACAGTATAAGTGTGTGATTGTGATCAGCTTATAAAAACAAACCTAACAATTTGTCTTAATGTTTTAAAACTTCAATTATATGTATAGTTTTAATTATAATACATGTGCAGCTTCTGCTTCCTCTTTAACTAAGCTGAACAGGAGGAAGCAGAACCTGCATATGTAATGTAGTCATTGTGCTTTACTGTTTCTCTTTTTGTGTCAACCTGATTGAAAAGAGTAATGCTGGATACACACTGTGGTAACATAAAAATGATGCAAATACTCATTTAGATGCATCTTGCTGTATTTTACATACAGGCGGTCCCCGCGTTACACACAAGATCGGGTCTGTAGGTATGTTCTTAAAGCGGTTGTATCCTCAAAAAACAAAAAAACTGCTGTATTTTACATACAGGCGGTCCCCGGGTTACACACAAGTTCGGGTCTGTAGATTTGTTCTTAAAGCGGTTGTATGCTCAAAAAAACAACCCTGCAGGACAAAGACATAATGAGCTAGTATGCATCGCATACTAGCTCATTATAAAATACTTACCTTAGAATCAAGCCTCAACATGGTCGCCCGGACACCGCTGAGGCAGCTGACATCTTCCCTCGGTGTCTCTTGAGAGTTCGGTGGCTCCGGCGCTGTGAGTGGCCGGAGCCGCGATGATGTCACTCCTGCGCATGCGCGCGGGAGCTCACTTTCCGGCAAGGAGCTCTGAAGGTCTGCCGGTGTCAGGGGCTGCATGCAGGGTAAATATCTCCTAAACCTGCACGGTTTAATTTTGCCTACAGGTAAGCCTTATTATAGGTCTTATTATAGGCTTACCTGTAGGTAAAAGTTAAAAAGCGGAGTATGCTACTGCTTGAGGCTACGTTCACATGTTAGCGTAGCGGACCGCGGGCAGAATCACTGCGATTCTGCCCGCGATCCGGAAATCATTGCAAATCGTGGGACGGCTGTGCGTTGCCGTTGATTTGCAATGGCACCCCAAACGCTGTGCGATGTTGCCGCGATTTCCGCCTGCCGAATCGCGGTAACATCGCGCAAACAAGATCGCAGGTCGCATGACGCCCCAAAGAAGCTCTTGTACCTTTTTTGGACGAGATGCCACCCGCGATTTTGTTTGCGCGATGTTACCACGATTCGGCAGGCAGAAATCGCGGCAACATCGCACAGCGTTTGGGGTGCCATTGCAAATCAACAGCAAAGCACAGGTGTCCCGCGATTTGCAATGATTTCCAGATCGCGGGAAGAATCGCGGTATTCTGCCTGCGATCTGCTACGCTAACATGTGAACGTAGCCTTAAGTTGAATTTGTATGTAAGTCAGAACAGGTACATTTTTTAAGTGTAGCTCCAGTCAAAAAAATTTCTACATTTTTTTGAAAAGCATAGGGGAGGGTAACCACAGGCTGACTGGCAAATTTTGGCCCAGGGGGCAAGTACAAACCAGAGGCCCATGGTGCAGCAACTCGGCCCCCCTCTCACTCTCCCTCTCCCTGGCCTCCTCCTGACCCCCATCCCAGTCCAAATCTCCACTCCAGGTACTCTCTACTCACTGGCTGAACTCAGGGATGGCCGGGAGAGGAGAGTCTCCAGTGGGGCATGGAACCGGCCTCTGCTCAGACACAGTTTACACCATCAATGCTGGGGGGGGGGGGGGAGGCCTGCACCCTGTCCTTGTCTTCAACCCGCACTCAGTAGGTCGGCGGTGGGGAATTTTTAATTCTCTTCACCAGGAATCCTTTAGGCATGTCTGTGACAGAACCGGTGCAGCCTTTTTTACGGGGCATCAGAGCGGCCCAGGGGGCAATTGCCCCCCTGCCCCCTGGCCCAGTCCTCCCCTGCGTGTAACATTTGTTTTGCTATCTCTGCCCTTGTTTGGAAGATGTCACCTCACTTTCTGTCCCTGTGACAATTGGATTTTGAAAATTTTTGGTTGTTGTGGAAACAAGGATTGGTGATAAAGCTTCAGTGGAGACACCTTTTTCCTATGATAATTCTTACAGGGGTGAATTACCCTTCGTAGGGGGAGATTTCTCCTCACTTCCTGTTGTCTCCCTCTGTTTGTAAGTAGAAGTCATTTGTCAGTCCGATGTTTGTAACCCGGGGACCACCTGTATCATTTTTATTGCGTTTTTAATGCACACTTGTAGAAAAAAATAAAAAAATAAAGCAAAATATACACAAATGGAACAAAAAAAAATGCAAAGGGATGGACAACAATGTCAATTACATTTCTTTGGAGCTCTGAGATTAAGGGCCCATATACACCACAAGGCAGTGTGTGGAAAAATATGCATTTATGTGCGTTGAGGCTCGCTGCATTAAGAAGCACACCGCACAGAACACCATGTCCCTGTGTTGCTATAGCAATTTTAGTGAATTTTATAGCATAAATATCTAAAATGATTCATATTTTGGGCAAACACCTATACTTCCTTCAACACTGCTATACAACCTGAGACAGAAATTGAAGAATGCATAAAAAAATTGGGGGTTCGTCTGGGATCATACAGATTTTTCAGAGTGAAAGCACAGCGCACAGAACACTATGTCCCTGTGTTGCTATAGCAATTTTAGTGAATTTTATAGCATAAATATATAAAATGATACATATTTTTGGCAAACCCCTTTACTTTCTTCAAGACTGCTATACAACCTAAGACAGAAATTGAAGAATGCAAAAAAAAAAAAAAAATGGGGGCTCGTCCGGGATCATACAGATTTTTCAGTGTGCATAATTTTTTTATATTATTACTGATTGAAAATATGTGTTGTACAGGATGGTACCACAGTGAACAAACCCAACCAACACGTGTTTACTCAAATAAACCTTGATACTGATCTAAAGGTCATCACCTGTAGGCATACCACCTCCACATGCTTCGGTCTTTAGGATCGGTTTCCTCCCACACAGACCAGTGCAGTGTAAAGAAGCCACACGCTGCTATTTTTAAAAAGCTAAAATCAACTTTATTGCTGTAGCACAATAGAAAAGATTCAATCCAACACCCCTCTCTGATGAGTTTCGCCCCTTACTGGACTTAACCGTACAGCTCACAGTCTTACCTCCTGTTCCTGGGTTAAAATGGGCCCTTAATCCTAACATAATGACATTTTCTTTGCTCTCTGTACTGTGCTTCATAAACACTTGTGATTTTTTCTTGTTTTCAACTTTTTTATTTATTTTTTTTATAATTTTTTACATCTCAGTGCTACTGATCTCCCTCGACCCCTTCGTGTTTACATGCACTTCTGTGCATGTCATTTCTCAGGGCAAACTTCCTGATGGTGACAACAGTGGACCATGTCTGTATAATGTTGAAATGGCCAATTGTTGTCTCCATTAGAAGCTTGTATGCAGGGCTGCCCCCCGGGGGACAGGCCATACACATGTAGGGGGTCCGGACGTACCCTGGGGCCCGGCAGCCCAGGCCCCAACCAACGAGGCCCCAAGCTATACTGTATGCAGGGCTGCCATCGGGGGGGACAGTCCATACAAATGTAGGGGGCCCGGATGTACCGAGGGGCCCAGCAGCCCAGGCCACAACCAACTAGGCCCCAAGCTTGTATGCAGGGCTGCCATCAGGGGGGGGGGACAGGCCATACACATGTAGGGGGTCCGGGCGTACAGAGGGGCCCAGCAGCCCAGGCCCCAACCAATGAGACTGAGTTTTTGCTGCTGTATAACTAGCAATTGCTAGAGCAGGGCAGCCACAGAGTGAGCCAATGCAGCCAGTGGGATGTCTTTTTCCTGGATTGGGATTTCTCTTTGTTGAGTATATGTGAATGTCTCTTTGCTGAATATATGGGTCCATCTCTTTGCTGGATTGGGATGTCTCTTTGCTGGATTGGGATGTCTCTTTGTTGGATTGGCCATCTCTTTGCTGATTATAAGGGGATGTCTCTTTGCTGGATTGGATTAAGTTTTATATATTAGGTTGTAAGAGTGTTAAAATAAAAGTGGGTGCACTGAAGGACTTGGTGGGATAGTCAGTGGGCGGCTTCAGTGGGACAACCACTGATGGCTGCCCTGCTTGTATGACAGGTGACAACACAGGAGCACTGTTGGAAGACATTACAGAGCGTTGTCACTCTATCACAGGAAGTGTCTGAACAAGGATTGTTTTTACAGCTACTTTAAATCTATGATCTATAATAGGGATCCCCAAACAATGGCCCGTGGGCCACAAATGGATATCAGCCTGCAGTAAATGTCCATGAAAATACCCCATCTGGCTAGCAGTGGATGCATTGGGCTGCATATTGCAATATGGAGACTGGCACATCCACTGCCAGCCAGCTAACCATGACCCTCCCACAGTCCGCCTCATGGGCACTCCTGGGGGACTCTAATGGGCACTTCTGGATGTAAGGGGGACTCTGACAGACATTGCTGGATGTAAGGGGGACTCTGACAGACATTGCTGGATGTAAGGGGGGCTCTGATGGGCATCCTGGATGTAAAAGGGAACTCTGATTGACACTCCTTTATGTAAGAGGGACTCTGGTACACATTGCTGGAGGCAAAGGGGACTCTATTAGACACTCCTGGGTGTAAGGGGGACTCTGAAAGGTACTCCTGGATGTAAGCGGGGACTCTGACAGGCAGTCCTAGATGTAAGGGGTACTAAAGCCCCAACAGCCAAATGCACATAGAGAACTGTTGGTGTCCAGTGCAAGTGTAGCCTAATATCAGGGCCGGGACAAGGGGTGGGCGGGAGGTGCAGTTGCCCCAGGCGCAATGGTTTACTGTAAGGATTGTGGCAGATTTCTTCTCTTATAAGGAAAACAGGAGGAGTGACAGAGGCAGTGATTTTTGACAAGTGAGTGACTGTTGGGTGTAGGATCCCTTAAGCTTGAACATTATAAGGGGGGGGGGGCGCAGTTTGGCATCTTTGATTGACCGTGCCCTGGCACTCCCTAATATTGTAGATAATAGTAATAATAATATATACATGCAGCACCCAGTATATACTGTGTAGGTTTCTGTATCTCCATGCAGACAGAATGAATACTTGTAGAGATCTCAGATTGGGCTCAGCCCCCCCATTATATGATCCCATACATTCCCCGGCAGTGTGGATGGGATGGATTGTAGCTGTCAGTTCTTTGCTCCGGCTCATGCGTTTAACAAGCTGCTGGAATTTTAGCTCATTACCGCCAACATTGTGTGCCGGGCTGACAGAACAAGGCGATGAGATCCCCGGAGACGGGGGGGGGGGGGGTGTCTTTACACCTCCAAGAACTCTCCGCTACCTGCCAGCAAATAATAACCTACAACAACCACTACAAATCACACCACCTGCCTGGAAAAAAAACGCACGGCGGTGACGGACGCGGGTGCGTTCCTAAAGAACCCGACCGCCCAGAACTGACATTGTGGTTTGGCGCGGCGGTCCACCGGTCACACGTTTTTTTTTTTTTTTTTTTTTGATTTAGGCTACATTCACTTTTTCTAGTGCAGCTTGCGTTTTGCAGAAACGCCGTGCGAGACATTAAACACGAGTAACGTTCAAATCTATGCGGTTCCTGCGGGCGCATTTTTTTTTTTTTATTAGAAAGGGTCTGGGACTTTTACGATTTTTTGATCCAAAAGATTTCAATAGGACCGCATCCAAAAAAACGTATTGCGCGTGTCCCGCATTTGTTTGCGTTTCTGCTGCGTTTTTCGGCCTGCGTTTTTTTGACCATGCTTCACTGCAAACACATCCCACTGAAAAAAAGACTTCCCATGCTGCCCAGCAAAATTAATGTATTGGCCAACACAAAAAAAATGCAAAAGGCATGAAAAACGCAGGTACGAAAACGAAACAAACACCGCAAAACGGACCAACTGCAAACTGCATACGCGTTTTGTTTGCGTTTCTGCTGCGTTTTGCGGCCCGCATTTTTTGACCATGCTTCACTGCAAACACCTCCCACTGAAAAAAGACTTCCCATGCTGCCCAGCAAAATGATTGTATTGGCCAACACAAGAAAACGCAAAACGCATGAAAAACGCAGGTACGAAAACGCAACAAGCACCGCAAAACGGACCAACTGCATACGCGTTTTGTTTGCGTTTTTTGACCATGCTTCACTGTAAACACCTCCCACTGACAAAATACTTCCCATGCTGCCCTGCAAAATTATTGTATTGGCCAACACAAAAAATGCAAAACGCATGAAAAACGCAGGTACAAGAACGCAACATGCACCGCAAAACAGACCAACTGCAAACTGCATACGCGTTTTATTTACGTTTCTGCTGCGTTTTGCGGCCAGCGTTTTTTTGACCATGCTTCACTGCAAACACCTCCCACTGTATAAGACTTCCCTTGCTGCCCAGCAAAATTATTGTATTGGCCAACACAAAAAAACGCATGAAAAACCCAGGTACGAAAACGCAACACGCACTGCAAAACGGACCAACTGCAAACTGCATACGCGTTTTGTTTGCGTTTCTGCTGCGTTTTGCGGCCCGCATTTTTTGACCATGCTTCACTGCAAACACCTCCCACTGAAAAAAGACTTCCCATGCTGCCCAGCAAAATTATTGTATAGGCCAACACAAAAAAAAAAAAATGCAAAACGCATGAAAAACGCAGGTACAAAAACGCAACACGCAGCACAAAACGGACCAAATGCAAACTGCATAGGCGTTTTGTTTGCATTTCTGCTGCGTTTTGCGGCTTCGTGTTTTTTTGAGCATGCTTCACTGCAAACACCTCCCACTGAAAAAAAAACTTCCTATGCTGCCCAGCAAAATTATTGTATTGGCCAACACCAAAAAAACGCATGAAAAACGCAGGTACGAAAACGCAACACGCACCGCAAAACGGACCAACTGCAAACTGCATAGGTGTGAACCTAGACTTAAGCCCCACTTACACGAAGGGCATCACGTTTTTGTGTGTTTAACAATGAATGGCACTGCGTGTGCAAAAATGCGCAATTTTTGTGCGACGCTCAGATGTGGATGGGGACGGGTTCGCACCTGTGCGGTGTTTTAGGCGCGTTGCGTTTAACATGCGCATTCCACACTCCGCACCTTATGTGGCGTTTTGAGGATGCGTGCAAAATCGCGCTGCATTTTTAAATGTTGGTGAATGCATTCTTCACCGGATGCACAGGGCAGCCAACGCACGGCAAAGTCACGCTGGAAGACCCTCTGAAGGTTTAACTTCTGGACCGGAAGGTTTTCCCCCCTTATTGACCAGGACATATTTTGCGATTCAGCACTGCGTTACTTTAACGGACAATTGCGCGGACGTGCGACGCTGTACCTAAATAAAATTGATGGCCTTTTTTTCCCACAAATAGAGCTTTCTTTTGGTGGTATTTGGTCACCTCTGCGATTTTTAATTTTTGCGCTATAAACAAAAAAATAGCGACAATTCTGAAAAAAAAAAAAACAATATTTTTCACTTTCTGCTATATAACATTCCATAAAAAAAATGTAAAAATCTAAATTTTTTAACATTTTATGCCAATTGTTTTTCCGCTACATATTTTTGTAAAAAAAAAAAAAAAAATCCCAATAAGCGTATTTTGATTGGTTTGCGCAAAAGTTATCGCGTCTACAAACTAGGGGAAAGATTTATGTCATTTTTATTGTTTTTTTTTTTTTACTAGTAATGGCGGCGATCTCCGATTTTTAGCGGGACTGCGACATTGCGGCGGACAGATCGGACCCCTAACTGACATTTTTGACACTTTTGGGGGGGATCAGTGACATCACTACAGTAATCAGTGCTAAAAATATCCACTATTACTGTAATAATGACACTGGCAGGGAAGGGGTTAACATTGTGGGTGATCAATGGGTTAAATGTGAGCCTAGGGGAGTGATTCTAACTGTATGGGGGCGTGGTTTGTGAAATGACCATAGAGACATGTGTTCTTATATAGAAGGATCACAGGAGCTCGGTGATCATTCCAGAGAGAAGAACGCTCAGTCACATTATTGACACTTTTGGGGGGACCAGTGACATTACTACAGTAATCAGTGCTAAAAAGATGCACTGTCACTGTAATGACACTGGCAGGGAAGGGGTTAACACTGTGGGTGATCAAGGGGTTAAATATGAGCCTATTGGAGCGTTTACTAACTGTATGGGGGTGGGGCTTGTGAAATGATCATAGGGACCTGTGTTCCTATATAGAAGGATCACAGGGGCTCTGTGATCATTCCAGGGAGAAGAACGGTCAGCCGACCGTTCTTCTCTCTCAGCGGGGAGCAATCGCGGGTGTCAGACGGCAATCAGAGCTGCCTGCCCCCTGCATCGGAGTCCCCGCTGCCGAGTGGGGGCAGGAGCGCGCCCCCTAGCTGCAGGCACGCAACCGACGTAGGTGCGTGCAGGAGGGCCGCCCTGCCGCAGTATTTATGCGGAGGGCGGTCCGGAAGAGGTTAATTTTCACAAAGTCGGCTGCCTCAGTTTTTATAATGGACATTTGCATATACTCTAGAATGTTATGATGAGTGATCAGATTAATGGCAATTATTTGCAAAGTCCCTCTTTGGCATGAAAATTAACTTAATCCCATAAAAAAAATAAAACATTTCCCTAGCATTTGTGAAGAAGGCTTCAGGGTGCCCAAGAAAGTCCAGCAAGCGCCGGGACAGTCTCCTACAGTTGACTCAGCTACGGGATCGGGGCACCACCAGTGCAGAGCTTGCTCGGGAACGGCAGTAGGCAGGTGTGAGTACATCGGCATGCACGGTGAGGAGAAGACCTTTGGAGGATGGCCTGGTGCCAAGAAGGACATCAAAGAAGCCACTTCTCTCCAGGAAAAACATCAGGTATAGACTGATATTCTGCAAAAGGTACAGGGATTGGACTGCTGAGGACCGAGGTAAAGTCATGACTAATGTATAAAAGATGCTTTGGTCTCCCAACTGCTTGACCACCACTCCTCCAGGATGGAATACAATGGCCATAGCAGCATTTTTTTTAAACAATTATTAATAACTTAAAAACATATCAACATATAAACATATGCAGGGCCGGGACAAGGGGTGGGCAGGCCCTGGGCACTGTAATATCATGTGAGGTTTGGGGGCATCCAGGGCCGAGACAAGGAGTGGGCAGGAGGGACGGCTGCCCTGGGCACTGTGATATCATGTGAGGTTTGGGGGCATCCAGGGCCGAGACAAGGGGTGGGCAGGAGGGAGGACTGCCATGGGCTCTGTGATATCATTTGAGGTTTGGGGGCATCCAGAGCCGAGACAAGGGGTGGGCAGGAGGGGCGGCGGCTGCCCTGGGCACTGTAATATCATGTGAGGTTTGGGGGCATCCAGGGCCGAGGCAAGGAGTGGGCAGGAGGGACAGCTGCCCTGGGCACTGTGATATCATGTGAGGATTGGGGGCATCCAGGGCCAAGACAAGGGGCGGGCAGGAGGGCCGGCGGCTGCCCTGGGCACTGTAATATCATGTGAGGTTTGGGGGCATCCAGGGCCGAGACAAGGGGTGGGCAGGAGGGAGGGCTGCCCTGGGCTCTGTGATATCATGTGAGGTTTGGGGGCATCCAGAGCCGAGACAAGGGGTGGGCAGGAGGGGCGGCGGCTGCCCTGGGCACTGTAATATCATGTGAGGTTTGGGGGCATCCAGGGCCGAGACAAGGGGTGGGCAGGAGGGACGGCTGCCCTGGGCTCTGTGATATCATGTGAGGTTTGGGGGCATCCAGAGCCGAGACAAGGGGTGGGCAGGAGGGGCGGCGGCTGCCCTGGGCACTGTAATATCATGTGAGGTTTGGGGGCATCCAGGGCCGAGACAAGGAGTGGGCAGGAGGGACGGCTGCCCTGGGCACTGTGATATCCTGTGAGGTTTGGGGGCATCCAGGGCCGAGACAAGGAGTGGGCAGGAGGGACGGCTGCCCTGGGCACTGTGATATGTGAGGTTTGGGGGCATCCACGGCCGAGACAAGGGGTGGGCAGGAGGGACGGCTGCCCTGGGCTCTGTGATATCATGTGAAGTTTGGGGGCATCCAGAGCCGAGACAAGGGGTGGGCAGGAGGGGCGGCGGCTGCCCTGGGCACTGTAATATCATGTGAGGTTTGGGGGCATCCAGGGCCGAGACAAGGGGTGGGCAGGAGGGGCGGCGGCTACCCTGGGCACTGTAATATCATGTGAGGTTTGGGGGCATCCAGGGCCAAGACAAGGAGTGGGCAGGAGCAGCGGCTGCCCTGGGCACTTTGATATCATGTCAGGTTTGGGGGCATCTGGGGCCGGGACAAGGTCGCAATAGTTTATTGCAGGGACGGGGGCACCCTGAACCTAACCTTAAGGGAAGGAGGGGGAGGGGGGGGAGGCGCAGTTTGGTATCTTTGCCCTGGGAGCTGGATGGCCTTGTCCTGACACTGAACATATGTAACATATAAAACATCCAGTACATTCTGTCAAAAATAGGAGTCACAAGGTCCTTGTTGGCAACAATTACTCGTACATGCATCACCACTGAAAATGTTTTAGGCCTCCAGCTGCAACAAACACCAACTCGGAGACAAACAACTATACACAGGTACCACCAACCTCTATAATGGGAGCCGTACCCAAGACGGGTCCCTACCAATGTACATATTCTTTATACTCAAAAAAACCCATAGCAGGACCTTGTACACCGTCATAGGAGCCACAAGGTCCTTGTGGGCATCAACTACTTGTACCAACGTGACTACTGACACTTTTTTAGGCCTCAAGCCGCAACAAACACCGACTCGGACACATTTACCAACCATAGGAATGGGAGCCATACCCAAGACGGGTCCCTACCAATGTACATATTCTTTATACTCAAAAAAACCCATAGCAGGACCTTGTAGACTGCCATAAGAGCCACAAGGTCCTTGTGGGCATCAACTACTTGTACCTACATGACCACTGAAACTTTTTTAGGGCTCAGCCGCAACAAACACCGACTCAGAGACAAACAACTACACACAGGTTTTACCAACCATAAGAATGGGAGCCGTACCCAAGACGGGTCCCTACCAATGTACGTATTCTTTATACTCAAAAAAACCCATAGCAGGACCTTGTACACCGCCATAGGAGCCACAAGGTCCTTGTGGGCATCAACTACTTGTACCAACGTGACCACTGACACTTTTTTAGGCCTCAAGCCGCAACAAACACCGACTCGGACACATTTACCAACCATAGGAATGGGAGCCATACCCAAGACGGGTCCCTACCAATGTACATATTCTTTATACTCAAAAAAACCCATAGCAGGATCTTGTAGACTGCCATAGGAGCCACAAGGTCCTTGTGGGCATCAACTACTTGTACCTACGTGACCACTGACTTTTTTAGACCTCCAGCCGCAACAAACACCGACTCGGACACAAACAACTACACACAGGTTTTACCAACCATGGGAATGGGAGCCGTACCCAAGACGGGTCCCTACCAATGTACATATTCTTTATACTCAAAAAAACAAAAACCCATAACAGGAATTTGTACCCCACCGGCTGCCATGACAGAATCTTCAAAAAAAACCTTAATCCCCACTCTCCATGGAACTCAATTAGGGTGGAAGGGGGGGCTGTTGTCCCAAGCACCCTCTCCTCCGACTGATGACTTCCAAGGACCCTTCTTCAGATCACCTTACTGCAGCCCCCACCTTCTCCAGTCCTCCATACCAATCACGTAAGTACTTTTAAAAGAATGCTTCCCACTGACCAGAAGCCCTTTCCCAATGCCAACCCCCTTTAACCCTGTTATGCCGGCCATTCGTCCATGCTTTCTTCTTTTAACACTGGGCCTATCTTTTTCTCTGATGAATCCCCTTTCCGATTGTTTGGAGCGTCCAGAAAAAGCCTTGTCCAAAGAAAAAGTGAGCGCTACCATCAGTCCTGTGTCATGCCAACAGTAAAGCATCCTGGGACCATTCATGTGTGGGGTTGCTTCCTAGCCAAGGGAATGGGGCTCACTCAGAATTTTCCCTAAGAACACAGCCATGAATAAAGAATGGTAGAAAAACTTCCTCCGAGAGCAACTTCTCCCAACCGTCTAAGAACAGTTTGGTGAGGATCAATGCCTTTTCCAGCATGATGGAGCACCTTGATATAAGGCAAATGTGACAACTAAGTGGCTTCGCGAACAAAACATCGACATTTTGGGTCCATGGCCAAGAAACTCCCCAAACCTTAATCCCATTGAGAACTTTTGGTCAAACCTCAAGAGTGGCGTGAACAAAAAACCCACAAATTCTGACAAACTCCAAGCATTGATTATACAAGAATGGGCGGCCATCAGTCAGATGTGGCCCAGAAGTTGATTGACAGCATGCCAGAGCGAATTGCAGATGTCCTGAAAAAGAAGGGTCAACACCGCAAATATTGACTCTTTGCATAAACTTCATGTAATTGTCAATAAAAGCCTTTGACACTTATGTAATGCTTATCATTAGACTTCAGTATCCCATAGTAACATCTTACAAAAAGATCCAAAAACACTGAGGCAGCAGATTTTGTGACAATTAATATTTGTGTCATTCTCAAAACTTTTGGCCATGGCTGTACAACAACTTTAAATATCAATAAGCTGCCAATGAACCCCAACAAGGTAAAAATCATAAATTATACTGACTCGTAAGTGTAGCACCACCACCACTACTACTGTGCATTGTGGCAAGCGATGACGTCTTCGTGCATTGGGCCACAAACGCATGCAGTAACGCTTATTATGGGTACATACACCCTAACCATAGGTGCATTAGCAGTTCTCGGCAGGGCCATCTTTCCGAATGGGCACGCCCAGCAGTTGCCCGGGGGCCCCACTTGCCAAGGAGCCCCACACACAGGGTGGCAATTTACACCGATATGTGTCCCCCCCCCCCAGGCCAGTTTAGTTTACCTGGTGGTCTAGCCCCCCCCCCCAGACTAGTTTGTTTGTCCACCGGGCACAGGCGCCAGCTGCTTTTGTTTGTGGCTCTGAGTATGACCTGCACTGGTTGCTAGGAAGGCCAGCCGACTGGCATCTAGCAACCAGTGACGTCCCGAGGAGAGGACCCAGCATGCACAGCAGAGGAGGATCCTCCTCGTCCTCCTCCGCGCCTAGAATGGCTCCACCCACCTCCTCCCTTCATGTGCTGTGCGGCCGCTGTGGAAGGTAATCAGACTGCTGCAGCTGCTTGATTTTTTTTCTCTCTCTCTCCATCCTCTGTCTGTGCCATCCTCTGTGTGCCATGTACATCCTCTGTGTGCCATCCTCTGTGTGCCATGTACATCCTCTGTGTGCCATCCTCTGTGTGCCATGTACATCCTCTGTGTGCCATGTACATCTTCTGTGTGCCATCCTCTGTGTGCCATGTACATCCTCTGTGTGCCATGTACATTCTCTGTGTGCCATCCTCTGTGAGCCATGTACATCCTCTGTGTGCCATCCTCTGTGTGCCATGTACATCCTCTGTGTGCCATCCTATACTTGCCATGTACATCCTCTGTGTGTCATCCTATACTTGCCATGTACATTCTCTGTGTGCCAGCCTATACTTGCCATGTACATCCTCTGTCTGCCATCCTATACCTGCGATGTACATCCTCTGTGTGTCATCCTATACCTGCCATGTACATCCTCTGTGTGCCATCCTATACCTGCCATGTACATCCTCTGTGTGCCATCTTATACTTGCCATGTACATCCTCTTTGTGCCATCCTATACTTGCCATGTACAGTACATCCTCTGTCTGTGCCATCCTATACCTGCCATGTACATCCTCTTTGTGCCATCCTATACTTGCCATGTACAGTACATCCGCTGTGTGCCCTCCTATACATGCCATGTACATCCTCTGTGTGCCATCCTTTACCTGCCATGTACATCCTCTGTATGCCATCCCTTATGTGCCATCCTATATCTGTCCTGTATATCCTCTGTGTGCCATCCTATATCTGTCCTGTACATCCTCTGTGTGCCATCCCATACCTGCCATGTACATCCTCTGTGAGCCATCTTATACCTGCCATGTACATCCTCTGTGTGCTATCCTATATCTGTCCTGTACATCCTCTATGTGCCATCCTCTGTGTGCCACCCTATACCTGTCATGTACATTCTCTTGTGTGCCATCCTATACCTCCCATGCACATTCTGTGTCCATGTGCCCTCCTATACATGCTCTCTACCTGTCCTGCAAGTCATCTCACTGTGCCATCCTATATCTGTCATGTACATCCTCTGTGTGCCATCCTATACCTGTCATGTACATCCGCTGTCTCTGTGCCAACCTATACCTGCCACGTTCTCTCTGTTATTCAATAATCCATAGTGTAATTTCTTGTTTTTCAATTCCTTGTGTTTCAAACTCATGTTATATTGTCCAAACGTTGTGTTAATGTTTAAGCACTGATTTTGTTGGCGATACCAGTAAATATCGCCTTATCGATAATTTGCATTTTTATTCTCGTGGGTGATTGTGTAGGCAGGGCCCCGGTGCACTGCATTGCCCAGGGGCCTATAAGGCTCTTAAAATGGCACTGGCTCTCGGTTTGGTTCGGCGATTCATACTGAATCAGGGGTCAGGCATCTAGCATAGTCCTAACATGGCCATCGATGGCCCCCTATATGGAAAGGACGTCACTGCGGAGGCCAGCGTGTGATATGGCGAACGCACTCCGAAGGGGTTAATTCAGTGTCCTGGATTAGTTTAGGGTTGAGTTAGGATAGCGTTAGGGTCAGGAATTAGGGGGTTTAGTTTCACATGAGGATTAAGGTTGGGTTTTAGAGTTGGTAAAAGGAGCCTGTCAGGATAGACATCTGGGAACTGCCATTGTGAAGGTGCGGCCTTGTCATCCTAATCCTTCACTACAGTGAACTGGGACACGCTTATATATTCCAGGGGTCACATCACATACGGGGACACTCCGCTCACAGCTCAAATCATTTAGTAGATGCTGCACGGTCAACATCCCTGAAAGTCAATAATATCGCTCAGGATTCGGGAAATCTATTGGTGGGATCCCTATGCTGAGTTCCCGGGTCTGTACAGTTTCTGTGCCAATTATGAGGGGTTCCCACCATCCCTGTGCTGAGTTACCGGGTCTGTACTCCTGTGCCCATTATGAGGGTTCCCACCATCCCTGTGCTGAGTTCCTGGATCTGTACACCTGCTGTGCCCATTATGAGGGGTTCCCACCATCCCTGCGCTGAGTTCTCGGGTATGTACACCCGCTGTGCCCATTATGAGGGTTCCCACCATCCCTGTGCTGAGTTCCTGGGTCTGTACACCTGCTGTGCCCATTATGAGGGGTTCCCACCATCCCTGTGCTGAGTTCCTGGGTCTGTACACCTGCTGTGCCCATTATGAGGGGTTCCCACCATCCCTGTGCGGAGTTCCCGGGTCTGTACACCTTCTGTGCCCATTATGAGGGTTCCCACCATCCCTGTGCTGAGTTCTCGGGTCTGTAGACCTGCTGTGCCCATTATGAGGGTTCCCACCATCCCTGTGCGGAGTTCCCGGGTCTGTACACCTGCTGTGCCCATTATGAGGGGTTCCCAACATTTTATTTGTTTTGGACAGAATGAAGGGGGGTTGGAACCAGGGATTGACCGATTATCGGCAAAGCCGATATATCGGGGGCCGATATGCACTTTCTCCGATATATCGGAATCTGCCCCTGAGGTTACCGATGTTGCAGATATTTAGGAAAGTTCTTGTACCGTAGTGATGCCTGCAGCTAGAGGCAATTCCCCGGTACTGGCATTCAAAGCCGACGGTCGGCTGTCTTGTAATGACAACCAAAGCCATTGCTCGGCTGTCATTACAGGGAGGGGACATCTCCCGCCACCTTCCGCGGCTCGCCCGGGTCTCCCGTCCCACCTGGGAGACCCAGGCAACCAGACTGCACGGCCACCGAAGAGTAGACCCGATCAAAGCCGCATTCGGCTCTGATCGGGTCTCCATGTAAAAACCCGGAAGTGATGTCATGACATCACTTCCGGATACTCTGAGCCAAATTCAAAGAAATCACAGCATTAAAAACAGCCAAACTTGGCATTTTGAATGCTTTTAAGTGCTGAGGAGGGGTTTGGGGTCTTTTAGACCCCCAGATCCCTCCACAAGAGTACCGGTCACAAAAAAGGTTTTCTTTGGGAAATAGACGTATGAGTGCTGACAGCATTGCTGCAGAGGTTGAAGGGGTGGGGGGTCAGCCTGTCAGTGCTCAGACCATACGCCGCACACTGCATCAAATTAGTCTGCATGGCTGTCATCCCAGAAGGAAGCCTATTCTAAAGATGATGCACAAGAAAGCCATCAAATAGATTGCTGATGACAAGCAGACTAAGAACATGGATTACTGGAACCATGTCCTGTGGTCTGATGAAACCAAGATAAACTTATTTGGTTCAGATGGTGCCAAGCGTGTGGCGGCAACCAGGTGAGGAGTACAAAGATAAGTGTGTCTTGCCTACAGTCGAGCATGGTGGTGGGAGTGTCATGGTCTGGGGCTGCATGAGTGCTGCTGGCACCGGTGAGCTACAGTTCATTGAGGGAACCATGAATGCCAACATGTACTGTGACATACTGAAGCAGAGCATCATCCCCTCCCTTCAGAGACTGGGCCGCAGGGCAGTATTCCAACATAACAACCCCAAACACACCTCCAAGATGACCACTGCCTTGCTAAAGAAGCTGAGGGTAAAGGTGATGGACTGGCCAAGCATGTCTCCAGACCTAAACCCTATTGAGAATCTGTGGGGCATCCTCAAACAGGAGGTGGAGGAGCGCAAGGTCTCTAACATCCACCAGCTCTGTGATATCATCATGGAGTAGGGGAAGAGGACTCCAGTGACAACCTATGAAGCTCTGGTGAACTCCAGGCCCAAGAGGGTTAAGGCAGTGCTGGAAATTAATGGTGGCCACTCAAAATATTGAAACTTTGGGCCCAATTTGGACATTGTCACTTAGGGGTGTACTCACTTTTGTTGCCAGCGGTTTAGACATTAATGGCTGTGTGTTGAGCTATTTTGAGGGGACAGTAAATTTACACTGTTATACAAGCTGTGCACTCACTACTTTACATTGTAACAAAGTGGCATTTCTTCAGTGTGGTCACATGAAAAGATATAATAAAATATTTACAAAAATGTGAGGGGTGTACTCACTTCTGTGAGATAATGTATATAAAATATACGAGTTTCACTGTTTGGCTCCATGCACACAGGGCGTCATAAAAACGTGCTCCAAAGCTGTTGACGCCGGGAAACAGCAGCTGTAAAAACGTGCTTTCAGTAGCTTTTTCCATTAGCGTTATTGCACGTTTGGCCACAGTAGCTGTTAGCAGCGTTTTTTCTGCCTCCATTCAAAATCATTGGTTCCCTATGGAAGGGTGATCCGACTTGCGCTGCGACTTGCGCTGTGAAAATCTTGAGGGGGAACTCCACGCCAAAATGGGGAAAAAACGGCGTGGGGTTCCCCCCCAGGTTCCAAACCAGGCCCTTCGGGTCTGGTATGGAATTTGAGGGTAGCCCCACGCCGAAAAAAACGGCGTGGGGTCCCCCCCAAAATCCATACCAGACCCTTATCCGAGCATGCAGCCCGGCATACCAGGAAAGGGGAGGGGACGAGCAAGCGGCCCCACCCCCCCTGGATCATACCAGGCCACACGCCCTCAACATGGGGGGGGTGTGGGTGCTTTGGGGCAGGGGGGGCTCTGCACCCCCCACCTCAAAGCACCTTGCCCCCATGTTGATGAGGACAAGGGCCTCATCCCCACAACCCTGGCCGGTGGTTGTGGGGGTCTGCGTCATCTGGTGACCACGCCCCTAATGGCTATATAATAAGCTGCAGAGACCGAAGACCGGCATAATCGCCGGAGACGTCGTCGGTGGAGGACCGGAGGAAGAAGAAGAGCCGACAGCAAAAGAGCAGAAGACCACAAGACCGGAGAGAAGAAGAGAAGAGCGGACAGCAAAAGAGCAGAAGACAAGAAGAGAGGACAGGACAGGAAGTGAGGACAGCAAAAGAGCAGAAGACCGGAGAGGGAGAAGACGGGATGAAGATTTTTAATAAACTTTCCAAAACGTCTCCTGTCGTTATTTACACACACTGTCTTTTATGGGGTGAATGGGTAGGGGTACAGTGTATTCAAGACAAGAATAAAATACCAGGGAGTAGGTGTGATCACGATATTGAATCCATAAGGATATGATATCTCAGTTTTGTTGGTATGTTTAGTACCAGGAACCACAGGCAACTGTAATAATACTGTAGGAAAAAGAGGGGGGGAGGTATTGAGGGGGTAAAGATCCTCTCAAGATAGTTGCAATTACTTGGCTCACAAGTTACTGAGGTGCATAAGTAGACTTTATTGGTGATATCAAAAAAAAAGGAATTGCAAAAAACAATAAGTTAACATATAAAATTGAAAGTAGAAAAAGATGACTAGTTATAATCATCTATTGTAAACATTGCTCTCTGGACCGGTTTCGGTGGGGCAGCTTATCAATAAGCAAGATACCCCGCCGTGCCTAGCCCACCCTCAGAGAACGGCTTACGGCTTACGGCAGACGCCACCACAAACAGCCCATCCTCAGCATAGGAACCGGCCGACTCCATGGAAATTTTAAACCGCTGCAACATCTGAACAAAAAAGGACTCAACACTTTCAGACAGCAACCAGAAAAAGACCAAGCACTTGCTCGGAGGAAAAGAAAGCTTCCCCCTTACCTTCTTCCCCCCCCTGCCAGATCCCGCAACACAGCATCTAACACAAAGCACTATATTGGTGGAACGGAGCAACGGACAGCAGCAAACAACGTGGTGTTTTAAACCACATGGAGGATTACAAAATCTGGATGTTCCCGTGAAGCTTTGAGGTAATGTAGCTCTAAGATACCGAGGCAGGTCGACCGGACAACGAGCGGTGAGTAGAGACAACACACACACGGTTCGATACACTGTCTTACAATCGGGCATAGCCCAGAAGATACTCATCACACTCATTTGTGTCCAGGTCCCGGGTATCAAGAGCCTCCCATTGCCGGTGAACTAAACACAGATATTACCCCCTAAACGCAAAAAAGAAATACAGCTTCATCTCCCTCCTTCCGCAATCAGGATCTACTGGATCTGACATCCTTCACCCGACCCACTCCACCCTCCCCCCTCCCCGATCTTTCCTCCCCCTCACGTACAGATTATACCAATAACATTTGCTGCATAGTGTTGTACCCATAAAGATAAGACCAAGACTATCTTACAGCGCTGTCATCTTTTCACAAATATGAGCTCCAACGTACATATCTAAAAGATCATTAGTAAAATGTATATTCTTTTCTTCGATTACTGAACTTCCTCCACAACAAGAAAAATTCTTTTATATCATACTTGGAAAAACATATTGTGACTTTGACAATTTTTTCCTATACAACTTGAGAGTCGGCAGTAGCCCCTTTGGTTACACCACTGGCATACTCTACACACATTGAGATTTAATACTTTATTTGTTTGTTTTGATAGAAGTATATACAATTACCTGTGATTTGCAAGTGTTTCATTTCCAAAGGCTACATATGGTTCCATTATAAATATATCTAATCAAAGAAGAAATCCTCTGTCCCATCGGAGCTCTCGCTCCCAATTACCACTACCTCTGAGGGTGGGCTAGGCACGGCGGGGTATCTTGCTTATTGATAAGCTGCCCCACCGAAACCGGTCCAGAGAGCAATGTTTACAATAGATGATTATAACTAGTCATCTTTTTCTACTTTCAATTTTATATGTTAACTTATTGTTTTTTGCAATTCCTTTTTTTTTTGATATCACCAATAAAGTCTACTTATGCACCTCAGTAACTTGTGAGCCAAGTAATTGCAACTATCTTGAGAGGATCTTTACCCCCTCAATACCTCCCCCCCTCTTTTTTCTTCCAGGGGTACAGTGTACCCCATACCCATTCACATAGGGAGGGGGTCCGGGATCTGGGGGGCCCCCTTGTTAAAAGGGGTCTTCCAGATTCCGATGAGCCCCCTGCCCGCAGACCCCCACAACCACCGGCCAGGGTTGTAGGGATGAGGCCCTTGTCCTCATCAACATGGGGGCAAGGTGCTTTGAGGTGGGGGGTGCAGAGCCCCCCCTGCCCCAAAGCACCCACACCCCCCCATGTTGAGGGCGTGTGGCCTGGTATGATCCAGGGGGGGTGGGGCCGCTCGCTCGTCCCCTTTCCTGGCATGCCGGGCTGCATGCTCCGATAAGGGTCTTGTATGGATTTTGGGGGGGACCCCACGCCGTTTTTTCGGCGTGGGGCTACCCTCAAATTCCATACCAGACCCGAAGGGTCTTGTTTGGAACCTGGGGGGGAACCCCACGCCGTTTTTTTCCCCATTTTGGCATGGAGTTCCCCCTCAAGATTCTCACAGCGCAAGTCGTGCCGCAAGTCGGATCACTTCAGTTCAAATCAATAGGCTCCCATAGGGAACCATTGATTTTGAAAGGAAGAAAAAAAAACGTATAACGTGGCTTAACGCACGTTAAGCAACGTTATTCAGCCTTTAGCAGCGTCAGACGTTTTTACAGCTTGACGCTGCAGCTCCAGAACGCACAGTTCCTGTTTTTTTTTTTGAAGCTGTAAAAATGCCTATGCCACTCTGAGCTCCTAAAAGCTCTATGTGTGCATGAGGCCATAGAATAACATGGATGGGCGTTCTGCAGCTGCAAAAAAAAACGTCTGACGCTGCTGACAGCAGCTCCAAAAACGTCCAGTGTGCATGAGGCCTTTGGATTGAATTACTGAAATAAAATAACTTTTTGATGATATTCTAATTGTATGAGATGCACCTGTACTGATACAAGCGGCGCCATATCCACTTTAAAATTCTATATCTATCAATTATTTGTAACTTTTTATTGATCGTCTTTCCTTTTCTTTTTCTCCCCTGTAATTCGCTCAGGAAGAAAAGCGCTGCTCAGACATTCCAGCAGTGGCAGAAGAAAAGGTCTCGCGGCCGTGTTAGTGAGAGGCGGCAACGGCGAGCTAATTACGACTGAGCGCTCCTTAGGGCTTCCTTCTGCATGGTAAATTGAACGCTCGGGAGCGGCGACACGCAGGGATTGCAGATCCGCCTTAACAAGCAGCACCTTTAAATCATTATTTTCCTAATTTAATGCTGCCGCTTTACGGAGGAGAGTGGAGGGGCCAGCCTCTGCTGGAGATTTAATTACGCTTGGCGCTGCCGGGCCGCGGCCAACAAAGCCCGCGGAGGATTCCGTGTCGTCAGAGCGCAGCGGGAGCCGCGTAATTGGCAGTCGCTAAACGGTAAACACGAGATGCGTGTACAGGGGCAGCTGGCTCTGGCGGACGGAGGCACTGGATGGAGACGGACGCCCACCACTGATGCTTTGGCCGGCAGCGTAAATGTGTTCTCCCACGCTCCGTGGGTAGCGGTGACATCACCGCGATGATGTCATCCTGCAGCAGGAATATGTGCTGTCCACTCTTTTAAAGCTGAACTCTGGCTTTCCCTTCTTGCACAGTTCTACCGGCTCCTCTCCTGGACTGAAATGGCTCCCTCTGATTTCACTGCACACTGTGAGCTTCTTACAATGTGCATTAGAAGCTGCAGAAGATCAAATAGAGCAACACATCAATTCCTGGCCCCGCCCCTGTCATTCATTAGATTTCCATTCTTTCCATCCAAGAGGCTTCGCATCACATGGGGGCGTTGCCTACAGCGATCTGTATGCAAATACACTCTGCCTAGAAATGTCCACACCTCCAGACTGACATCTACCTATCAGGACTAGTGATCGACCGATATAGTTTTTTTTTTTTCGTTTCCGGTACCGATATTTTGGCCAATGCATATCGGTATCGGCTGATATGGGCCGATGTTTTTGTACATATAAAAATGTTTTTTTCTTTTTGACAGGTACTCTTGTGGAGGGATCTGGGGGGTCTAAAAGACCCCAAACCCCTCCTCTGCGCTTAAAAGCATTCAAAACGCCAAGTTTGGCTGTTTTGAATGCTGTAATTTTTTTGAATCTGGCGCCGAGTACCCGGAAGTGATGTCACTCATGCATGGAGACCCGATCAGAGCCCAATGCGGCTTTGATCGGGTCTTCTCTTCAGTGGGCCTGCAGGCTGGTTGCCCCGGGTCACCCGGTGGAACAGGAGACCCGGGCAAGCCGTGGAAGGCGGCGGAAGGAGGGTGGGGGATGTCCCCTCCCGCTCCTTATAATGACAGCCAAGTGGCTTCTCAGCCACATCGGTTCTCATTACAAGACAGCCGACCGTTGGCTATGGACACCGATACCGGCGTGATGGCTCTAGCTGCAGGCATCACTCCGGTACAAGCACTTTCCGAAATATTGGCAATATCGGTAACCTCAGGGGCCGATTCCGATATATCGGGAAAAGTGCATATCTGCCCTCGATATATCGGCTTTGCCGATAATCGGTTGATCCCTAATCAGGACCTTTTGATATTTGCATAACTCCTCCCACGGCTTGCATCAGGACTCAGGACCCTTGAGAGGAGTACAGAGACAGGGTGCTGTGATATTTTCAGGGAGCCATGTACAGTCCTCTGCCGACCCCTCCCACCAGCAATGATCTGCCTGCATTGCATAGAGAAGCACAGAGATCCAGTGGGTTTAAAATGAGGCATGTAATAAAACTGGAAAGGTTTTGTTGATGAGGAAGGAGGGAGGAACCAGTGAAGGCAAAATATAAGGAAATAGGAGTAAAATTAGGGAAAAAGAAAAAAAATATATATATACAGTATCTCACAAAACTGAGTACACTTTTTTGTAGATATTTTATTCTATCTTTTCATTTGACAACACTGAAGAAATGACACTTTGCTACAATGTACCAGGTTACCACTGGAGTCCTCTTCCACCTTGCGCTCCTCCACCTTCCATTTGAAGATGCCTCACAGATGCTCAGTAGGGTTTAGGTCTGGAGACATGCCTGGCCAGTCCATCACCTTTACCCTCAGCTTCTTTAGCAAGGCAGTGGTCGTCTTGGAGGTGTTTGCGGTCGTTATGTTGGAATACTGACCTGTGGCCCAGTCTCTGAAGGGAGGGGATCATGCTCTGCTTCAGTATGTCACAGTACATGTTGGCATTCATGGTTCCCTCAATGAACTGTAGCTCCCCAGTGCAGGCAGCACTCATGCAGCCCCAGACCATGACACTCCCACCACCATGCTTGACTGTAAGCAAGACTTACTCCTCACCTGGTTGCCACCACACACGCTTTACACCATCTGAACCAAATAAGTTTATCTTGGTCGCATCAGACCACAGGAGATGGTTCCAGTAATCCATGTCCTTAGTCTGCTTGTCTTCAGCAAACTGTTTGCAGGATTTCTTGTGCATCATCTTTAGAAGCGGCTTCCTTCTGTGGCGACAGCCACGCAGACCAATTTGATGCAGTGTGCGGCGTATGGTCTGAAAACTGACAGGCTGACCCCCCACCCCTTCAACCTCTGCAGCAACGCTGGCAGCACTCATACCTCTATTTCCCAAAGACAACCTCTGGATAGGACGCTGAGCACGTGCACTCAACTTCGTTGGTCGACCATGGCGAGGCCTGTTCTGAGTGGAACCTGTCCTGTTAAACCTCTGTATGGTCTTGGCCACCGTGCTGCAGCTCAGTTTCAGGGTCTTTGCAATCTTCTTATAGCCTAGGCCAGTGGTGGCGAACCTTGGCACCCCAGATGTTTTGGAACTACATTTCCCATGATGCTTATGCACTCTGCAGTGTAGTTGAGCATCATGGGAAATGTAGTTCCAAAACATCTGGGGTGCCAAGGTTCGCATTACTGGCCTAGGCCATCTTTATGTAAAGCAACAATTCTTTTTTTCAGATCCTCAGAGAGTTCTTTGCCATGAGGTGCCATGTTGAACTTCCAGTGACCAGTATGAGAGAGTGAGAGCGATAACACTAAATTTAATACACCTGCTCCCCATTCACACCTGAGACCTTGTAACACTAAAGACTCACATGACACCGGGGAGGGAAAATGGCTAATTGGGCCCAATTTGGACATTTTAACTTAGGGGTGTACTCACTTTTGTTGCCAGCGATTTAGACATTAATGGCTGTGTGTTGAGTTATTTTGAGGGGACAGCAAATTTACACTGTTATACAAGCTGTACACTCACTACTTTACATTGTAGCAAAGTGTCATTTCTTCAGTGTTGTCACATGAAAAGACATAATAAAATATTTACAAAAATGTGAGGGGTGTACTTACTTTTGTGAGATACTATATGTGTGTGCATTGGTGTGTATTGCTTTATTATCTGTGCAATTTGTCAATACTGTATGTTAAACTGTTTGTATATACACATCATCTTTTTGTTTAGAAAGTTGGAAGTACTGCACATTTTTCCAGAGAAGGCCTATATGGTGAAACGCGTCGAAATGAGAGCGAAAAAAACATCAAATAACCTCCATACTTTACAATGTTATGTGGCCACACACTGATATGCCAATTTTTTTATGGAACAGTGTTATTTTTTCTTAAATACAAATATTATTATAAATGTGATGTATGTCAGTGATATCTATTGGTAAACTTTAGCATCTTTAGGCTACATTCACACCTGAGCGTAGCGTTTTTCGCGCGTTTTTTACCGCGATTTTACCGCGATTTTTGCGGCGTTTTTTACCGCGATTTTTACCGCGATTTTTGTGCAGGCGTTTTTAGATTGAATAGAGATCAATGGAAAACGCCTGTAATCTGCCCAAAAAGAAGCTCATGTACTTTTTTGAGCGTTGGGCGTTTTGTATACAGCTTCAAAACGCTCAGATGTGAACAGGGGCCATTGAAATGAATAGGATTTGTCTTGTTGGGCGTTTTGAGAGCTGATCCTAGAGCAGAAAAACGCCCCAAAAACGCCCCAAAACGCCTAGATGT
Source organism: Pelophylax lessonae (assembly GCF_965119305.1). NCBI lineage: Eukaryota > Metazoa > Chordata > Amphibia > Anura > Ranidae > Pelophylax > Pelophylax lessonae. The sequence continues at coordinate 193,003,997 of NC_138780.1, read as the reverse complement.
GAACGGAGCCTTAAAGTCCCACTTCTCAATTTCCCTTTATCTATAACATTTTGGGATGTTGGTGCCATATACCTAACTAAGATCTAATCCTGGTTTGCTCACATAACCACATACAAAATAAAATAAGACTAGATAAAATAAATATAGTAAAAAAAAATAAAAAATTGTCTCTGTCAAAAAAAAATAAGGACAAGATAAATAGGGGGGAAAAAATAAAATAATAATAATAATAATAATAATAACAAAATAAAATAAATATAGTGAAATAAAGGAATGGAAAAAATAGATAGAAAGATTAATAAGGTAAAATAATTTTAAAATAAATAATATAAAAATATAATGAAATAAAAGAATGGTTAAAATAAATAGAATAAAAAAAAAATAAGCAAAATTAAGGAAAAAGAAAAAAATATGTAAATAAATAGATAGACAAATAAGATAAAATAATCATAATAAAATATATATTGTAATATTATAATAACATAAAAATGGTTAAAATAAATGGAATAAAATAAAATAAAGAAATATAAAAAAATAAATAACCGATAAATAGGAAAAAATAGTAATAAAAAAAAATAAAATAAATTATATAATAAAATAAAAGAATGGTAAAAATTAGAACTAGAAAGAATAATAAGATAAAATAATGATTTTATATATATATATATATATATATATTTTTTTTTAATATTAAAGGGTTCTATGCACTAGGATATACGTGTGTGTAGCAGCAGATTATTTGGCGTGTGTTTGGTGTGATCTGGGGTAATGGTACATTTGGGAGGTGGGGAGGGGGGGGAAGGAGGGAGGGGGGATTTGTATAGGACTTTGGGCTCGACTCCTAGGTGGACGATTTTAGGTGGGTGGGTATTACCTGGTTGAGGCGGGATTTGAGCAGAAGTAGAGGTGCCCCTGAAGCCTGAGGGGGTTGTTTGTGGAAGTAGAGGGGGGCTGTTATGGCTGGAAGAAGGGGAATTCCCTGTCTTTTTTTTGAAGGCCTCCACTATGCAATCGGGCTTGTGGCCTGTCATATCAACATTTAGGGGATTGGTCCCCTGATGGGGTATACCCCCCTTCCCTAAGATAGAATAGGTTTCTTAGGGTAATGGCCTTGTAGAACACATAAGCAGTCTTCTGTTCATATTATGGAAGGGGTAGCACACAGGGTTATGGCCTTAGGTGGTCAATATTTGTTATGCTTTATATGTTATCTGTTTGAGATTGTTGGTTGGGTTTTTTTTCTCCCTCTTCCATAAGTTCAGACATTGCTGCTGTTTATCTATAGATTTGTTTTATACAAGGGCTGATGGAATTGGCCCAGGATTTGTTCTATGGGCTATGATCAACCACTATCCCCCGGGAGGCTATTAGTGGAGGACATAAGCAATTTTGCTTTTGTAGCCTTCATGGAGATCGCAATATTGGTTGCTCTCTCCTCGATTGGCTATAGTTTAGTTTTTCTTCTTCCCCCCCATTTGGGTGCTGGACATAAGGGACGGATACCTTGTGTATAATGTCCCTTAATGTGAAGGGCCTTAACCACTTTACGTCTGCCTGCAGTAATATTACTGCGGCACAGTGGCTCGTTATCGTCTGACGACATAGTACTGCGTCGTCAGACACTCCCCTTTCTCGGCGGCGCGCGTGCGCCGCCGGAGGCTCGCTCCCGCTGTATTCAGTCACAGCGGGAGTCGGGCCAGGGGAGGAGCAGCGGCGATCGCCGCCGCTCTTCCCCGATCGTCGGGGATCTAGTGTGGAGATCCGCCCGCTTGTGTAAACACAAGCGGGCGGATCTCCTAAGTGACAGGCAGGGTCAGATTGCAGTGTTCAGCATAGCTGAACCTGCGATCTGTCCCTGTGTCACTCAGTCACCTCCCCCCACACACGTCAGTAAGCACCAGGCATACATTAACCCCTCCCTCTCCAATAAAATTAACCCCTTCCCTGCCAGTGTCATTTTTACAGTAACAGTGCATATATATAGCACTGATTACTGCAGTAATGTCACTGGTACCCCCAAAAGTGTCAAAAATGTCAGTCAAGGGTCCGATCTGTCCGCCGCAATGTCGCAGTCCCGCAAAAAAAAAATTGCAGATCGCCGCCATTACGCGTTAAAAAAAAAAAAAAAAGCACCAAAAATGACCGAAATCTTTCCCTTTGTTAGTAAACTCAATAACTTTTGCGCAAACCAATCAAAATACGCTTATTGTGAATTTTTTTACCAAACATATGTAGCAGAAAACAAATTGGCCAAAAATTTAAAAAAAAATTTTGATTTTAACATATTTTTTTGGGGGAATTTCATATAAAAAAAATGTGAAAAATATTGTTATTTTTTCAAAATAAACGCTCTTTTTTTGTTTATAGCGCAAAAAGTAAAAATCGCACAGGTGATCAAATACCACCAAAAGAAAGCTCTGTTTGTGGGAAAAAAAGGACATAAATTTTGTTTGGGTCTGGCGTCGCACGACCGCGCAATTGTCAGTTAAAATTCGCACAGCGCCGAATCACAAAAAGTGGCCTGGACGCAAGACAGCAAAATCCTCTAGTGGTAAAGTGGTTAATATGCCTGAAAAACGGCGTATATCAGGGGTCTTCAAACTATGGCCCTCCAGTTGTTCGGGAACTACAAATCCCATCATGCCTAGTCATGTCTGTGAATGTCAGAGTTTTACAATGCCTCATGGGATGTGTAGTTCCAAAATAGCTGGAGGGGCCGTAGTTTGAGGATCCCTGGCGTATATTAATCAATGGTATGAAACGCTCAGGTGTTGATATAGCATTTCTTCAGGAAACCTTTTTTAGAGAGAATTGTCTACCACTACTTTGAAATCTATCTTACCCATAGACGTATCATGCCACCAACCCTGATGCTAAGTCTAAGGGAATGTCTATTTTGATATCAGGTAAAGTACCATCGGCTTGTTTAGATTCTCTCGTGGATACCGGAGGTCGATATTTATTTCTTAACGGTATGATTGGAGGGGTTAAAGTAACATTGGCTTCTTTTAATGCCCCTAACGTGCAACAGGAAATCTTTATTAGGAATAGCTTGGATACATTATTAGAATTTTCAGAGCGTCAACTGATTTTGGGCGATGACCTCAATGTCCCCGTGATACCAAGTGTGGATACTTCATCAGGCTCCTCATCGGTTTTACCGGGCACCCATAAGCGAATCTCTCAATCATTATATGGGGCACAGTTAATGGACGTATGGCGACTTTTCCACCCGAGCGAAAAAGATTATACTTTTTTTACCCTCCTCACATAAGCTGTGCTCTCGTATTGATTTTTAATTTTTTTTAATCCCACATGGTCAACTGCACTCTGTGGTTGAAACCACGATTAGGTCGATCACCTGGTCAGACCACGCGCCAATCATTTTTAAATATAATATTAGTTCAGGGTCGGTGATGCGCAGGGGTGGACTGACAACTCATGGGGCCCCCGGGCAATCTGAGATCATGGGGCCCCCTGTGTCCACACTCAAGCCACACAAAGCCCCACCTACAAAATTGCAGCTCAGCCACATAGAGTGGGCATTTAAATATCTACCACAGCATAGCCTGCATGGAAGTTCCTGGCTTCTTTCTGTAGTGTGTAGCCTCTCATGGGGCCCCCTACTGACCCTGGGCCCTCGGGCAGTGCTCTAATCCCCGAATGGTCAGTCCGCCCCTGGTGATGCGGAAACTTCATGAAAGCCTCCTGCAGGATCCCAATGTTCTGGCAGATGTCCTCAAGGAGGTGATGTGGTTCTTCCAGACCAACGATACCCCTGATTGTGCCCCTAGGGGGGGTTTTGGAGGCCCACAAAGCAGTAATCCGAGGGGTCTTGATTAAACATGGAGCCCGGATCAAACATGAGAGGGAGGCAAAGTTAGCACCTCATCATTCTGAAGGACTCCCTCACCGGATGTGAAACGAGACCTTTTGAGTTCTCGTAGACAAGTCTCTGACTTGCTCCTATATAAGGCCAAAAGGGCATTACAGGTGGGGAGGAATCAGGTCTATGAGTTTGGCAATAAATGTGGCAAACTTCTTGCTTGTGCACTGCGGGAGCAACAAACGGCAACCACTGATTCTAGGAGCTGGCGGAGAGAAAATGACTCTACCTAAACAAATAGTTCAGACGTTTAGTGACTATTACTCCTCTCTTTATAATCTACACTTACCACCCCTGCCCAGTCTACAATAGATGACTACTTGGTAACCTCTGGGATGCCTCGTCTTGCATCTTCGTTACGGGAAAAACTGGAAGCCCCAATCAGGCTAGAGGAACTACCGGCTGCAGTGAACTTGGTTAAGATGGGCAAAGCCCCTGGCCCAGATGGTTTCACAATTCAAAATTACAAGCTTCGTTTGCCTAGTTTGGGAAACTTACCTTGTCAAGATGTTTAATTTCCCGGGTGACTCGACTCCTTTTCATATAGAAACTTTGAAAGCCCTTATTTCGGTTATACCTAAGGAAGGTAAAGATCCTACGCAACGTGTGAGTTATAGACCAATTTCTCAATTAAATGTAGACTTGAAACCTTTTACTAAGATTCTTGCTGCGCGACTGCAGCAATATTTGTCTTCCTTGATCCATCTGGATAAAGTGGGGTTTGTTCCAACGCGGGAAGCACGGGATAATACCATTAAAGTCCTGAATCTGATCCATGTGGCAAACTCATCTAAGACTCCAAGTGTTTTCTTGGGAACAGACGCAGAGAAAGCCTTTGACCGGGTCAATTGGTAATATATGTTTACTGTTTAGCGACATGTAGGTCTGGGAGATACTATAGTGTATAAAGAAAGTAACCGCGCAAAGTGCAGTAAAGCTGCAGCTTCAAGTGCGACAACACCCAAATCCAAAAAATATCACATTTGAGGAAACGTATGTCGGTCGTGGCGTGTTGACGTCACCGGAGTGAGATGAAGGGCAGGCGGAAGAGCCGACCGGCCGGCGACTTGTGTGCTACATTATCTATGCGCATACCAACCCTTCCTTTGTAAGAGCATTACCATATTTTCTTTTAAATAAATATACAGTTTTACGCTATGGGACCGTTTATATTTTATTCACATGTCTATGCGGTTTGATGGTGGATGCTCTCAACATTTATGCTGACCAATTGCCCAAGCCCTGGAGGTTTAGTGGAGAATTATCTTTGGATTGCCCATGGTGTCTCTTGAGTTTCCCGAGTGATACCTTTTTTGGCTTGAATTCATTTATTTCTGGTAAGCAGTATATACCACTGGTGGCGGTCACTGCACAATTTGGTGAATACTGGAACCTACATTCACTGTTTCTTGGGATTTTTCCGGATCAATTTAGAGACTTTATGAATTTCACTTTATGAATATATATCTGGGAGATGCTATGCTTGGATGGATTTCAAGCATCTATGCCTCGCTGACGGCACTGGTTAAGGTGAATGTGTCCTGTCCCCCTTCTTTACGGTTACTAATGGTACTAGGCAGGGGTGCCCATTGTCACCCCTTCTCTTTGTTCATTCGCTGGAACCCTTTCTCTGTAAGGTCCGTTCAAACCCCGACATACAGGGATTGTTGGGTGAAGGAATTCAGTATAAAGTCTCGGCTTATGCTAATGCTATGCTCTTCTCTTTGACTAATCTGAGAGTATCTTTCCCTAATTTACTCTGAACTTCAGATCTATGGTTCTCCATCTTATTTTAACCATTTGCCTACCGTGCACTTTCACCCCCTTCCTGCCCAGGCCAATTTTAAGCTTTCAGCGCTGTCACACTTTAAATGACAATTGTGCAGTCATGCTACACTGTACCCATATGACATTTTTATCATTTTTTTCACACAAATAGAGCTTTCTTTTGGTGGTATTTAATCACCATTGGGTTTTTTTATTTCTTACTAAAAAAAAGAAAAAACACAGACATTTTTTTCTTATTTTCTGTCAGTAAATTTTGAAAATAAGTAATTTTTCTACTTCACTGATGTGCGCTGATGAGGCGGCACTGATGGGCATTGATAGGCTGCACTGATGGGCACTGATGAGGTGGCACTTATGGGCACTGATGAGGTGGCACTTATGGGCACTGATGAGGTGGCACTTATGGGCACTGATGAGTTGGCACTGATGAGGAGGTACTAATACTCCGCACGGATAGGCATTGATAGGCAGCACTGATGGGCACTGACGGGCGGCACTGATGGGCAGCACTGATAAGCACTGACAGGCGGCACTGATGGACACTACAGATGGACACTGACTGGCAGCACTGTGGGCACTGTTTTTTAACTTTTCTATAATCAGGGCAATGATGATCAGTGCCCTGATTACCTGTCCTAGACTCCCCTTTGAGGAGGAGCCGCTGATCGGTTCTCCTCACCACACACTCTGACAGTATGAGGCGAGGAGAGCCGATAAACGGCACTTCCTCATTTACATGTGACCGCCTGTGATTGGACACAGCGATCACATGGGTAAAGAGCCAAGTCATTGGCTCTTTACCAAGATTGGGGTCGCGCCACGAGCAACACGGCGCGGCCACGGTCGCCGCACTGCGCCCCCGCGGGTGCGCGAGAGAGACCATTCTGGGGCGCCGTCATATGATGTTGTCCCAGAACGAGAGCCGCGCCGCTCCGCCGTCATTTGACGGTGGGCAGGCGGTAAGTGGTTAAGAAGATTTGGGGGTGGCGATTTCCACCTCCCAGCTACAAACTTTGAAACTTCGCTTCAAACTCTAATGGACTTGATCTTGCCCTGAAGTACCTAGGTACCTTTATCCCAACAGATCTCTCCCGTACCTTCGACCTAAATTTTCTGCCACCTCTAAATAGAGCACGCACGTTGTTGGAAGCGTGGCACTTGGGGCTTCATTCCTGGTTTTGGAGATAACAACAGGGAAATGAGACTTCAGCTTTAGGCAGGGAGGCTAGGTGAATGCAGTGAAACACAGAGCTGCCCCTAGTGGTAATCTTACAAACCTCTATACTTAATGCAATCACAAAAAAAAAAATAGAAGTGAAGGTTGTCAAAATGTGAAAGTCGCATCAAAAATTATAATAATAATAAGTCGATATGTGCTCAGTGACAATACTTTGCCCCATTAACAATAAATGGTTGAGACGCACACACAATGTAAGAAAGGTTCTTGTTTCCCATAGCAACCAGATTCTCCTGGGAGAATAAACGGGAGATCCTGATTGGTCGCTGTCGGCCTCCGGAGGAGCTCATTGGTATGTAGGAGTTCTGCGCTCGCTACAAAGCTCTCGATGATCTGTGTGCGTCCCTCGTTACTGATGTGACAGCTGTGCCGGCGTGATTTAAGATGCGGCAGCCGTGAGTTCCCTCGCTCTGCCGTTCCTGACCCATTTGTCAGCGCAGCTTGCCGCCAGCCCACACAGCAGCGCCGCTCGCCTCTCGTCCTGATTTATAGAACCTGCTCCAGATTTTTTATTTCAAAATTGCCAGCACATAAAACAGTTCCCTAATGGGATGAAGGCGCCATGGCCTTTTATGTGGGTGGTTTCATCCTCCTCCAATAAATTTGCAGAGGCAGCCGAGAGCGGAGCGGGCTGCCGGAGTACCGGCTACATCGGAGTTTGCGGACGACATAGGCCGTGGCGCAGGCGGGCGCGATGTTCCGTAGTTGGGACGCAGGGTTTCTTTTTTTTGTATGGTTGTCACCTCTGCTCTTGACCCTTCTTTTATATTTATTGGCAGGTTAAAATGGACATTTCCTAACCCCATGGTGCCCACGTAACGCATGAGTGCGGCGCCAAAGAGGATGGGCTTGAACCACCTAACTCTACTTTCGTGGGGGGGGGGGGGGGAATGGCAAATAAATAAAAAATAATATAACGTATACATAGTTACATAGTAGTTAAGGTTCAATAAAGACAATAGTCCATCCAGTTCCACCTGTGTAGGTGTGTGTGGCCGTAATCATTTCCCATACCCCTGAATGTTCTGATTCTTGAGATGTACGTCTAAGAGCCCATTCAGACTAGCGCGACTCAGCCTGACAAGTCGCGCTCGGTCGCGGTCCATTGAGTAGTACACCGCGACTTCGGCGCGACTTGCAGAGACTTCACATAATGGAAGTCTATGCAAGTGGCTCCGAGGTCGCCCCAAAGTAGTACAGGACCCTTTTTCTAAGTCGGAGCGACTTGCGTCGCTCCTATTAGAACGGGTCCTGTACTACTTTGGGGCGACCTCGGAGGCACTTGCATAGACTTCCATTATGTGAAGTCTCTGCAAGTCGCGCCGAAGTCGCGGTGCACAGCGGTGCATGCGACTTCACAGGTCGCCCCCCAAAGTCGTGTCACGCTAGTCTGAATGGGCTCTAAGAGTCTTTTAAAAGTAGCCATACTCCCCGCAGTAACCACCATTTGTGGTAGAGAATTCCAGAGTCTTGTAGCCCTTACTGTAAAGAACCCCCTGCGTTGCCTGAGGTTAAAAAGCTTCTTCTCTAATCGCATTCTATGGCCTCGAGTCCTCATGCAATCCTTGCGACTGAATCGTTTTTTTTCTATGTTGAGATCACCGTTGAGGTACTTGTAAATCGCTATCATGTCCCCTCTCTGGCGTCTCCTTTCCAGGGAGAATAAATCAAGCGCTTGTAAGCGCTCTTCATAATTAAGGTCCTCCAATCCCCTAATTAGTTTAGTTGCCCTTCTCTGGACTCTCGCCAGCTCCAACACATCCCTCCTGAGGACTGGTGACCAGAACTGGACAGAATATTCCAGATGTGGTCAGACCAGAGTTTTATAAAGTGGAAGGATTATAGTCTTATCTCTGGAATACATCCCCTTCCTTACGCATGCTAATATTCTGCCGGCTTTGGCAGCTGCCGCTTGACATTGCATGCTATTACTAAGTCTATCTTCAACTAAGACTCCCAGATCTTTCTCCATTTTTGATTCCCCCAGAGGTTCCCCCCCTATACAATTGTGACACAAATCATATTGTAATTGAATGTTATTAAATATGATCTTTCCTTTTCAACCTGCAGCTGTTGTAATTTTCTGAAAATGCAATGCAATATGGCCGCCTGGAGCTGTTCTGTACACAGAATGTATACTGACCACACCCCCAGAAACATCATTTCCTGCTAGTGTGATTGGCTCATCAAGTTTCTCAGAAGTCTGCACTAAGATACGAGTCAGATTTCTGGCATCCCCTGCAACAAAAATGTAATTTTTGGTGAGATCCTCCCAATAGGAACATGGCTAAAGGGATGCAGGCCCAGCAGCTTTCTTCATTAGAGCCCTGCAGCTGCCACAGCTGATAAATAATTATGAAACCACTTCCATTAGACCCACTCAGCACAGAGGAACAAACAATGATTTCTTCAGAATAACAAAAGGTAAAAATCTGCAACAAAGTTTGTTACAATCCCTGCAATGTACAGAGATCACCCAGAGGGGAATGTTTTTTTTCTCAACAAAAGTGGAGTTACGCTTTAAGGACCCAGCCTTTTTCTGACATTTGTTGATTAGGTAAAACTCTGTATTTTCTAATAGAAAATTATTTAGAACCCCCAAACATTATCTATATTTCTTTAGTAGGGACCCTAGAGAATAAAAAGGCAGTTGTTGCACATTTTTGTTATGTCACATGGTATATTTTGTAGCACTTTTTCAAACGCAATTTTTTAGGGAAAAATCACACTTTTTAAAATTTGAATGCAAAAAAACACAACACATAAGCACAATTTTTGCAAAATATAATAGACGATGACACACCAAGTAAGATACCAAACATGTCACGCTTTAAAATTGCGCACGCCCGCAGCGGCGACAAACTATGTAAATTTTACTATCTCTAGGTGACGCTTTGAGCCTGGGTTCACACACTTGCGATGTCAGACATCGCATGTGATTCAAACCGCATTGCTGTGCAGATCACATGCGATGTCTGTGCGATGCGAATTCAACCATACAGTTTGTATGGCCGAACTTGCATTGGATTCGCATGAAAAAGGTGCAGGAAGCTTTTTTTTTTCTTCCCAGCACTGGAATCGGGTCGCATGGATGTTCACACCAACGGGACAACAACCCTAAGCACACAGCCAAGATAACAAAGGAGTGGCTACGGGACAACTCTGAATGTCCTTGAGTGACCCAGCCAGAGCCCAGACTTGAACCCGATTGAACATCTCTGGAGAGATCTGAAAATGGCTGTGCACCGACGCTCCTCATCCAACCTGACGGAGCTTGAGAGGTCCTGCAAAGAAGAATGGGAGAAACTGCCCAAAAATAGATGTGCCAAGCTTGTAGCATCATACTCAAACAGACTGGAGGCTGTAATTGGTGCCAAAGGAGCTTCACCAAAGTATTGAGCAAAGGGTGTAAATACTTATGTACATGGTGTTTTTTATTTTTAATAAATTTGCAAAGATATCAAACAAACGTCTTTGCCCCCGTTCACATAGGGGCGATCCGACTTCGGGTGGCGACCTCCGAGGTCGCGGTGCGAGCAGCGCGCCGCGACCTCGGAGCGGCCGCCACGGACTTCATAACATTGAAGTCTATGGCGGTCGCCTCCGGGTCGCCCCAAAGAAGCTCCGGACCCTTTTTCTAAGTCGGAGCGACTTGTGTCGCTCCTATTAGAACGGGTCCGCAGCTTCCCTATGGAAGGCGACCTGCGGCGACCTGTGAGGCGACCAGGTCGCCTCACAGGTCGCCCTAGTGTGAACGGGGGCTTTCACGTTGTCATTATGGGGGATTGTTTGTAGAATTTTGAGGAAAATATTGAATTTAATCCAAAAAGACTTGAGGCTGTAATTGGTGCCAAAGGAGCTTCACCAAAGTATTGAGCAAAGGGTGTAAATACTTAGGCTCCGTTTACATGTAGGCGTTTTGGGGCGTTTTTCTGCTCTAGGATCAGCTCTCAAAACGCCCAACAAGACAAATCCTATTCATTTCAATGGCCCCTATTCACATCTGAGCGTTTTGACGCTTTTCAATGGCCCCTGTTCACATCTGAGCGTTTTGACGCTGTAAGCAAAATGCCCAACGCTCAAATAAGTACATGAGCTTCTTTTTGGGCAGATTACAGGCGTTTTCCATTGGTTTCTATTCAATCTAAAAACGCCTGCACAAAAAACGCCTGTAAAAACGCCTGTAAATCGCGGTAAAAATCGCGGTAAAAACGCGCGAAAACGCTACGCTCAGGTGTGAATGTAGCCTTATGTACATGGTGTTTTTTTATTTTTAATAAATTTGCAAAGATTTCAAACAAACGTCTTTCACGTTGTCATTATCGGGTATTTTTTGCAGAATTTTGAGGAAAATAATGAATTTATTCCATTTTGGAATAAAGCTGTAACATAACAAAATGTGGAAAAAGTGAAGCGCTGTGAGTACTTTCCGGACGCACTGTACGTATTGCAGTTGTCACGTGGTTAACCAGTTCTGGACCGGAAGGATTTTCCCCCTTAATGACCAGGCCATTTATTGCAATTCGGCACTGCGTTATTTAAAAGGAAAATTGCGCGGTCGTGCAACACTGTACCCAAATAAAATTGATGTCCTTTTTTCCCCCACAAACAGCGCTGGTATTTGATCACCTCTGCAATTTTTATTTTTTGCACTATAAAAAAAAAAAAAAGCGACAATTCTGAAAAAAAAAAAAAATAATATTTTTCACTTTCTGCTATATAACATTACAAAAAACATTTAAAAATCAAATTTTTTCATTCTTTTAGGCCAATTTACATTTTTACGGTTTGGCATCGTCAGCCTTGCTCCCACACTAGCTGCCTGGGACACTTAGCTGGGGAGGGGGGGGGGGGTAGTTGTTGAGGGAGGGGATCCCTCTGCCTCTGGCCCTGCTATGACAGCTGTGCTTTTGCGCTTTTCCTGTAGAGAATCCTTTCTGGCGATGACACCGGCACAGTGGCTACATAATTAAATTTATGTTACATTCTGACAGTAAGTAACAAAAAATGTTTAGTGTAATAAAAAAATTTTGTGGATTTCAGGAAGACGCATGAAATCCTCCTCCGCCTAATAAACACATGACAACCGCAATGCTCCCATTGGATGAGGGAAGGAAGAGATAAGCGTCCCGGAATCTGGGTCACAGGCGCCCCTCGGAAGCCGCCATAGTCAGTATTGGCGCAGAGACGCCGTCATGTGATCTCCCTCAGGAATTTATCACCAGGAAGTTTTGGACGGACATCTGAAAAAGTTATTAAATGTTTCCGAATCTTTATATAAGTAATAGTTAGAAGGGGGGCGGGCCTGTCCTCAACACCAGGGAAAAGTGTTCCTTCAAAGCCCGTTCACATACAGGCGACCCGACTTCCCGGGGCGACCTGTGAAGTCGCAGTGCAACGCTTGCACCGCGACCTCGGAGTGGCATGCACGGACTTCATATCATTGAAGTCAATGCAGGTCGCCTCCAGGTCGCCCCAAAGTAGTACAGGACCCTTTTTCTCTCGCTCCTATTAGAACGGGTCCTGTGCTAATCTATGGCAGGCGACCCGCTGCGACTTGTCAGGCGACCAGGTCACCTGACAAGTCCCCCCAGTTTGAACCGGCTCTAAGAGCCGGTTCACATATGAGCGATCCGACTTGCCGGGGCGACCTCACAAGTCAAGGCGCGCAGCTCGCACCGCGACCTCGGATTGGCCGGCACGGACTTCATAACATTGAAGTCTATGCAGGTCGCCCCAAAGAAGCTCCGGACCCTTTTTCTAAGTCGCTCCTATTAGAACGGGTCCACAGCTTCTCTATGACAGGCGACCTACGGCAACCAGGTCGCCTGACAGGTCGCCCCAGTGTGAACCGGCTCTTAGAGTTCAGACAGAGCCCAACTCATTTCCTGGCCCTCCCATGGAGGCTCAGCATCACATGTGGGCGTTACCTAGGGCGGTCTGTATGCAAATGCAACCTGCTTAGGAAACTCCCACTCCTCCAGAGTGGCATTCATCTATCAGGATTATTTTGATATTTGCATAACTCCTCCCACTGCTTGCATCAGGACTGCTAACTCTTGGGAGGAGTACAGAGGCGGGGTGCTGTGATGTTTTCAGGAACATGTACAGCCCCCTGCCGGCCCCTCCCACCAGACATAATCTGCCTGCATTGCATTGAGAAGCACAGAGAACAAGTGATGACATCACTGGGTCTAAAATAAGGCATGTCATGAAAAGGGAAAGGTTTTGTTGATGAGGAAGGAGTAAATAATATAATAATATAATGAAATAAAAGAATGAAAAAAATAAAGATAAAATAATAATAATAAATGTTGTTGATGAGGAAAGAGGGAGGAACCAGGGAAGGCAAAATATAGGGAAATTAGAATAAAATAAGGAAATAGAAAAAAATATATATAGGACAACGAAGATAAAATAATCATAATAAAAACAATTATAATAAAAACAAAAATAGATAAAAATAAATGGAATAAAATAAGGAAATATAATAAAATTAAAAAAAAAAAAAAGCTAATAATAAACTAATATAATCAAATAAAAGAATAAATAAAATAGATTGAAAGATTAATAAGATAAAATAATAACAGAAAAGTAAATATAATAATATAATGAAATAAAAAAATAAAGATTAATAAGATAATAATAATAATAATAATAATAATAATAATAATAATAATAATAATATGTTGTTGATGAGGAAAGAGGGAGGAACCAGGGAAGGCAAAATATAGGGAAATTAGAATAAAATAAGGAAATAGAAAAAAATATATAGAGACAACGAAGATAAAATAATCATAATAAAAACAATTATAATAAAAACAAAAATAGATAAAAATAAATGGAATAAAATAAGGAAATATAATAAAATAAAAAAAAAAGCTAATAATAAACTAATATAATAAAATAAAAGAATAAATAAAATAGATAGAAAGATTAATAAGATAAAATAATAATAGAAAAGTAAAAAATATAATAATATAATGAAATAAAAGAAAAAATAAAGATTAATAAGATAATAATAATATTATTAATAATAATAATAATAATAATAAAATGTTGTTGATGAGGAAAGAGGGAGGAACAAGGAAAGACAAATAGGGAAGTAAATTAGAATAATAAAATAAGGAAATAGAAAAAATTATATAGATAATTAGACAACTAAGATAAAATAATCATAATAAAAATAATATAATATTATAATAAAATAAATAAACTAAATGGAATAAAATAGGGAAATGTATTAAAATAAATAAAAGATAATAAGACAATATAATACATTAAGAGCCCGTTCACATACAGGCGACCCGACTTCCCGGGGCGACCTGTGAAGTCGCGGTGCAACGCTCGCACCGCGACCTTGGAGCGGCCGGCACGGACTTCATATCACTGAAGTCAATGCAGGTCGCCCCAAAGTAGCTCAGGACCCTTTTTCTAAGTCGGAGCAACTTGTGTCGCTCCTATTAGAACGGCTGCGACTTGTCAGGCGACCAGGTCGCCTGAGAGCCGGTTCACACAACCACCACAAGAAAGTCGCCCCGTGACTTGGAAGAGACTTGTGCACTACTTTGAAGAGACAGGCGACTTTGTCTGTGGGGAATGCCTGGCTAATCTCTTTCTTCTTCCTGGAAAGTCTGATAACAAGTCGTGTCAATTAAGATAAGGAGGCGACTCCCATTGAAGTATATGGGACAAGTCGGATCACAGGTCACCTCAAAGTAGTACAGGACCCTTTTCAGAAGTCGGAGCGACTTCAGTAGTGCCAATTAAGACGGCACTGATTGATTAACATTGCTTTTGTTATGTCAAGCGACCTGGGGCGACACAAGTCGCCTCACAAGTCGTGCTAGTGTGAATGGGCTCTGACAAGACGCCCCAGTGTGAACCGGCTCTAAAAGAATGGATAAAATAGATAGAATGATTAATAATATAAAATAATAATAATAAATAAATAAGTAAAAAATAATATAATATAAGGAAATAAAAAAAAGATAGATTAATAAGATAAAATAATAACAAGAAAATATTGTTGATGAGAAAGGAAGGAGGAACTAAGGAAAGCAAAATATAGGAAATAGAAATATACCGTATATACTCGAGTATAAGCCAACCTGAGTATAAGCCGAGGCCCCTACTTTTACCACAAAAAGATGGGAAAAATCATTGACTCGAGTATAAGCCTAGGGTGAGAATGCAGGGCGGCGGGCATGGTAGAGGAGAATGCAGGGTGACTGGCATGGTGCAGGAGAATGCAGGGTACTGGCATGGTACAGGAGAATGCAGGGTGACTGGCATGGTACAGGAGAATGCAGGGTGACTGGCATGGTGCAGGAGAATGCAGGGTACTGGCATGGTGCAGGAGAATGCAGGGTGACTGGCATGGTGCAGGAGAATGCAGGGTGACTGGCATGGTGCAGGAGAATGCAGGGTGACTGGCATGGTGCAGGAGAATGCAGGGTGACTGGCATGGTGCAGGAGAATGCAGGGTACTGGCATGGTGCAGGAGAATGCAGGGTACTGGCATGGTGCAGGAGAATGCAGGGTACTGGCATGGTACAAGAGGATCCGGGGTTGTGGGCATACTACAGGAGATGCAGTGCTGTGGGCATGGTACAGGTGGACCATGCCCGCAGCACTGCATCCCTTATAGTGTGCCCGCAGTCCTGCATAATGGCAGGTAGTGAAGCTGTTTCACTTACCTGTTCCAGAGGCGCCTTCATTTTAAAAATGGCGCCGCCCAGCGCCGACACGTCACTGCGCACGCGCCGCCGCCGCTCGTATACTTTCGGCTATTCCCGGCCTCTCCCGAGTGGCGCCGCCGCTCGGGAGAGGCCGGGAATAGCCGAAATTACACGAGCGGCGGCGCGTGCGCGGTGACATGTATGCGACGGGCGGCGCCATTTTTAAAGCTTAAGCCCGTCGGAGCGGACAGGGAATTTTTTTTTTTCCTTGACTCGAGTATAAGCCGAGGGGGACGTTTTCAGCACAAAAAAATGTGCTGAAAAACTCGGCTTATACTCAAGTATATACGGTATGATGAAGCGCCTACAGCGAAACGCGTTGATCCAGCATTGAATTTGTACATACATCTCCAACCTGTGGAGCACTGTATTGTATTATATATTATGAATATTCATATCCACAAGATGTGTTATTTTGTTGATGTATAAACTATATTTATTATATAAATAGAAAAATCTTTTTTCTTTCGCCTTTCTGCATTAGTGTTATACAGTATTTTTTGAGGAACAACCAAATCCTCCTTTATCCAGATATACTTGACTTTATCCCTAATATGCCCAGCCCCCTTTCCTACTTTCTCCCTTGCATATCTGGATTTGCTATTACCGAAATTATATATATATATATATAAATAGATAGACAAAATAAGAAAAAATAATCATAAAATATATATATATATATATATATATATATATATATATATATTATATTATAAAAAAAATGACATCACTGGGTTTTAGTTAGGAATGTAAAAAAATAAAATGTCATCAGTAGGTTGATGAGGGGGAAGGGGGAAACCAGGGAAGGCAAAATATATGCATATTGAACTTCAACTTTAAGGTTCCATTCACATTTCGAAAATGCGCTGCAGATGTGGGTTGCGCTTGCGGTGCCGTTATTTGCTATTTGCACCCCAAACGTGGTTAGCAGGTGTGCATTTTGTTGTTTCGGAAAATATTCTACAAATGCACCAAAATGAGCATTGAAAAAATTGCGCAAAACTTCACACCTGAAAAGGTTCAAGAACTTCTTTGGCGCATTTGTCGTTCCCCTTTTGAGTGAATTGGCTGCCCTACGCACGGCACGTGAAAACGAGCAAAAAAAGAAAACGGGAGCGGGAATGCGCATTTCCGCTACGTGAAGTACGACGGGGGCCCAAATGTACTGTTGGTTTATAATGACAGCTAAAATAAAACTCTGTAACGAGGCGGTGAGGCGATGGCGGTGAGACGATGGCGGCGAGATCCATCAGCCCAGCATGTCAGGGAACGCTCAGTGGAATGAGGGCGAGATATAAAAGACGGGAGTGATCGCAAAACAGCTTCAAAAGGTCCTTTGTTCAATAGAGCGGGGCCTGTGATGAGACGGCGGGCCCCTGGCTGGGATGCGTCAGGTGCGGATCAATTTGACGGTCGGTTTCAGACGGCGTTTTATAGCTGCAGTAATGATGGCGGAATTTTATGAGAATGGCCGGAGCAAATGAGAATTTCACCGGAGGCGTTCACTGTTCAAATTATTTCATTTATTGCATTGATTTATGTTTCAGCGGCAAAATTGCAGCAAACTCTCAATCTGCACATAAGCTGAGATAATTAGGTGAAAAAAAAAAATGTTAAAAAATATATATATATATATATATATATATACACACACACACATATACACATATATATATATATATATATATATATATATATATATATATATATATATATATACATATATACATACATACACACACACACAGATCCCCTGGAGCCAGCAACAGTAGATCCCACCCCAGCAGCAATAGATCCCACCCCAGCAACACTAGATCCCTTACACAACAACAGACTCCCCCAGCAACAATGGACCTCACCCCAGCAACAGTAGTTTCCAACCCAGTAACAATAGACCCCCTCACACAACAATAGATTCCCCCAGCAACAATAGACCTCACCCCAGCAACAATAGGTCCCCCAGCAACAATAGACTCCCCCCTCAGCAACAATAGACTTCAACCCTGCAACAATAGACCCCACCCCAGCAATAATTGTTTCCCCCACACAACAATAGACTCCTCCTGCAACAATGGACCTCACCCCAGCAACAGTGGTCTCCAACCCAGTAACAATAGATCCCTCACACAACAATAGACTCCCCTGGCAACAATGGACCTCACCCCAGCAACAGTAGTCTCCACCCCAGTAACAATAGATCCCTCACACAACAATAGACTCCCCCAGCAACAATGGATCCCCTTAGCAACAATAGACTTTAACCCTGCAACAATAGACCCCACCCCAGCAACACTAGATCCCTCACACAACAATAGACTCCCCTGGCAACAATGGACCTCACCCCAGCAACAGTAGTCTCCACCCCAGTAAAAATAGATCCCTCACACAACAATAGACTCCCCCAGCAACAATGGATCCCCTTAGCAACAATAGACTTTAACCCTGCAACAATAGACCCCACCCCAGCAACACTAGATCCCTCACACAACAATAGACTCCCCCAGAAACAATGGACCTCACCCCAGCAACAGTAGTCTCCACCCCAGTAACAATAAATCCCTCACACAACAATAGACTTCCCCAGCAACAATGGACCTCACCCCAGCAACAATAGGTCCCCCAGTAACCATAGATCCCCCTCAGCAACAATATACATCAACCCAGCAACAACGGACCTCATCCAGCAACAATAGATCCCCCACAGAACAATAGACAGCCCCCCCCCCCACACACACACACACACAGCAACAATGGAGCACCCAGAACACAATACTACCCCCAGCAATAAAATATCCACCCAGCCACAGTAACAGATATCCAGCAGCCAGCAACAGTAGACCCTCCAGCAGCCAGCAACAATAGACCTCTCTTTCAACAGAAGATCCCTACCAGCAACATAAGACCCCCCCCCCCCCCAGCAACCAGCATCACACAATAACAGATCCCCACCAGTGACAATAGATCCCCCAGTATCAATAGACCCTCCAGCACACCCCTTGCCATTACATTACATTTAGTTCTGGAGGTGCCGGAACTGCGTTCCCCCGCATTCCCGCTGAAAAAAGAAAACATATACATATATACATACACACACACACACACACACACACAGTCTCTGGCCACTTTATTAGGTACACCTTGCTAGTACCGGGCTGAACCCCCTTTTACCTTCAGAACTGCGCTTGAGCTTTGTGACATGTCAGGTAGTTAGTCCTGGCCATGGGCACAAAATATTCTAGCACCGGCCTTGCAATAGGACCAAGAGGAAAGCAGCATGCTGGGACTTGTTGTTCATTAGGGACTAGAGGTCAATTGCTGGGACTTGTAGGTCAGATCCTCAGTTTATGAATGCATAAAGGGGAGGGAGAGGTTTTATGACATATAGGACCACATGGAAAGCAGCATGCTGGGACCTGCAGTTCATCAAGGACTAGAGGTTGCTTGCTGGAACTTGTAAATCGGATCCTCACTTTATGGATGTATAAAGGGGGGGGGGGTCTATGACATATAGGACCACATGAAAAGAAGCATGCTGGAACTTGTAGTTCATCAAGGACTAGAGGTCGCTTGCTGGGACTTGTAGATCAGATTCTTAGTTTATGGATGTATTAAGGGTGGGGTAGGGAGGGTATTCTTTGACATATAGGACCACATGGAAAGCAGCATGCTGGGACTTGCAGTTCATCAAGGACTAGAGGTCACTTGCTGGGACTTGTAGTTCAGATCCTCAGTTTATGGATATTTAAGGAGGGGAGGAGGTTCTATGACATATAGGACCACATGGAAAGCAGCATGCTGGGACTTGTAGTTCATCAAGGACTAGAGGTCGCTCGCTGAAACTTCTAGATTAGATCCTCAGTTTATGGATGTAAAAAGGGAGGAGGGGGCTCTAAAACATATAGGGGGGGGTCACAAAGAAAGCATCATGGTGGGACTTGTAGTTTATCAGGGACTAGAGGTCGTTTGCTGGGACTTGTAGATCAGATCCTCAGTTTATGGATGTATGGGGGGGGGGGGGGGTTCTATGACATATAGGACCACAAGCATACTTGCCAACTGTCCCGTTTTTGCCGGGACAGTCCCGGCAAAAGGGAGCCTGTCCCGGGTAATTTACATTGTCCCGACAAGCGCCTGTTAATCGGGCTGCCCGTAAATGCCCGTTATGGGCCGCCCGTGCCCGTAAAAAAAATGGTTGCGGTTCGACATCGTAACTGTGCATGCGCCGTTCTGATGCCTGCCGGGCTCGGGAAAGCTCGTACAAGCTTGGCCGGGTGGGCGCATTCGCAGTTACGTAAATGGCGCCGCCTGGCGCCATTTTTTAAATCAAAGGCACTTGTTATCGGCAGCGCCTCGCCGGCACCGGCCGCCACAGCAGAGCAGAGAAGAACCCCTGGAGAGTGAAGACACATTCACAAACATGAAGGTAGGTAGGATGAAAGCAACAATCTTATGTGCAAATAATTACGTGAATAAAGTGTGAAATGTGCTCAGGTGTGACCGTACAAAAAATATAATATGTAAATATAAATAAAGTGCAAGGCGTAAATAAGTACGATAAAACCTAATTATACCAGATAGTATAAGTGTCGGTTCACACTAGGGCGACACGACTTCGGGCAAGTTATGCCGTCGCCCGTGCACCGCGACTTCGGCGCGGCTTGCAACGACTTCACATAATGGAAGTCAATGCAAGCCGCTCCGGTGTCGCCCCGAAGTAGTAGTAATTTTTTTCAAATGTTGGCAACTATGCACAAGGAAAGCAGCATGCTGGGACTTGTAGTTCATCAAGGACTAGAGGTCGCTTGCTGGGACTTGTAGATCAGATTCTTCGTTGATGGATATTTAAGGGGTGGTTCTATGACATATAGAACCACATAGAAAGCAGCATGCTGAGACTTGTAGTTCATCAGGGAATAGAGGTTGCTTGCTAGGACTTGTAAATCAGATCCTCAGTTTATGGATGTATAAAGGGGGGGGGGGTCTATGACATATATTACCACAAGGAAAGCAGCATGCTGAGACTTGTAGTTCATCGGGGGGATTGGAGGTTGCTTACTGGGACTTGTAGATCAGATCCTCAGTTTATGGATGTATAAAAGGGGGGGGGGGGAGGGAGAGGGGAGGTTCTATGATAATATAGTACCACAAGGAAAGCAGCATGCTGGGGCTTGTAGTTCATCAAGGACTAGAGGTCGCTTGCTAGGACTTGTAAATCAGATTCTCAGTTTATGGATGTATAAAGGGGGGGGGGGGGTCTATGACATATATTACACCAAGGAAAGCAGCATGCTGAGACTTGTAGTTCATCGGGGGGATTGGAGGTCGCTTGCTGGGACTTGTAGATCAGATTCTTAGTTTATGGATGTATAAATGGGGGTAGGTTCTATAACATATAGGCCCGGATGGCGTACATCCGAGAGTACTCAAGGAACTCAGTAAGGTTATATCCAGACCACTGTTCCTAATCTTTGCTGACAGTATTAGGACAGGAGATGTTCCAGGGGATTGGAAGAAAGCTAACGTGATTCCGATATTCAAAAAGGGCCAGAGGCATATCCCGGGAAATTATAGGCCTGTCAGTTTGACATCAATAGAATGTAAACTTCTGGAGGGGATGATAAGGGACTATATCGTAGAGTTTGCTAAAGACAACATGATCAGCAGTAATCAGCACGGGTTTACAAATGGGCGTTCTTGTCAAACCAATCTATTAACATTTTACGAGGAGGTGAGCTGTGAGCTAGATAGGGGAGACCAGTGGATGTGGTGTACCTGGATTTCGCTAAGGCGTTTGATACAGTTCCCCACAAGAGCTTAATTTATAAAATAAGGTCTGCAGGTATCGACAGCAGGGTTTGCTCTTGGATACGGAATTGGCTTAAAGGGCGTGTCCAAAGAGTGGTAATAAACAGCGCATACTCAGACTGGTCTGAGGTAGTAAGCGGGGTGCCCCAGGGCTCAGTCCTGGGACCAACCTTGTTCAATTTATTCATAAACAGCATTGAGGACGGGATCAGTAGTTCTATATCAGTTTTTGCAGATGACACAAAATTGGCCAGAGCAATAACTGCACAGCATGAAGCAGATATCCTACAGAATGACCTGGACAAAATTACAGAGTGGGCACGGACATGGCAAATGAGGTTTAACGTGGAGAAGTGTAAGGTTTTGCACTTGGGGACTAAAAACATAAAAGCACAATACACGTTAGGAGGGGAACCCTTGGGGGAATCAAAAATGGAGAAGGATCTGGGAGTCTTGGTTGATGATAGATTAGGCAACAGCATGCAATGTCAAGCGGCAGCTGCCAAAGCCAGCAGAATATTAGCATGCATAAAGAAAGGGATGTATTCCAGAGATAAGACTATAATCCTTCCACTTTATAAAACTCTGGTCCGACCGCATCTGGAGTATTCTGTCCAGTTCTGGTCGCCAGTCCTCAGGAGGGATGTGTTGGAGCTGGAGAGAGTCCAGAGAAGGGCAACTAAACTAATTAGGGGATTGGAGGACCTTGACTATGAAGAGCGTCTACAATCGCTCGATTTATTCTCCCTGGAGAAGAGACGTCTGAGGGGGGACATGATAGCAATTTATAAATATCTTAATGGGGATCCCAGCTTAGAAAAAAAGCTGTTCATTCGAAGGGATTGCATGAGGACTCGAGGACATACAATGCGATTAGAGGAGAAGCGTTTTAACCTCAGGCAACGTGGGGGGTTCTTTACTGTTAGGGCTACAAGATTGTGGAATTCTCTACCACAAGAGGTGGTTTCTGCGGGTAGTATGGTGGCTTTCAAAAGACTCTTAGACTTACATCTCAAGGATCAGAACATTCAGGGGTATGTGAGATGATTACAGCCACACACACCTACACAGGTTGAACTGGATGGACTATTGTCTTTATTCAACCTCACCTACTACGTAACTATGTAATATAGGACCACATGGAAAGCAGCATGCTGGGACTTGTAGTTCATCAAGGACTAAAGGTCGCTTGCTCAGATTTCTAGATCAGATCCTCAGTTTTGGGTGTATAAAGGGGGGGGGGTACAATGACATATTGGACCACATGGAAAGCAGCATGTTGGGACTTGTAGTTCATCAGGGAATAGAGGTCACTTGCTGGGGCTTGTAAATCATTCTTAGTGGATGTATAAAATGGGGTTGGGTGTTCTACGACACATAGGACCACAAGGAAAGAAGCCTGCTGGGACTTGTAGTTAATCGGGGGAGATTGGAGGTCGCTTGCTGGGACTTGTAGATCAGATCCTCAGTTTATGGATGTATAAAGGAGGCGGGGTTCTATAACATATAGGACCACATGCAAAGCAGCATGCTGGGATCTGCAATTCATCAGAGAACAGAGGTGGCTTGCTGGGACATGTAGTTCATCAAGGGCTATAGGTTGCTTGCTGGGACATGTAGTCCCTGAGAATCTGGAAGCAGGCATGCCCAGAATTGTCATTCAGCAGCCGCAGCCTTTCCTGCGCTTTGCTGTAGTCTGTAGCGGCTGGGAAAATGATTTTCTTTTGGCCGCCTGTCTCCTGCGCCTCGCAGAACATGTAAAATTCATGAACGTTTCACCCGAGGCCGATGCTAACGTGTACTTAGAGTTCTCCTATTTATCCAACGGTTGGCTGCGCAGCCCGGCAGGGAGCGGCAGAGCGAGGTGAAAGGACCTGCCGATCATTAGCACGGAGTTCTCAGGCCAGCGAGGAAAACATAAAACCGACCGAGGCCCTGGGACCCAAACCGACATTATGGCTCTGACCAATAAACCCCTGCAATTATCCTATAAAAATAACTGACATCGAGGAAATTGCAAATGATGTGCTGCTTAGAACTCCGACCTTCAGAGCCCTGTGCGAGAAATAAAAACTTATCACTCGCCGCTAATTTAATAGCAAAAGCTACGCCAGGAAAAAAGGCTCTGTGCTTTAACCACTTAACGACCGGAAGGTTTCACCCCCTAGGCTGGCCATATATTATACAATTTTTTTGCAATTGTCTTTAGATTTACCTTCAACTATGTAGTACAAAGGCCTGCCTAATTGGATACAATTGAAAGTGTTGTTTAGTTTTGACCAGTGGCGGAGCTAGACTTTTAAAACAGGGGTGGCAAAGGGGTGGCTAGGTATTATTTTGGGGGGTCAATATACAAAGTGTAATTTAGTGTCAGATTCGTCCACCGCAATGTCGCAGTCCCTCTAATGATCGCTGCCATTACTAGTAAAGACAGGATACAGGTGGTGGTGATCAGAGGATACAGACAGGATACAGGTTTGCCCCCAATGATTATTGCAGAGTGCCACAGCAATGCCCCCAATGATTATTGCAGAGTGCCACAGCAATGCCCCCAATGATTATTGCAGAGTGCCACAGCCTTGCCCCCAATGATTATTGCAGAGTGCCACAGCCTTGCCCCCAATGATTATTGCAGAGTGAGACAGCAATGCCCCCAATGATTATTGCAGAGTGCCACAGCAATGCCCCCAATGATTATTGCAGAGTGCCACAGCCTTGCCCCCAATGATTATTGCAGAGTGCCACAGCAATGCCCCCAATGATTATTGCAGAGTGCCACAGAAATGCCCCCAATGATTATTGCAGAGTGCCACAGCAATGCCCCCAATGATTATTGCAGAGTGCCACAGAAATGCCCCCAATGATTATTGCAGAGTGAGACAGCAATGCCCCCAATGATTATTGCAGAGTGCCACAGCAATGCCCCCAATGATTATTGCAGAGTGCCACAGCAATACCCCCAATGATTATTGCAGAGTGCCACAGCAATGCCCCCAATGATTATTGCAGAGTGCCACAGAAATGCCCTCAATGATTATTGCAGAGTGCCACAGCAATGCCCCCAATGATTATTGCAGAGTGCCACAGCAATGCCCCCAATGATTATTGCAGAGTGAGACAGCCTTGCCCCCAATGATTATTGCAGTGAGACAGCCTTGCCCCCAATGATTATTGCAGAGTGCCACAGCAATGCCCCCAATGATTATTGCAGAGTGCCACAGCAATGCCCCCAATGATTATTGCAGTGAGACAGAAATGCCCCCAATGATTATTGCAGAGTGCCACAGAAATGCCCCCAATGATTATTGCAGAGTGCCACAGCAATGCCCCCAATGATTATTGCAGAGTGCCACAGCAATGCCCCCAATGATTATTGCAGAGTGCCACAGAAATGCCCCCAATGATTATTGCAGAGTGCCACAGCAATGCCCCCAATGATTATTGCAGAGTGCCACAGCAATGCCCCCAATGATTATTGCAGAGTGAGACAGCCTTGCCCCCAATGATTATTGCAGTGAGACAGCCTTGCCCCCAATGATTATTGCAGAGTGCCACAGCAATGCCCCCAATGATTATTGCAGTGAGACAGAAATGCCCCCAATGATTATTGCAGAGTGCCACAGAAATGCCCCCAATGATTATTGCAGAGTGCCACAGCAATGCCCCCAATGATTATTGCAGAGTGCCACAGCCTTGCCCCCAATGATTATTGCAGAGTGCCACAGTAATGCCCCCAATGATTATTGCAGAGTGCCACAGCATTTGCCCGCAATCATTGCAGAGTGCCAGCGTCGTCCCCCCCCCCCCCCCCCCCCCATGAGACCGGCTTACTTACCTCACGGACGGACGGTCATCACAGCAGCTTATCATCGGTCCGCGGCTCCCTGCATCTTCTCAGTCCTCCCGCCGGCGCCTCCTCGACCAATGGCACGGCATTTGCCATTCGGCCAATCAGGAAGCGGGAGGACCCGCTCCCTGATTGGCCGGAGGAGGATCCATGTGACAATAGCGAATTTTCATTCGCTATTGTCACAGAATGGGCGGGCTCGGCTTCGGGACGCACTGTTCTGCTGCTCCCTGACCCTGGCCGCCAGCTTAGAGGGATCAGCCGGTTCTGCGAACCGGCTGATCCCATCCCACCACTGCCTGTGATTCCTCCGCTGCCAGCCTGGATCGGGGTGGCAACAGGGGTGGCAGGGACTTTTTCTGGGGTGTCAATTGACACCCCAGCTAACCCTCTGGCTCCGCCACTGGTTTTGACCTCATATTATATTGTTTTTGGTAAATATAACAGGAAATTGTACAAGAAAATTGACCATGCATGGCCAGCTTTAATGACCAGGCCATTTTTTGCATTTCGGCACTGCGTTACTTCTGGACCGGAAGGATTTTCACCCTTAATGACCAGGCCACATTTTGCGATTCGGCACTGCGTTATTTTAAAGGACAACTGCGCTGTCGTGCGACGCTGTACCCAAATAAAATTGATGTCCTTCTTTTCCCACAAACAGAGCTTTCTTTTGGTGGTATTTGATCACCTCTGTGATTTTAATTTTTTGCGCTATAAACCAAAAAAGAGCGACAATTCTGGAAAAAAAAAAAAAACAATATTTTTCACATTCTGCTATATAACATTCCCCCAAAAAATTAAAAATCAAATTTTTTTAACATTTTAGGCCAATTTGTTTTCTGCTACATATTTTTGGTAAAACAAATTGCAATAAGCGTATTTTGATTGATTTGCGCAAAAGTTATTGCGCAAACTACAGGAAAGATTTATCTCATTTTTATTGTTTTTTTTTTGTTTTTTTTTAACTAGTAATGGCGGCGATCTGCGATTTTTAGCGGGACTGCGACATTGCGGCGGACAGATCGGACCCCTAACTGACATTTTTGACACTTTTGGGGGGACCAGTGACATTACTACAGTAATCAGTGCTAAAAATATGCACTGTCACTGTAATAATGACACTGGCAGGGAAGGGGTTAACACTGTGGGTGATCAAGGGGTTAAATATGAGCCTAGGGGAGTGATTCTAACTGTGGGGGGGCGTGGCCTGTGAAATGATCATAGAGACCTGTGATCCTATGTAGAAGGATCACAGGAGCTCTGTGATCATTCCAGGGAGAAGAACGGTCAGCTGTGTTTACAACAGCTGACTGTTCTTCTCTCTCAGCGGGGAACGACCGCGGGTGTCAGGCGGCAATCGGTTTCGCTGGCCCCATGCATCGGATTCCCTGCTGACGAGCAGGGGCGAGAGCGCGCCACCCTGCGATTTTTAGCGGGACAGCGACATTGCGGCAGACAGATCGGACCCCTAACTGACATTTTTGACACTTTTGAGGGGACCAGTGACATTACTACAAAATAATACTGCACTGCGTTACTTTAACTGATAATTGCGCGGTCATACAACGTTGCATCCAAATGAAAATTATGTATTTTTTTTACCCTCAAATAGAGCTTTCTTTTGGTGGTATTTGATCACATTTGCGTTTTATTTATTTTTATTATATAAATGAAAAAAGACCCCAAATTTTAGGATTTTGCTACAAAACATATTCAATTAAAAAAAAAAAAAAACTAATTTCTTTATAAATTTAAGCCAATAATGTATTCTGCTACATATTTTTGGTAAAAAAAAAATCAATAAAAATAAATAATGGGATGTATACTTAAATTTGTATTTATTTATTTTTTATACTAGTAATGTCGGCGAACAGCGAATTATAGCGGGACTGTGACTGACATTTTTGAACAAAAAACAGTATTTCTGCTAAAAATCTTATCCAATAAAAAAAATGTAAAAAATCAAATGTCTTCATCAATTTTACACCAATATGTATTCGGCTACATGTTTTTGGTAAAAAAAAAAAAAAAAAAAATCCCAATAAGCGTATAGTGATTGGTTTGCACAGAAGTTCTAGCGTCTACAAACTATGGGATAATTTTTTTTTTTACTAGTAATGGCGGCTACTTCTAGTGGCACTGCGATATTGTGGTGGACAAATTCGGCCACTGACACTTTTGACACTTTTTGGGGATGCAGTAATCAGTGCTAAAAAATATGCACTGTCAATGCACTAATGACACTGGCAGGGAAGGGGTTAACACCAGGGGAGATCAAAGAGTTAAGTGTGCTGCTAGGGGGTGTTTTCTAACTGTATGGGGGGTGGACTCACTAGAAGAGCACAGAGATGTGTGTTCCTAAATAGGAGGAACAATCTTTGAAAGAACAGCAGTCTGCCGCGTTTACATCGGCAGACCGCCGTTCTGTCTCCATGAGGAGCGCTCACAGGTGGCCGGCAGACAGGGGCAGACTGGCAACTTTCGGCCCAGGTGGCAAGTATAAACCAGAGGCCCATGGTGCAGGGACTCGGCCCCCCTCTCACTTTCACTCACCCCCCTCCCACTCTCCCAATACTCCTCCTGACCCCCATTTCAAGCTAAAGTTTCATCTCTGTGTATCATCTGAGGCTGTTCACTTCACTGGGTATATTTGAGGGTTTGCAACCCCCTTAAACACTTGCCGACCAGCCACCATAGTTATAGTGTGGCAGGTCGGCTCTATTACGCGAAACATACCTGTACATGGCTTTGTGTAACAGATAGTGGGGGGCGCACATGCGCCGATTGGCCAGAGGGGGAGCCAATCAGCGGGTCCGGCGGACGCAATGTCTGCTGGCAGGGGAGGACTGAGCCAGGGGGCAGGGGGCCAATTGCCCCCTGGGCCGCTCTGATGCCCCATAAAAATCTAACTGAGCTAACTTTACTGCTTATTTTTTTTAAAAATTCATCAAAGTGTATTTTTTTCCCCACAAAAACTGCGTTTGAAAGACTTCAAATACAGTGTAACATAAAAGATTGCAACAATCGCCATTTTATTCTCTAGGGTCTCTGCTAAAAAATATATATATATAAAATGTTTGGGGGTTCTAAGTAATTTTCTAGCAATAAATACTGATTTTAACTTGTAAGAAACAAGTGTCAGAAAAAGGCTTGGTCTTTAAGAGGTTAAACTGCCCTCATTTAGGCTACATTCACACCTGAGCGTAGCGTTTTCGCGCGGTTTTTTACCGCGATTTTGCCGCGATTTTTACCGCGATTTTGCCACGATTTTTACCGCGATTTTACTGGCGTTTTTTGTGCAGGCGTTTTTAGATTGAATAGAAACCAATGGAAAACGCCTGTAATCTGCCCAAAAAGAAGCTCATGTACTTTTTTGAGCGTTGGGCGTTTTGCTTACAGCGTCAAAACGCTCAGATGTGAACAGGGGCCATTGAAATGAATAGGATTTGTCTTGTTCGGCGTTTTGAGAGCTGATCCTAGAGCAGAAAAACTCCCCAAAAACGCCCCAAAATGCCTACATGTGAACGGAGCCTTAGGCTGCATTCACATGTCAGCGTATGATCGCGGTCAGAACCGCCGCGGTTCCGCCCGCGATTTGGAGATTTATTGCAAATCGCGGGACGCCTAGCGTTGCCCGTTGATTTGCAATAGCCCCCCAAACGCTGAGCGATGTTGCCGCGATTTACGCCCGCCGAATCGCGGCAACATCGCGCAAACAAAATCGCGGGACGCAATACGCTCTAAAAAAGTACAAGAGCTTCTTTGGAGCGTATTGCGCCCCGCGATTTTGTTTGCGCGATGTTGCCGCGATTCGGCGGGCGTAAATCGCGGCAACATCGCTCGGCGTTTGGGGGGCTATTGCAAATCAACGGGCAACGCTAGGCGTCCCGCGATTTGCAATAAATCTCCGAATCGAGGGCGGAACCGCGGCGGTTCTGCCCGCGATCATACGCTGACATGTGAATGCAGCCTTACAGATGGAAGTTCATTCCTTTGATCTAACAGAAGGAAATGATACATTGTAAAACATTGTGTTTATAGTTATCTAGCAGCCTTAACAATGTTGATAAACATTTGCCTGAGAGCCATTCACACTGGGGCGACTTGTTGCCTGACAAGTCGCCGCGGGTCGCCTGCCATTGAGTAGCACAGGACCCGTTCTAATAGGAGTGACACAAGTCGCTCCGACTTAGAAAAAGGGTCCGGAGCTTCTTTGGGGCGACCTGGAGCGACCTGCATTGGACTTCAATGATATGAAGTCCGTGCCGGCCACTCCGAGGTCGCGGTGCGAGCTGCGCACCGCGACCTCACAGGTCGCCCCGGCAAGTCGGGTCGCTGTAATGTGAACCGGCTCTCAGGCTCTTTTTTTTTTTTTTCTTTTGACAGCTGTGAGCAGAGAACATCTCTGTAAGGGCTCTTTCACATGGGCTTTCCGATCTGATACACCTGTCAGTTTTTCAGGTGGACCGGATCGGATGCTCCATGCAGCTCTATGGAGCGGGGGATATCTGCGGAGACATGTCTGCTGACACCCGCTGCTATCCGATCCGATTCGTGAAATCTGGATGGATGGAAACCCTATTTTCCATCCGTCTGGAGGATCGGATAGGACTGATGAGAACGGACAGGCGGTCCATTCTCACCCGATCCCCCATAGAGGACAGCGGGGATCTGACAGCTCTGTCTCTGCACACAGAGCAGAGACGGAGCTGTCATCGGCCTGCTCAGCGGGGATCGGCGGTGTAAAAGGAGCCGAAAGAATCCAGGACATGCCGTTTTAAGATTAAGAGGGGGAGCCAATCTGCGGGTCCGGCAGACGCAATGTCTGCCGGCAGGGGAGAACTGGGCCAGGGGGCCAATTGCCCCCTGGGCCGCTCTGATGCCCCATAAAAAGGCTGCATTGCTTCTGCCACAGACATGCCTAAAGGATTCCTAGTGAAGAGAAGCAACCTTTTCAATGTGGAGGAACCCTTGAAATAATTTTCAGTTCTCAGGGAACCCCTGCTAAAAAATGACTATATCTACAACTCACGATGTATTAGTGGGATGAATGCTTCTTACACTTGTGGACTTTGGGAAGAATTACCTTCTTACAGATAGCTAAAAAGATCAATGGTGTCAGGGGAACTTATCTGAGAGGCAGAAATTGCTCATTGCTCAAGGAACCCCTAGCAACCTCTGGAGGAACCCTGGTTGAGAACCACTGGTGTAAACTATGTCTGAGCAGAGGCCGGTTCCATGCCCCACTGGAGACTCTTCTCCCTCAGCCAGCCCCAACCAAGCTGTCCCAGGTCCCTCCAACTGCCCCCTGCTGGCCAGGTCGGGAACCCGGTAAGTAGAGAGTATCTGGAGCAGCTTGGAATGGGGGTCAGGAGGAAGATGGGAATAGGGAGGGTGGGAGGGGGGCTGAGGCGCTGCACCATGGGACTCTGGTTTGTACTTGCCCCCTGGGTCAAATGTTGCCAGTCTGCCCCTGAGCAGGACGATCATGGCTATATTACTGCATTATTTCCCATAATTCCCTGTTACCGTAAAACACAGAGCTGGCACGGCCTTGTCACACGACCAGAGGATAACGCGCTCAGCCGTCATGGTGACTCCCTCAGCCCTTTTCCCACATTCCTCCAGCATGGAACTGGTCCAATTCTAAGATCTCTCCAGGGCCAATGGTAGGGTGGGGGGTTTGCTTTATACCTCTTCTCCGCCGTCACTCATAAAAGCAAAACCTTGAAATGCTCAGAGGTAATTTATCATACTTATCCACACTTTCAGTCCATTATAGAACAAGTCTTCTAGGGAAGCTTTGATGTCTAAAAAAAAAAAATCTAAATAACATCTTTAAAATGACCGCAAATAAGATTCCTTCAGGAGGCATACAGGGGAGGTGAAAATGCTGCATTGCATAACTCAAAGGGGACCTGTCTAGATGGCAGGAGTCAGGCGCAGTATAAGATTCTGGTACCTTTGGTACCCTTATTTACCATTTTCCTTTCAAAACATTGCGTCCCACCTTTCTAGTTAGGTGGAACGCATACACCTTTAAGACGGATGACGTCATCGCTGAGTGCCGCTGAGTGGCTATTTCAATCGCCAGCATTCTCTCTCACGTTGTTCGTTCAATGTGTGTCTACATACTCACAAGCCTTGTCTTGCTGTCGGAACCTCCAGCTATTTGCCTTTACCTGGAACAGACCGGAACCTTGCAACTGATCCCGTATCTCGCTACCGGATCACTCCCTCACTACTGGACCCCTCTACTTACTAAACCTTACTAGTGATAAGTACCCCACAGGGGAATCCTCCATAACGAACTTACACTATCATCTTCTGCACATTAAGGACTGTTACTATCTATGCATACTAATTCTACCATCTGCACTGTTACATAGATTGCTAGCTCTTGAGTCTACTACCATCTATCCTTGCACTGGGTTAGTCTATCCTGTCTAGGTCATCTGCTGTCCTTACCAC
Source organism: Pelophylax lessonae (assembly GCF_965119305.1). NCBI lineage: Eukaryota > Metazoa > Chordata > Amphibia > Anura > Ranidae > Pelophylax > Pelophylax lessonae. The sequence goes on along the minus strand of NC_138780.1, from coordinate 192,972,219 downwards.
CTGTTACCATACATGATTACTAACCTATCTGCATTCTACCTATTACCATCTACTACTCTCCTGAACATTACTATCAAGTGCTTACCATTACTGTCACTGCTCACACCTGTCCCTTCAGCACATCACTTCCATACTATCATATACATCCTATCACTCCAGGAACATCTTATTGAGTGTGTATATCTGTATGCTGAAGCAGACAGGCCCACAGTGATGAGTCTGGAGAGTTGGATCTGGTATTCCAACACATCTCTACATGACTACTGAGTGGAGATTCTGCAGCTGCAAATCCAGCTTACAATAAAAACGCAGGAGCGTTACACGCAGCCGGCAAGGGAGGACCGGGCCAGGGGGCAGGGGGGCAATTGCCCCCCTGAGCCGCTCTGATGCCCCATATAAAGGCTGCACCGCTTCTGCCACAGACATGCCTAAAGGATTCCTGGTGAAGAGAAGTAAAAAGTCTCCACCAGTGACCTACTGAGTGTGGGATGAAGACAAGGACAGAGCGCAGGCCTCCTTCCCCCAGCATGGATGGTGTAAACTGTGTGAGCGGAGGCCGGTTCCATGCCCCACTGGGGACTCTTTTCCCCTGGCCAGCCCCTACTGAGCCGTCCCAGGTCCCCCCCATCCGCCCCTTGCTGGCCAGATCAGAAACCCGGTTTCAGCCGGTAAGTAGAGAGTATCTGGAGCAGGGTTTCAGCTTGGAATGGGGGTCAGGAGGAGGACGGGAAGAGGGAGAGTGGGAGAGGGGCCAAGTCGCTGCACCATGGGCCTCTGGTTTGTACTTGCCCCCTGGGCTGAAAGTTGCCAGTCTGCCCCTGGCAGCCGAAGATCTAATCCATTACCCAAGGCTCCAATACCTGCCAATTCTGGAAAAAGCACCTTTGCCAGGAGCTGGACACCTTCTAGAGCTGGAAGGGAGCTGGCAGAGGTCACGTTGGCCCTGGTGGTTTTCCAAACCAAAAAATTTTTTTTTTTTCAATTGTCCAAACTGAATTTAAAACCAGATAAGTAAAAAGCAGCAATGGCACCACACCATTGGTGATGGAGTCCAGAGGGATATTTTACTAAATTATTGATAATTAATAAAAATATAAAGTGATGGGTGACTGATGATGTATAATGGCAACATCCCTCAACATTTGAACCACAACAAAAAATTGCAAAGTATGGGACTTTATAGGCATTATCAATTATTAGCAATTACGAGAACATTGGTTCTGTAAAACCAGCAAAAACTTTTATGGTTGATGTAGCACCCTTCTAGGTAGGTGCTAGAAGAGAGACTAGTATAGTTTTTGGGTCTTTCTGGTTACCAGGAAGATTGGCAGGTAAGTTTAGATGGCTCTCTGCCTACCAGATAGCAGGATCCATTGGTAGGGTCTGCTCATGGTGCTCAGGTGCAGCTCAGCTTGTCTGTAATCTTTCACACTGGTCCAATAGGGAGGCATGTTGGACAGTGGGAGAAAACCTGACAAGTGGGGGCACAGGCATTGTTACAGCCCTGGTGATTGTCAGGCGAAAGTGCCCTGATGCATGCTGGGTGACTGTATAAAAGCCAAGGGCACATGCACTCTGGGTCTTCAGCTGAGAGCGGGGTCTCGGAGGGAGGGGGCATTTACCCCTTCTCTGTAGAAGCAGCCAAGTGGCCTCGGGTAGTCGACCTGAGGGCCTGAATGTCAGAAAGGAGCTGACTGGAAGGGAGACACTGAAAAGAATCTGATTCTGCCTACAGTGAGTACAGATCTGTGTCATGGGGCCTGTCCTGTGAGGACCATCCCTTCAGTTGAAGAGTCAGTGGAGAGGTATCAGTAAAGGCGATGCTAGAGAGGGGAAGCTGATGCAACGGGCAGACGGCTCCGATTGCCACCTGACACCCACGATCGCTCCCGGCTGAGAGAGGACGGTCGGCTGTTGTAAACACTGGAATGATCATAGAGCCTCTGTGATCCTTCTCTATAGGAACACAGGTCTCTATGGTCATTTCACAAGCCACACACCCCCACAGTTAGAAACACTCCCCTAGGCTCACATTTACCCCTTGTACACCTACAGTGTTAACCCCTTCCCTGCCAGTGTCATTATTACAGTAACAGTGCATATTTTTAGCACTGATTACTGTAGTAATGTCACCGGTTCCCCCAAAAGTGTCAAAAATGTCAGTTAGGGGTCCGATCTGTCCACCGCAATGTCGCAGTCCCGCTAAAAATCGCAGACCGCCGCCATTACTAGTTAAAAAAAAAAAACAATAAAAAAAAACATAAATCTTTCCCGTAGTTAGTAAACGCAATAACTTTTGCGCAAACCAATCAAAATACGCTTATTGGGATATTTTTTTTACCAAAAATATGTAGCAGAAAACAAATTGGCCTAAAATGTTAAAAAAATTTTGATTTTTACATTTTTTTTTTTTGAGAAAAAAATGTGAAAAATATTGTTATTTTTTTTTAAAAATTGTCGCTCTTTTTTTGTTTATAGCGCAAAAAATAAAAAAATCGCATAGGTGATCAAATACCACCAAAAGAAAGCTCTGTTTGTGGGGGGAAAAAAGGACGTCAATTTCATTTGGGTACAGCGTCGCACGACCGCGCAATTGTCCGTTAAAGTCACGCAGTGCCGAATCGCAAAATAGGGCCTGGTCTTTGAGCAGCCAAATCCTCCGGGGCTTAAGTGGTTAACAAATCATATTTAATATTGAAAAAAAAAAACAAATATTTTTTAATTTCTGCTACAAAACCTATCCAATTAAAACATTTTAAAAAAATCGAATTTCTTCATACATTTAGGCCAAAGTGTATTCTGTTACATGCCTTTGGTAAAAAAAATAAAATAAATCCCAATAAGTGTATATTGATTGGTTTATGTGAAAGTTATAGCATCTACAAACTAGGGGATAAATATTAAATATAACAAATCATATTTAACCACCTCAGCCCCAGAAGGTTTTACCCCCTTCATGACCAGGCCATTTTTTGCTATTCGGCACTGCGCTACTTTAAGTGGTAATTGCACGGTCATGCAACGCTGTACCCAAACAAAATTTATATATTTTTAATTTATATAATTTATTATTTCACACAAATACCGCTTTCTTTTGGAGGTATGTGAGGAGGAAAATGGAGGAGATTGGTTCCTCTGTATGCTGCCCCCCCCCCCCCCCCACACACTCCTCCTACCCAGTTCACTTGTGTTCTGCTGTCTCTGGGCCCCTGTGTGCTCCCCTGGTCCCCCCCTCCCACTGTGCTGACCCCCCCCCCCACTCCTCCTACCTGGTTCACTCGCGTTCTGCTGTCTCTGGGCCCCTGTGTGCTCCCCTGGTTCCCCCCCCCCCCCCCCCCACTGTGCTCCCTCCCCTCTCCTGCCGGCTCCCGCAGGGGATGTGTCACAATAGGGAACCAGGAAGGGGTCGGTAAATATGTAATTTATCAGCTCCTTTCTTTTCTGAATGGACAGAGTCATAGTCAGTCACATTGTAAAAAAATAAAATAAAATGATAAAAAATAATACAATTAAAATACCAAAAAATTTAAACTACTGACACCAGTGGGTGAACTTCCAGGATCACAAAGGTCACCCTTGCGACCGGGCCCTGGCATTCCACCACCGTGGGGAGGCCCCAAGATGGCAGGAAGGGGGCCCACTGCAGAACTTGTGAAAGGGTCCTGCTGCGGGACTGTAATAAAGGGCCCCCCAACGAGAGTAAAAGGGCCCCAGGATCAGTGGGAAGAGCCCTGGCCAGGGGTCCAGGGGGCCCTTCATGGTTTCTTGCACCGGGGCCCTGAAGGTTCTAGTTACGCCTCTGAAAAGATATATATAATGTGTCATTTATTTTTCCTGTCCAGCCATAATGTAAATGCAACATTTAACCACTTGCCGACCGCTCACGTTAAAGGTACTGCGGCAAAGTGGTTCGTTATCGTCCAGCGACGTAGACCTACGTACCTGGACTCCTAAACTAGTGGGCGGTGCGCGCCGCCGCCGGAGGCTCGCTCCCGCTGTATTCAGTCACAGCTGGAGTCGGGCCAGGGGAGGAGCGGCGGTGATCACCGCTGCTCTTCCCCAATCGTCGGGGATCGAGTGTGGAGATCCGCGCGCTTGTATAAACACAAGCGGGCGGATCTCCTAAGTGACAGGCAGGGACAGATCACAGGATTCAGCATAGCTAAACCTGCGATCTGTCCCTGTGTCACACAGCCCCCTCCCCCCACACACGTCAGTAAGCATGAGGCATACATTAACCCCTTGATCACCAATAAAAGTTAACCCCTTCCCTGCCAGTGTCATTTTTACAGTAACAGTGCATATGTATAGCACTGATTACTGTAGTAATGTCACTGGTACCCCCAAAAGTGTCAAAAATGTCAGTGAAGGGTCCGATCTGTCCGCCGCAATGTCGCAGTCCCGCAAAAAAAATTGCAGATCGCCGCCATTACTAGTTTAAAAAAAAAAAACAAAAAATGACATAAATTTCCCGTAGTTCGTAGCTGCGATAACTTTTGCGCAAACCAATCAAAATTTACCAAAAATATGTAGCAGAAAACAAATTGGCCTAAAATGTTAAAAAATTTTGATTTTTACATTTTTGGGGGAATTTCATATAAAAAAAAATTTGAAAAAAATGGATTTTTGTAAAATCTTACCGTAAAATCCTTTTCTCTTAGCTCATCGACAGACGTAGTCCTCGGTGATACACCACCTTCGGGTTATGTTACCTCCGCAGGAGCAGGACTAGACAGGAAATTAAAAAGCTCTGGCCACACCCTAGGGGCAGTCCCAGAGGGTATATCCTCTCTCTCTCTGCCTCAGCAAATCAGTTATGTGAAAAAGCAGTGCTTAGAGAATTTAACCCAACCCAACTCCAAAACAGAGGGGCGGGTACTACGTCTGTCGATGAGCTAAGAGAAAAGGATTTTACGGTAAGATTTTACAAAAATCCATTTTTCTCTAGCGCTCATCGACAGACGTAGTCCTCGGTGATACAGCACCTTCGGGACGTCCCAGAGCAGTATCACAACTGAGGGGTGGGAAAATGGAAATCAAATCCCAATCTAGAAGGCCCAACCGGTGCCAACTAGAAGTTTACAATGCTCATCCTTAATGATGAGACTCAACAAAAAAAAATTTTTCAAACAGAAAAAAACCCTCGAGGTAGACCACCGGTCTCCTCAAATTGCGGCCTGCAAAACCTTGCGGCCAAATGAGGCATCCGCCGATGCCGTCACATCAATTTTATAGAATTTAGTAAAGGTATGTACCGACGACCAAGTGGCCGCCTTACATACCTGGACCACTGACGCCTGATGGCGAAAGGCCCAGGAAGTACTGAGCGCTCGAGTGGAGTGCGCCCTAACAGGGAACGGAGGACTCTGACCCTTAATAGAATAAGCCTGTACCACCGTTTGTCTAATCCATTTGGCAATGGTCGCGGCAGATGCAGGCAAACCCTTTCTGGGGCCATCCGTGATCACAAAAAGTGAATCCGTCTTACGGAATGATTCCGTAGCTTTCAGGTATACCCTGATTGCCCGAACCACATCCAAGGAATGCAACGCATGTTCCCGATGATGCTTGGGCTGAGGACACAAGGAAGGTAGTACAATATCTTCATTCAGATGAAAATCTGAAACCACCTTAGGAAGAAAAGATGGCTTAGGATGAAGTACTACCTTATCCCTATGAATCACTAGGTATGGGGACTGGCATGATAATGCAGCCAGTTCTGACACCCTGCGAGCAGAAGTAATAGCCACCAAGAAGACCACCTTCTGGGATAAAGTAAGCAAGGGAATCTCCCTGATGTTTTCAAAGGGAGGTTTCTGTAGAACCGACAAAACCAAATTAAGATCCCAGGGCGGTAAGGGCGCGCGGACTGGAGGAGCCAGGTGCCGCACCCCCTGGATGAAATTCCGCACCAAGGATTTGGTAGCTAAAGGTTTCTGAAAGAAGATTGCTAATGCTGAAACTTGACCCTTGATGGTGCTCAAGGCTAGCTTCTGCTCAACCCCTTGTTGCAAAAAGGCCAATATTCGAGACACCGAATAGGTACGTGGAGGAAATCCTAAAGATTCGCACCACGCAATATAAGTCTTCCATGTGTGATAATAGACTTTGCTGGAAGTCGCTTTCCTTGCTTTAATAAGGGTAGGAATGACAGAAGTAGACAAACCTCTGTCCTTCAGTACTTGGGTCTCAATGGCCAGGCCATTAAACCAGCGACTGTAAAGCACGAAGGTAAATAGGTCCTAGAGACTACAGACACTCCCTGAGACGAAGTTCCCACGGAACGTCTGCGACTAACCTGTCCAAGTCGGCCAGGCCGGCTTGAAGAGGCCAGCCTAGAATTTCTAGGACCACTGGCGCTGATTGGATCTGAACCAGGCGTCCCTAGAGGTATCTGGCCCCGACCATCCGAGAAAGTCTGGTCGTTTTCTGTTCCCACACATTTATCAGATACCTGATAGTTATCAGGCAAGGTGATCTTTTCTGGTTGAACCTCAGGGACCGAAGTTACCCGACTAGAGGCTACTTGGCCTATCTGGTCAATCAGATCCGATTCCTGTGAGGTATCGGGACTAATCTTAGGAAAAGGTAAAGGAAAAGATCTATACAGGGAACGGTAACTACCGCTTCCTGTACTTAAATGTTGGAAGGGAAGAATCGCACCGGTAGTAGTGGTTGATGCTCGATCTAATGTCCTGAATACCGGTGAAAACGTCCCCCCACCCTGAAATTGGGTGGGGGCGCACCTTCAGGCTGTGTACTCCTTTACTTCGGGTTTGGCTGGGTTGGTCCTCTGCTTGTCCGACCAGCCCTTCTTGAACCCTCCTGGAGGAGTCTTGCCTTTCCCGGAAGTACCAGCCGGGCGTCCTTTATGGGCGGTAAAGAAAGGTCCTCGCTTGTTGCGAGGTTCCTTAGCTTTTGCAGCCTGTGGCAAAAAAGTACTCTTGCCCCCGGTGGCATCCTTAATGATTTCATCTAGGTTGGCTCCAAATAGACGATTCCCCTGGAAAGGGAGATTGGTCAAAGTCTTTTTGGAACCTAGGTCAGCTGACCAGCATTTTAACCACAGCACACGTCTGAGGATCACTGCTAACTTAGATGCATGCCCTAACAAGGGAGTAGTGTCCAAGGCTGCGTCACAGATAAACCGTAGCCCTTGTATGATCTGTTCTATCAAATCAGATGTCTCCTGGGGAATATCTTTTCCCCTAAGATCTTGGCGTACCATTTTCGCCCATTCCGTAAGTGTCTGGGAAACTAGACCAATGACAATTACTGGTCTAAATGCTGACCCTATCAGAGAAAAGATAGTGCGGGACTCCGCTTCTATCTTTCGATCCACCGGATCCTTAAAGGACGAAGTGTCCTCCACTGGAATAACCGTGGCTTTATTCAGCCTGGAAATAGGCGGATCCACGACTGGTGGTACCGTCCATTTCTTAATGATGGATTCCTCAAACGGATAGCGTCTAGCAATACGCTTGGAAATAGTAAAGGTACGTTTAGAATGTTCCCATTCTCCTTTAATCTGATTTCCAAAACATTTAGGTACAGGAAAAGCCTTCGCCGTCTTGATGGGCTTATTAGTCCCAAAAGGCCTCTCTGTTTCAGTTGCCTCTGCCGGTAAAGCCTCAAGTTTTAAGGTTTCTTGCACTGCCACAACTAGTGCGTCCACCAATGCTTCTTCCTGAATTATAGCAGGAGAAGAAGCGTCCTCCTCACTGTCTGAGGGGGCTTTACCTGGGATAGCAGCCTTTGCAGAGGAACCTGCAACTGCAGTGACCATCTCTGAATCAGAGTCAGAGGTGTCAGATAGTATAGGGGTAGGCGGGGGTCGCTTCCTTGACCCCCGTCCCTGACAGGCCGCCTCCACCCGAGCCACCATAGACTCCAAAATTGCTGTAAATGACTCTATACTCTGTACACCGGCGGGTCCCGAGGCCCCCTCGAGGGAAACAGGTGGGGGAATCTGTGTGGCAGGGTCCATAATAACTCCAGTTACTTCCTGGATGATATAATTCAAAGTAAAGAAAAAACTTTTTTTTTTTTTTGACCCTCAGCGCCACAAAAAACCCCTTAGTGTTACCTGCTAGGGATCCCTATCGATCGAGAGAGAGAGAGATAGACCCCCAGGCTCACCACTTGATGTTCAGAGTTGAACTGCAACAGCTTACAGCGCTGTTTTAGACAAACAGGAAGTCTTTTGGCTGGCTGCCCAGGAAGAAAGGAGGCGGCTCCGCCCCTCTGTACGCCTTCCGGCGCCTCCCCCAAGCTCCACGAGGTGTAGAATCACCTAAAACATGGCCGCCCCCATGCTGGAGACACGAGGCTACGCCAAAATGGCGGCTCGTGCGATCCAGCAAAAAAAATGGCGGCGGCCTGTGCTGACTAGCGGTGTGCTGCAGGCACACAACACTCTCTCTGCATGGGGATATGGCGTGTTTGGCGGTACCGGCCCTGGCGGACCGCATGGCCGTTCGGGAGGCCTGCTATTAGCTGGAGATCTGACTTGGAAGGCAGTCTACATGTCCATGGCTTCTGACTGGTAGGTAGCTTATACTTAACCCAGAATGCCACAGATTACATCTTTAAAACATGTATACAATAGATTGTTAGCTCCCAAACCAAGCCTCCTGGCTTTTGCACACATAAATCACACTCAAAGTAGGAGGATTTGTGACATGTTATAGGATAGAAAGAAACTCTTTCTTACCATACAGAGAGGGGCCCGCGTTCACCACAAAACCCGTCAGGGAAAACAGGGGGAACATACTACTCACCATACCGGAACCAGGCGGGCACCAACTCCTGACAGTACCCCTCTCCACCGGGGCGGGAGGGCTGTCGACCGATACAGACGCCGTGACTCATGGTCTTTGGCGTTTCAGCGAGACGTTTAACTCGCGGGTTCAGTCCTTTAATGGGACTTTGTCGCGGCCGACTCAGCGCGGAGCTATGGCCTGCACGCGCTCGTAGGCTGAACTGGGGTGACCACCGGATCTCAACATCCAGCCCGTCGCCCAGTTCAGCTTTCTTGCTTGAAGATCTCACAGGAACACTGGAGAAAAAAAGCTGTCCAAAAATCCTTTTAGAAAAAAATTTCTTGCCAGGACCTAAGATCCCAGCAAGGTATCTAGGTCCTTACTCCTAACTAGACAGAAAATAACTGATTTGCTGAGGCAGAGAGAGAGAGGATATACCCTCTGGGACTGCCCCTAGGGTGTGGCCAGAGCTTTTTAATTTCCTGTCTAGTCCTGCTCCTGCGGAGGTAACATAACCCGAAGGTGGTGTATCACCGAGGACTACGTCTGTCGATGAGCGCTAGAGAAATATTGTTATTTTTTCAAAATTGTCGCTCTTTTTTTGTTTAAAGCGCAAAAAGTAAAAAATCGCACAGCTGATCAAATACCACCAAAATAAAGCTCTGTTTGTGGGGGAAAAAAAGGACATCAATGTGCAATTGTCTGTTAAAGTAACACAGTGCCGAATCACAAAATATAGCTTGGTCAGGAATGGGGTAAAATCTTCTGGTCTTAAAGCGGTCAAAAATACGCTCATTGAGAATTTTGTTTGTCAAAGACATGTAGCTTAATACATTTTGGCCTAAATATAGGACAAAAGTTGAATATATTGGTTATTTTTTAACTGTCAAAGTAGAAAAATATTGTTATTTTTTCAAAATTGTGGCTTTTTTTTATTAATATCTCAAAAAATGAAAAGTGCAGAGGTGATCAAATAGCACCAAAAGAAAGCTCTGTTTGTGGGAAAAAAAGGACGTAAATTTCGTTTGGGTACGGCGTTGCATGACCGCGCAATTGTCAGTTAAATTCGCACAGTGCCGAATCGCAAAAAAGTGGCCTGGACGTAAAGCAGGAAAATCCTCCGGTGGTAAAGTGGTTAAAGAATTCATGGTGACTCACATTACCTATCCGCCATAGGGTAGTATTTAAAAACAGTCCCAGTTGAAGAGTCCACATGTTCACTTGGCCAGCGGGAAAGTGGCGGCCCTCCATGTTGGAAGGGGGGAGGGTATAAAGGGGATGAGGGCTATTGTCTTGCATCCTTTCTATTCTTAGGGGTCATACAGTACCTGGTCAGCCTGAGCAAGGGTTCAGTAATCGTGTACTTTCAATTTTATATAAATTTCCTATATAAAAGACGCACATACTTTTTATTTTTTTTGCCATATGGTTTATAGTAATCATTTAGCTTCTTACTATAATAATTATAAAAAACATAAAAAAAAAAAAAAAAAAAAAACCATAAAAAAAAAAAAAAAACATTATGGCAGGCTAGCGCGTTTTTTCATTAGCTTTGCACACCTATATATATATATTTTAGGCATTGATAAATAACAACCTGAGCTTTCTAACTGTATATGTACCCCATAGGCATGGTTTGTTTGATTACATCTGACCCAGATCCAATATGATCTATTTCTTTAATATATGCATAAAATGGCTTAATAGTTATAAATAAATTAGATGGAAGATTTATACAATTCCTTATGGAAAAAAGATTTCCCAATTACAAATAATGGATATGACTAACAGAGGCTTTTCTTTAGAACATTATGGGAATGGATATATTCCAATTATCCCGTATAAACAACCCTAATTCCGAAAAAAATGTTAGGACGCTTTGTAAAATCTACATAAAAACAGAATGCAATCTGCAAATCTCATCATCCTGTATTTTATTTACAATAGAAAAAAGAAAACATATGAAATGTATAAACTGAGCAAATTTACCATTTTAAAGCGTAACTCCACTTTTGTTGAGAAAAAAAAAAACATTCCCCCTCTGGGTGATCTCTGTATATTACAAGGGTTTTAATAAACTTTGTTGCAGATTCCTACCTTTTGTTATTCTGAAGAAATCATTGTTTGTTCCTCTGTGCTGAGTGGGTCTAATGGGAGTGGTTTCATAATCATCTATCAGCTGTGGCAGCTGCAGGGCTCTAATGAAGAAATCTGCTGGGCCTGCATCCCTTTAGACGTGTTCCTATTGGGAGGATCTCACCAAAAATGACATTTCTGTTGCAGGGGATGCACAAAAATCTGACTTGTATCTTAGTGCAGACTTCTGGGAAAATTGGTGAGCCAATCACACAAGCAGGAAATGATGTTTCTGGGGGTGTGGTCAGTATACATTCTGTGTACAGAACACCTCCAGGCAGCCATACTGTATTGCATTTTCAGAAAATGGCAACGGCTGCAGATTGAAAAGGAAAGGGAATTTTTAATAACATTCAAATACAAAATGATTTGTGTCGCAATTGTATACGCTATATTGTTTTTTCTTTGATTGCTATTTTTTTCCCCACGAAACAAGTGGAGTTACCCTTTAAGAATTATGAAGATTTTACACGGCTTTTATGTAATTGGGGTTTAACAAGGATTCTTCAAAAGGTTTCCGCACTTTTTTTAAACTCTATTAAATATAAAAAAGTGCGGAAACTTTTTGAAGACCCATCCTATATGATAGTACACCTAATGAAGAAATAATATTATATTATATTATACTGTACTATATATATTATATTATACTGTACTATATATCATATTATATTATACTGTACTATATATCATATTATATTTTACTATATTATATATATATATATATATATATATATATATATATATATATATATATTATACTATATTATATTATATATATTATACTATATTATATTATATACTATATTATATCATATTAGATTATATTGTACTATATTATATCATATTATATTATATTATACTGTACTATATATATTATATCATATTATACTGTACTATATATCATATTATATTATATTTTACTATATTATATATATATATATATATATATATATTATATTGTACTATATTATATTATATATATTATATTATATTGTACTAGATTATATTATATTATACTATATTATATCATATTAGATTATATTGTACTATATTATATCATATTATATTATACTGTACTATATATTATATCATATTATATTATATACTATATATATATATATATATATATATATATATTATATTATATTGTACTATATTATATTATATATATTATATTATACTATATTATATTATATTATACTATATTATATCATATTATATTATATTGTATATAATAACCACTTCTGGACCGTAAGGATTTACCCCCTTAATGACCAGGTCATTTTTTGCAATATGGCACTGCGTTACTTTAACTGACAATTGCGTGGTCGTGCGACGCTGTACCCAAATAAAATTGATGTCCTTTTTTTCCCACAAATAGAGCTTTCTTTTGGTGGTATTTGATCACCTCTGCGATTTTTATTTTTTGCGCTATAAACAAAAAAAATAGCGACAATTCTGAAAAAAAAACAATATTTTTTACTTTCTGCTATACAACATTCCCAATAAAAAAAATTGAAAAACACATTTTTTCATCATTTTAGGCCAATTTGTATTCTGATACATATTTTTGGTAAAAAAAAAAAATCCCAATAAGCGTGTTTTGATTGGTTTGCACAAAAGTTATTGTGTCTACAAACTATGGGAAAGATTTAGGTCATTTTTATTTTTTAAATTACTTTTGCGATTTGGCACTGCGTTACTTTAACGAACAAATGCGCGGTTGTGTGACAATGTACCGAAATCAAATTGATTGGCTGCGGGGACGGTCGGATGCTTCCAGCAGGCTCTGTCTGGATCGCCTTTCATCTCACAAGAACATTTCCTCCGGTACAAGCTGTTAGCAAGAGGCTGCGGGACACCACGCCTACGGCGCTGCAGTTCTGTCCCCGGGTTCCGGCGCCATTCGCTCCCGTGCACTCCTGGGATCGCCTGATCATTAATCTCCCGTCATAGGGAAACAATTAATCTCATTAACAAGTTACATTTTTTAACACCATTAAACCACATTCAATGCTGATAAACCCGTTACGGAGAATGTTAACCACTTCTGGACCGGAAGGATTTGCCCCCCTTAATGACCAGGCCATTTTTTTGCGATTCGGCACTGAATTACTTTAACGGACAATTGCGCGGTCGTGTGACGCTGTACCTAAATAAAATTGATGTCCTTTTTTTCCCACAAACAGAGCTTTCTTTTGGTGGTATTTGATCACCTGTGTGATTTTTATTTTTTGCGCTATAAACAAAAATAGAGTGACAATTACAAAAAACAAAAAAAAATATATATATTTTTTACTTTCTACTATATAACATTCCCAATAAAAAAAATGTAAAAATCTATTTTTTTCATAATTTTAGGCCAATTTGTATTCTGCTATATATTTTTGGTAAAAACAATCCCAATAAGAGTATATTGATTGGTTTGCACTAAAGTTATCGCATCTACAAACTACGAGAAAGATTTATGTCATTTTTATTTATTACATTTTTTTACTAGTAAAGGCGGCGATCATTGATTTTTAGCGGGACTGCGACATTGCGGCGGACAGATCGGACCCCTAACTGACATTTTTGACACTTTTGGGGGGACCAGTGACATTACTATAGTAATCCGTGCTAAAAATATGCACTGTTACTGTAATAATGACACTGCCAGGGAAGGGGGTTAACCAAGGGGCGCTCAAAGGGTTAAATGTGAGCCTAGGGGGTGTTTGCTAACTGTGAGGGGGGTGGGCTTATGGAATCAACAGAGACCTGTGATCCTAAATAGGAGGAACACAGTAGATCTGTGTTGGTTGCTGAGAGAACAACGGTCTGCTGTGTTTACTGTGTTTACACAGCAGACCACCGTTCTCTCTCCACGGGGAGCGATCGCAGGTGTCGGCCCCATAGATCGGCTTCCCTGCTGGTGAATGGCCGTACAGGGATTCGTGGGAACCTGTCGACCCTTCCGCCGTTTATTTGCAGTGGCTGGTCGGCAAGTGCTGTATTGCAATAAATGACCTGGTCATGAACGGGGGGTAAATCATCTGGAGCTGAAGTGGTTTATAAGGTGTCCCTCTTTAATATGACATTGTCTCTGCTACAGAGAGAAGAAAAATGGGGATAACAAGATTGAATAAAAAGTTGTCCCTCCTTGTCATTTCCTGATGAAATATGACGCTGTTGGATCTACAGAAATGAGACAAGGTTCAGAAAAGTGGGGATGATGAGGCTAAAGTGACATCCCGGATCGCCTCCTGATTCAATAAGACATTGTTCCAGCTACAGGGAGAAGACTCCGTGCAAAAAGTGAAGATAATAGGATTTAAAAAGTGTCTCTCGTTCTCATTTCCAGATGAAATATGACACGGTTTCAGCAACAGAGATGAGACGGGATCCAAAAAACAAGACAAAAAAAGTCATCTCTCTTTATCATTTCATGCTGAAACATAGGCATGCACAGGGGGGCGTGCAAGGTGTGCCTGGGCACACCCTAATAACTACATGCAGTGCTAATTTCCCCTACTGCCCGGGCCACTGTCCCATGTTGCCCGCCCCGCAGTGCTGCTGGCTTCCCTCTACTCCAGTGCAGTATTGTGGCCTAGGCCAACAAGGCCCAGGCCTAGGGCGGCACTTTGCAGGGGGGCAGCAAAAAAGCCGCCCCCTCCACCTGAGACGCTATTGGCCATTGGTTTCTAGAGCCGCCTCTCTCATCCCCCCTCTCTCTCTCCCCCCTCTCAATCATCCCTCTCTCTCATCCCCCCTCTCTCTCTCTCTCTCTCATTCCCCCCTCTCTCTCTCTCTCATGCCCCCCTCTCTCTCTCTCTCATGCCCCCCTCTCTCTCTCTCTCTCTCTCATGCCCCCCTCTCTCTCCCTCTCTCTCTCTCTCTCATCCCCCCCTCTCTCTCTCTCTCTCATCCCCCCCCCTCTCTCTCTCTCTCTCTCTCATCCCCCCTCTCTCTCTCTCTCTCTCTCTCTCATCCCCCCTCTCTCTCTCTCTCTCTCTCTCATCCCCCCTCTCTCTCTCTCTCTCTCTCTCATCCCCCCTCTCTCTCTCTCTCTCTCTCTCTCATCCCCCCCCTCTCTCTCTCTCTCTCTCTCTCTCATCCCCCCCCTCTCTCTCTCTCTCTCTCTCATCCCCCCCCCTCTCTCTCTCTCTCATCCCCCTCTCTCTCATCCCCCCCTCTCTCTCTCATCCCCCCCTCTCTCTCTCTCTCATCCCCCCTCTCTCTCACTCTCACCCCCCCTCTCTCTCACTCTCACCCCCCCTCTCTCTCTCTCTCTCTCTCTCTCTCTCTCATCCCCCCTCTCTCTCTCTCTCATCCCCCCCCTCTCTCTCTCTCATCCCCCCCCTCTCTCTCTCTCATCCCCCCCCTCTCTCTCTCTCTCATCCCCCCCCTCTCTCTCTCTCTCTCTCTCATCCCCCCCTCTCTCTCTCTCTCTCATCCCCCCCCTCTCTCTCTCTCTCATCCCCCCCTCTCTCTCTCTCTCATCCCCCCCCTCTCTCTCTCTCTCTCATCCCCCCTCTCTCTCTCTCTCATCCCCCCTCTCTCTCTCTCTCATCCCCCCTCTCTCTCATCCCCCCCTCCCTCTCTCTCTCATCCCCCCTCCCTCTCTCTCTCATCCCCCCTCCCTCTCTCTCTCATCCCCCCTCCCTCTCTCTCTCATCCCCCCTCCCTCACCCTCCTCTCTCTCCCTCACCCACCCCACCTCTCATGAGATCTCAGGGGTTCATGCTGGGACTTGGAGTCCTTCAATTTTGGAGGGAGTCGCATCCGTTAAAAAAGGAGTGGGGCAAATAGGAGGTGGAGGGGGGGCGCCCACTTTTAGTCTTGCCTAGGGCAACACAAAACCAAAATACACCACTGCTCTACTTCCCCCCCCCCCCCCCCCCAGCTGCTACGGAGGATGTTTAAGGATGGAGAGTGGGGAAAGTGGCTGATAAATATTCTATTTACTGGCCCCTTCCTTTACTAAATAAGCACACTCACTGTGTTCATTTATAACGGAAGCATAGTAAACTGTGTTTACTATGCTTCTGTTTGTGAATGAACAGGCAGCTTCTCAGCACAGAGCACTTCCTATTCATTCTCTGTGCAGTGCAGCTGAGGCTGCAGAGGAATGCTTGTGTTTGAGCTTTGTGGTGCGCACCCTAATGCAATAGCCTGTGCACACCTATGTGCTGAAATATGACACTGTTGCAGCTACATGTAGTACAACAGGGATCAACAATGGCGGCCCGTCCATTTGGGACGCAGCCCCCCCCCATCCATGCATCCGGCCCCCTAATCTACATGCAGGGCGCCGGACGCATGGATTCCAATGTGTTTTTTTTTGAAGCACGTGATTAGAGCCAGAGGCTCCAATAGGCTACAAAAAAAGGGTGGGCCCGGGGCGCAGTGAGCCCACCCAGTTGTGTGACAATAGTGAATGAATGTTCGCTATTGTCACGCGGATCCTCCTCCTGGCCAATCAAAAGCCCCTCCCCCATACAGTTAGAAAACACTCCCCTGGGCTCACACTTAACCCTTTGATGGCCCCTGGTGTTAACCCCTTCCCTGCCAGTGTCATTAGTACAGTAACCGTGCATATTTTTAGCACTGATTACTGTAGTAATGTCACCGGTCCCCCCAAAAGTTTCATAAAATGTCAGTTAGGGGTCCGATCTGTCCACTGTAATGTCGCAGTCCCCGCTAAAAATCGCAGATCACCGCCATTACTAGTAAAAAAATAAAAACAATAGAAATGACATAAATCTTTGCGCAAATCTTTTTTTTGTTTATAGCGCAAAAAAAAAAAAAAAAAAAAAAAAAAAAAAAAAATCGCACAGGTGATCAAATATCACCAAAAGAAAGCTCTGTTTGTAGGAAAAAAAGGACATCAATTTTATTTAGGTACAGCATCGCACGACCGCGCAATTGTCCATTAAATTAATTCAGTGCCGAATCGCAAAAAAATGGCCTGGTCATTAAGGGGGGCAAATCCTTCCGGTCCAGAAGTGGTTAACATTCTCCGTAACGGGTTTATCAGCATTGAATGTGGTTTAATGGTGTTAAAAAATGTAACTTGTTAATGAGATTAATTGTTTCCCTATGACGGGAGATTAATGATCAGGCGATCCCAGGAGTGCGCGGGAGCGAATGGCGCCGGAACCCGGGGACAGAACTGCAGCGCCGTAGGCGTGGTGTCCCGCAGCCTCTTGCTAACAGCTTGTACCGGAGGAAATGTTCTTGTGAGATGAAAGGCGATCCAGACAGAGCCTGCTGGAAGCATCCGACCGTCCCCGCAGCCAAATCCGCCCATCCGAGCGAAGACAGAAACCAAAACCAGCGACTGGGGAGGAAGCGAACTGCGAGACTTATTACAGGGTGCCATATGCGTCTCCGCAGCTAATCGGCATTTTGTATCCTTAAAGCGATATTAAACCCAAAAGCAAACATTTATTATCCACTTCTGGACCGGAAGGATTTGCCCCCTTAATGACCAGGCCATATTTTGCGGTTCGGCACTGCGTTATTTTAATGGACCATTGCGCAGGCGTGCGACGCTGTACCCAAATAAAATTGATGGCCTTTTTTCCCCACAAACAGAGCTTTCTTTTGGTGGTATTTGATCACCTCTGCAAATTTTTATTTTTTGTGCTATAAACAAAAAAAGAGCGACAATTTGGAAAAGAAAAACAATATTTTTTCACATTAGCATTAGGAATTGCAGATTACCAATTCCTAGATATAACGGCTGCATTCGTTTTATTTTTTTAGGCTTTCTTTCCTTTATTTTCATCTGGTGATTCAGTCAGCAAGTCTGTTGGGTTTTTAAAAATATGACATTCCCAAAAAAAAAATTAAATAAATTAATTAATAAAATCAAAATTTCTCATCATTTTAGGCCAATTTTTTTTTTCTGTTACATATTTTTAGTAAAAAAAAAATAAGCGTATTTTGATTGGTTTGCCCAAAAGTTATCGCGTCTACTAACGACTGGAAAGATTTATGTCATTTTTATTGTGTTTTTTTTTTTACTAGTAATGGCGGCGATCTGCGATTTCTTGCAGGACTGCGACATTGCGGCGGACAGATTGGACCCCTAACTGACATTTTTGACACTTTTGGGGGGACCAGTGACATTACTACAGTAATCAGTGCTAAAAAAAAAAAAAATGCAGTTACTGTAATAATGACACTGGCAGGGAAGGGGTTAACACTGAGTGATCAGGGGTTAAATGTGAGACTAGGGGAGTGATTTAACTTTGGGGGGGCGTGGCTTGTGAAATGATTATAAAGACATGTGATCCTATATAGAAGGATCACAGGCGCTCTGTGATCATTCCAGGGAGAAGGATGGTCGGCTGTGTTTACAACAGCCGACCGTCCTTCTCTGTCAGCGGGGAACGATTGCGGGTGTCAGATGGCAATCGGAGCCGCCTGACCCGTGCACCGGCTTCCCCGCTGCCGAGTGAGGGCGGGAGCGCGCCGGCGGGAGCGCGCGCCCCCTAGCTGCCTGTGTGCAACCGATGTAGGTCTACCTCGGTTTGCGCAGGAGAGCCACCCTGCCGCAGTAAAAAGGCGGCAGGTGGTCGGCAACCGGTTATATTGCAGATTACCAATTCCTAGATATAACGGCTGCATTCGTTTTATTTTTTTAGGCTTTCTTTCCTTTATTTTCATCTGGTGATCCAGTCAGCAAGTCTGTTTTTTTTTTTTAAAAAAAAAACAATCTGTCCTGCAGATGTATCGGTTTACAGGGATGAGACAAACAATTTACCACTGACAGGGGTGCTTACAATGATATTTGCGGAAAAAAAAAAACCTTTATTCCAAATAAAAATATAACTTGTGTAACTGCAGTGTGAGCTGGAGTATGGCTTCAATTTGTTAGTGTATTTAAATCTGCTAATACATCCAACACTCCCCTCCCAGCCCCGGACTGACAATGCAGCCGTCCAAATGTGCCCCCTGGTCTCCTTCATCCAGAGTGGGGGCGCTCTAATACAGGAGGTGTGTTAAGGATTATTTCATTATTTCACCAGGTGAAAACAGAGGGCAAAAAAGAAAACTAAAGAGCACACATAGGTATGCAGCAGCTCTCCAATTAAAGTATAGGTAAACCCAATAGATAAACGTGTCATTTCAAAAGTAATTTTTAATATTTTTAAATTTGCAACATTCTTGAAAATATTCCCTGGTGATCCTGCTATAAGGGTCCTCCTTCAGGCACCTCCCATTATAGGGTGACACCTCCCATTATAGGGTGACAATGCTCTGTCCCTGCCTCCCAACTGTGCTCCTGCATTGTCACCCTGTTGCATGTGCTTCCACTATGGGAGGTTGGGGGCAGTGTTGGGGGTAACTAGTTACAAAGTAACTAATTACAGTAACTAAATTACTTTTTTTGGTAACTAAGTAAAGTAACTAGTTACAATACTAATATTGGTAACTACACTACTTTACTAGGCTATAGGAACGCGCTGTCCTGCATTACCCAAGCCGTGCGATACAATCGTTATTTCGAAGAATAGAGAGGGATGAAGTTTATGACTTTT
The DNA here is from genome assembly GCF_965119305.1 of Pelophylax lessonae. Classification (NCBI taxonomy): domain Eukaryota; kingdom Metazoa; phylum Chordata; class Amphibia; order Anura; family Ranidae; genus Pelophylax; species Pelophylax lessonae. The sequence continues at coordinate 192,952,790 of NC_138780.1, read as the reverse complement.
TCTTGCACTTTATGTTTTATTCTGTTTTTCCAGGTTTTGTTCTCATGTTTCCCTAAGCCTGTGTTTATACAATAAACTCTATGCAGAAAGAGTGTCATGTATCTTCTTCTACACGGTCAATTAAGAAAAAGGAAAGTAAAGTAATAAGTAGTGAAGTTACTTTTCAAATGCAGTAACTAGTAAAGTAATCTCATTACAATTTACAGAAGTAACTAGTTACATTTTTTGAGTAACTACCCCAACACTGGTTGGGGGGCACTGTGGAGGTAGAGGCCTAGGGGTACTGTGAGGCACTGTTGGAGGCTGGGAGCACAATAAAGGGCTAGAGGCTGTGCAGAAAGCTAGAAGGCACTGTGGGAGGTTGGGGGGGGGGGGGGCTGTGGAAATAGAGGTCTCTCTGAAGTCCTAGGGGCATTGTGGGACACTGTTGGAGGTTGGGGGCACTATGGAAGCTGGGAGGTTGGGGGACACTGTGAGACAAGGTTGAAGGCACTATGGAGGGCTGGAGGCTCTGCAGAAGGCTGAGAGGCACTGTGGGAGGTTGGTGGTGGCATTGTGGAAATAGAGGTCTCTCTGAAGTCCTAGGGGTATTGTGGGACACTGTTGGAGGTTGGGGGCACTATGGAGGGCTGGAGGCTCCGCAGACGGCTGAGAGGCACTGTGGAGGGTGGGGGGGGGGGGCACTGTGGAAATAGAGGTCTCTCTGAAGTCCTAGGGGCATTGTGGGACACTGTTGGAGGTTGGGGCCACTATGGGAGCTGGGAGGTTGGGGGGACACCGTGAGACAATGTTGAAGGTTGGAGGCACTATGGAGGATTGGAGGCTATGCAGAAGGCTGAGAGGCACTGTGGAGGGTGGGGGGGGGCACTGTTGGAGGTTGGGAGCGCTATAAAAGGCTAGAGGCTGTGCAGAAAGCTGGGAGGCAATGTGGGAGGCTAGGCAGCATCATGAGAGCTTGGGGAGGCATTCAGGAACTAGAGGTCTCTCAGAAGGCCCAGGGACACTGTTGGAGGTTGGGGGCACTATGGGAGCTGAGAAACACTGTGGAAAGTTGGCAGGCACTGTGGGATATTGTTATAGGTTGTGGGGCACTATGGGAGCTGGGAGGTTGGAGGCCACTGTGGGAGGCTGGGGGGACACTGCTGGAGGTTGGAGGCACTATGAAGGGCTGAAGGTTCTGCAGAAGACTGGGAGGCACTGGGGGAGTATTGGGGGCACTGAGGAGGTAGACGACTTTCGGAAGGCCCAGGGGCACTGTTGGAGGATGGCAGCACTATAAGAGCTAGAAGCTGTGCAGAAAGCTGGGAGGCAATGTGGGAGGCTAGGCAGCACCGTGGGAGGTTGGGGGGCATTTTGGAACTAGAGGTCTCTCAGAAGGCCTACGGACACTGTTGGAGGTTGAGGACATTATAGAAGCCGAGAAGCACTGTGGGATATTGTTATAGGTTGTGGGGCACTATAGGAGCTGGGAGGTTGGGGGTGGGCACTGTGGGAGATTTGGGGGAAACTGGAGGTAGACGGTTTTCAGAAGGCCCAGGGGCCTTGGAGGTTGGCAGCGCGATAAAGAGCTGGAGGCTGTGCAGAAAGCTAGGAGGCACTGTGGGAGGCTTGGCAGCACCGTAGGACATTGGGGGGGGGGGGGGCATTGTGGAGATAGAGGTTTCTCAGAAGGCCTAGGGGCACTGTGGGACACTGTTGGAGGTTGGGGGCACTATGGGAGCGGAGAAGCACTGTGGAAAGTTAGCAGGCACTGTGGGATATTGTTAAAGGTTGAGGGGCACTGTGGGAGGTTGGGGGGACACTGTTGGAGGCACTATGGAAGGCTGGAGGCTCTGCAGAAGGCTGGGAGGCACTGTGGGAGGCTAGGCAACACCGTGGGAGGGCATTGTGGAAAAAGAGGTCTTCCTGAAGGCCTAGGGGCACTGTAGGACACTGTGGGAGGTTGGGGGCACTATGGGAGCTGGTAGGTTGGGGGGCACTGTGAGGGGTTTGGGGGGGGCACTGTGAAACACTGTTGGAGGTGGGAGGCACTATGGCAGGCTGGAGGCTCTATAGAAGGCTGGGAGGCACTGTGGAAGGGTAGGGGGTACTGGAGATAGATTGATTTTGGAAGGCCTAGGGGCACTGTGGGACACTGTTGGAGGTTGGGAGCACTATAAAGGGCTTGAGGCTGTGCAGAAAGCTGTGAGGCACGGTGGGAGGTTAGGCAGTGTTGTGGGAGGTTGGGGGGGCATTATGGAAATAGGGGTCTCTCAGAAGGCCTTAGAGAACCGTGGGACACGGTGAGAAGCATTATGGGATCTGGGAAGCACTGTGGAAAGTTGGCATGCACTGTGGACACTGTTGGAGGTTGAGTGGCACTATGGGAGCTGGAAGGTTAGGGGGCTCTGTGGGAGATTAGGGGGACACTGTTGGAGGTTGGGGGCACTATGGGGGTAGACAGCTTTCAGAAGACCTAGGGGCACTGTGGGACATTATGGGAGGTTGAGGGGCACTTTCTGAGGTCAGGGGATCTGCAGCTGGCTGTCGATCTGGATGGAGAGAGGCCTAGAACATCATAGAAACTACCTTTTATTAACATTTTATAGATTGTAACGCTGAGTAACCCACTTTTTATCCCTGGTTTGGACCTCCTACCTGCCTTCCTTTTTTTATATTGAATTCCCAGCACAATCCTCCGTGCCGATTTAAAAGACAGAACATCTAAAGCCAATGAAGCCATAGATATACTTTATCTTCCATTGCCGGCCATGTGACTGTGGGCTCATTTCTTCTTTTATACCCTTGGCTGGGTGAACCGTCCGTAGGACATCTCAGAACCAGAAATGTCAGATAATAGAGGAGAACGGTTCCGGGTCCAACATACTGAGAACCAAGACCTTCTGAAATATGTAAAAGGTTTCATTCGTATATTTTCATCTTTGGTTCTAGGTCAGTCTATATTCTCTCTCTACATCTTTTCCTTTATAAATAATGCAGCGGGGGGAGCATTGTTAATGCTAAAGAATGTGGCCCCCGGGGGCCAGTCATACACATACCTGTGTGAGATGTGTGATGTATGAACATAATTCATACACCACACAACTCACACACCACACAACTCACACACACACCACACAACTCACAACTCGCACACCACACAACTCGCACACCACACAACTCACACAACTCGCACATCACACAACTCACACATCACACAACTCACACATCATCACACAACTCGCACATCACACAACTCGCACATCACACAACTCGCACATCACACAACTCGCACATCACACAACTCGCACATCACACAACTCGCACATCACACAACTCGCACAACTCGCACATCACACAACTCACACATCACACAACTCGCACAACTCGCACATCACACAACTCACACATCATCACACAACTCACACATCACACAACTCACACAACTCGCACATCACACAACTCGCACATCACACAACTCGCACATCACACAACTCACACATCACACAACTCGCACATCACACAACTCACACAACTCACACAACTCACACAACTCACACAACTCACACATCATCACACAACTCACACATCATCACACAACTCACACATCACACAACTCGCACATCACACAACTCGCACAACTCACACAACTCGCACATCACACAACTCACACAACTCGCACATCACACAACTCGCACATCACACAACTCGCACATCACACAACTCGCACATCACACAACCCGCACATCACACAACCCGCACATCACACAACCCGCACATCACACAACCCGCACATCACACAACCCGCACATCACACAACTCATAGAATGGAAGATCAAAGCAGGTGTGTGGCGCTTCCAATGTACTATATCTTCTGTATACTTGATCTTCTATACACGTCTCCAAAGGTGTCAAAGTGCAAAATAAACAAACAAACAATCTCAAATATAATAAATATGAATAGTGTTAAAACTCGTAAAGTGCTGAGTGCAATAATCCTGTGCTGTGTGTACTGTAAATGAATCAATGAGTCGGTGATAAGTGACCCTTTTGGGTAAATGATACTAAAAAATGACTACCACAATATCAATCCCCTCTAGTGGTAACCATATGCCAACACAACTGGAAATATAAATATATAAATAGTGATATAATGATGATAAAGTGGATGTGGTATAAAAAAATGGTGATAAAAATAGTGAAAAAAATATATGGACACCTATAAATATATAAATAGACACCTATATAAATCTGTAGGAGGAATGACATAAAACCACGGACATATAAATCTGTAGGATCACACATCTCACACACCACACAACTCATACATCACACATCACACCACTTCATACATCTCACACTTCATACATCACACAACTCATACATCACACATCTCACACTTCATACATCACACCACTCATACATCACACCACTCATACATCACACCACTCATACAATCACACCACTCATACATCACACCACTCATACATCACACCACTCATACATCACACCACTCATACATCACACCACTCATACATCACACCACTCATACATCACACCACTCATACATCACACCACTCACACATCACACATCACACAACTCACACATCACACAACTCACACATCACACAATTCATATAATCATTGACTCTGATCTGTACAGGTCCTGTGGGTGGCTGGCTGGCTGGTACAGAGCCTGTGGGTGGCTGGCTGGTACGCTGGTACAGTGCCTGTGGGTGGCTGGTACAGGGCCGGTGGCTGGCTAGTACAGGGCCAGTGGGTGGCTGGTAAAGTGCCTGTGGCTGGCTGGCTGGTACAGAGCCTGTGGGTGGCTGGCTGGTACAGAGCCTGTGGGTGGCTGGCTGGTACAGAGCCTGTGGGTGGCTGGCTGGTACAGAGCCTGTGGGTGGCCGGCTGGTACAGAGCCTGTGGGTGGCTGGCTGGCTCGCTGGTACAGTGCCTGTGGCTGGCCTGTAGATGTGGGTGGCTGGCTCGCTGGTACAGGGCCTGTGGATGTGGGTGGCTAGCTGGTACAGGGCCTGTGGATGTGGGTGGCTAGCTGGTACAGGGCCTGTGGATGTGGGTGGCTGGCTGGCACCGGGCTGCTGTGGGTGGGTGTATGGCTAAGATACACTCCCGCAAGACTAGTCCTGACTCCAGACGAGGCTGTCCAAGCGAGGGAGGCGGCCTAAGAAGGCAAAATGACATCACAAAAATATCGGCGAGTTCCGGGGCCGATACCGATATATCGGGGAAAGTGCATATCGGCCCTCCAATATATCAGCCTTGACGATAATCGGTCTATCCCCAATTTAAATGCACACAACATCTCCCAGATCTTTGAATGTCTGTCCATAATATCCTTGGCAATAGCCAAAGTTTCTTCTAAATAATAAATCCTATCAGTTTCTTTCAACCATTCTTTGAGCGTGGGAATTTGGTTTACCTTCCAATACCTAGGAATTAATACTTTAGCTGCATTTAATAAGTGTTTAATCAAAGATTGTTTATATTCTGTTAACCAATCGAACACATGCAATAGACAACAGGCAGGTATAAGAGCTAACTTTGTGCTAGTAATTTGTAAAATTAATTATTTTATCCTGGACCAGAATCTCATTAATATTGGACACTCCCACCATATATGTAACATATCCCCTCCCTTGATGACATCTCCAGCACCTGTCAGAGGTCTGTGGGAACCATTTATGAAGCTTAGCAGGTGTTGCATACAATTGTGTCAGCACTTTATATGAGGTTAGCAGAATACAAATTGGCCTAAAAGGATGAAACAATTTGATTTTTACATTTTTTTTTTGGGAATGTTTTATAGCAGAATGTGAAAAAAAATGTTTTTTTTTTTTTTTTTCAGAATTGTCGCTATTTTTTTTGTTTATTTTTTGTTTAAAGAAAGTTCTATTTTTGGGGAAAAAAAATAACATTTTATTTGGGTACAGCGTCGCACAACCGCGCAATTGTCCGTTAAAGTAACGCAGTGCCGAATCGCAAAAAATGGTCTGGTCATTAAGGGGGAAAATCCTTCCGGTCCAGAAGTGGTTAAGGGGGAGCAGTTGAGAGGTAGTAAAAAAATGTGTCCCAGCTGCATGTTTTTACCGCAATGGAGTGCTGTGGTGCCATTCATTCTTAAGCCCCGTACACACGTAGCGATTGTCGGCCGTAAATATTCGGCCGACAACCGATCGGCCGATTGTAGGCTTGTTAGTATGATGCTTCCGACAGCCGACGGCGCATTTTCGGCCGAACAGAATCTGTCGTGCAGGCATTAAAATTTTTGTTGGCCAACACCAGAATGGCCGATTGTTTGCCAGTCAGTACAGATTTCGGCCGACAGCAGATTAGCAAGACTGGGCATGCTCAGAAAAGAAAAAAACACAAGGAAAGTTAACCATCAAATGACATCACTTCTGCAGTCGGCTGTTGTTGGCCGACAAAATTCGTGTGCAGTCTTTTGCAGTTTTCAACAGACAGGACAGCCCTGGAAAAAGACGGCCGATCGTTCGGCCGACGATCAGTACGTGTGTACCGGGCTTTAGGCTCCTTTCACACTTGTACGACCGACTTGAAGCAATGCCTGTGTAATCTTGGACTATGGACCTCAAGTCACATCAAAGTCGGACCAAAGTAGTGCGGGAACTACTTTGAAGTCGCACAGATATGAACGGTACTCATTGGAAATCATGGGATACGACTTGTCATGCAACTTTGCAGACCCAAGTCGCAGGAAAAGTCGCACAAATGTAAAAGTGGCCTTAACCACTTCCCGCCCGCCCTATAGGCAAATGACGGCGGGAAGGTGGTTGCATTATCCTGACTGGACTTCATATGGGGGGCGCGCAGAGTGGCGATCAGTGATGCGATGACTCTGGCACACCGCATCTCCGATCTCGGTAGGACGTAGGCTCTTTACCATGTGACCAGCTGTGTCCAATCACAGCTGGTCACATAGTACACAGGAAGAGCCATTGATCGGCTTTCCTCAGTACGTGCCTGACATGCGGCTCTCCTAACAGGGGGGGGGGGGGGGTCTGCACTGGTAATCAGAGCATTGATTACCAGTGCAGACTCTTTGGAGGGGGTGCCACTAGAACCCCCAGGGATGCCCACCCATGACCCCAGGGATGCCCACCATGGCCACCAGGGATGGTAATCAGGGCTCAGGGAGCCTGCCAGTGCCCTCCCCATCAGTGCTGCCCACCAGTGCTCATCTTTGACATCTATCAGTACCGCCCACCAGTGCCCATTATTGCCCACCAGTGCCACCTATCAGTGCCAATCAGTGCTGCCTATCAGTGCCCATCAGTGCCACCTATCAGTGCCCAATGCTGCATATCAGTGCTACCCATCAGTGCCACATATCAGTGCCACATATAGTGCTGCATATTAGTGCCACCCCATCAGTGCCTGTCAGTGCAGCCTCATCAGTGCAGGAAAAAAACTTATTTACAAAATTGTATAACAAACAAAAAAACTTTTTTTTTTTTTTTCAAACTTTTCGGTCTTTTTTTATTTGTTTAGCAAAAAAGAAAAAACCTTGCGGTGATCAAATACCACCAAAGGAAATCTCTATTTGTGGGGAAAAAAATGACATAAATTTGGTTTAGATACAGTGTTGCCTGACCACGCAATTGTCATTCAAAATGCAACAGTGCTAAAAGCTGAAAATTGGCCTGGGCAGGAAGGGGGTGAAAGTGCCCGGTATTAAAGTGGTTAATGCGACCCCCCAAGGCACTTCGCCAACAGACGTGCGTTGCAGAGCACCTCAATGTATGGTAGTGCATTTCCATGCATTGCAGTGCTCTATATTTAAAAAAAATAATCATGCACCTTTTTTGGTGCACTAGAAAACCCATCAGAATGGGCTACCCTCCCTAACACAATGCACGTTAACATGCTAAATAAAGCACGCCAACGCGCTTGTTCTAACGTACCGCAACAGTGTGAACCTGCAAATAAAATAAATCTAAGGCACAGACCTATGAGGACAATGAAGGAAACGGCAGAAAAGCCTCTAACTGAAAACAATGAATTTTCTTTCACGCCAGGAAAGTGTGGCAAAAGGTACATTCAGTGTGAGCGAGCTCTAACAAGGATCTCCATTAAGCGCTAACTGCATTAAGGGGACAGCAGAGCTCCCGGCAGGGCTGTCCTCAGCAGAGCACATGCAGTGGCATGCGTGCCGTAAGCTGGAAGCGGTGCACGGTGTAACTCTGGCTAATCTTATAATTGGACGCAGCTTTATCCATGTCACACGAGCCCAGCTAAGCTAAAGGATTCCTGCTTGACATTTTATCTTTGGAGAGGCTGCAACAGTTCTCCTCCTTATGAAAGCACTAAAACCAATGTTGCATGGCTTTGTGACTTTAACTGGCAGTGCAGCAATGCACACTGACACCCTGATATTGAAAGATGGAGGCGATTTACTAAAAAAGTTTAGTTAAGGTCAAATACTTTCCATTATTTCAAGAGTATATGCCTGGGGGGCACTGTGGGAGGTGAGGGGCATGGTGGACCACTGTGGTTGGTTTGGTGGTACTATAGGAATAGGGGGCACTGTGGTAGGTTGAGGGGCTCAGTGGACCACTGTGGTTGGTTGGGTGGTACTATGGGAGCTGGGGGCACTGTGAGAGGTGAAAGGCATGGTGGACCACTGTGGTTGGTTGGGTGGTACTATAGAAGCTGGGGGCACTGTGGGAGGTGAGGGGCTTAGTGGACCACTGTGGTTAGTTGGCTGGTACTATAGGAGCTGGGGGCACTGTGAGAGGTGAGAGGCATGGTGGACCACTGTGGTTGGTTGGCTGGTACTATAGGAGCTAGGGGCACTGTGGTAGGTTGAAGTGCTCAGTGGACCCTGTGGTTGGTTGGGTTGTACTATGGGATAAGGGAGCACTGTGGTAGGTTAAGGGGCACAGTGGACCACTATGCATGGTAGTTTAGGAGCCAGAGGCACTGTGGAAGGTTGAGGGGCACAGTTGACCACTATGGTTGGCTGGGTGGTAGTTTTGGAGCAGGGGGCACTGCGGGAGGTTGAGGAAAATGGTGGACACTATAGTTGGCTGGGTGGTAGTTTGGGAGCTGAGGGCACTGTGGGAGGTTGAGGGGTATGGTGGACCACTATGGTTGGTTTTGGGGCACTATGGGAGATTAGGGCACTGTGGAAGGTTGAGGGCTACAGTGGAAACTATGGTTGGTTGGGTGGTAATATGGGAGCTGAGAGCAATGTGGATGGTTGAGGGTAATGGTGGACACTATGGCTGGTTGGGTGGTAATATGGGAGCTGAGAGCAATGTGGAAGGTTGAGGGTAATGGTGGACACTATGGCTGGTTGGGTGGTAATATGGGAGCTGAGAGCAATGTGGAAGGTTGAGGGGTAATGGTGGACACTATGGTTGGTTGGGTGGCATTGGGAGAGCTAGGGGCACTACGGGAGTTTGAAATGCTTGGTGGACACTATGGTTGGTTGGGTGGCACTAGGAGAGCGCGGGGCACTATGGGAGCTTGGTAGCACTGTGGAAGGTTAGGGGATCTGGAAGTAGCTGGAGACGAGGAGGAAGAATGCTGCAGCCTGGCAGTGTACCACAGCCCAGTAGTTGAGAACCACTGGCCCAAAGAGCATAAAAAGGATAAGAGCACAACAGATCTTATGCAAGTCCAGTAAGTCTTTACTGGACACGAGAAGGAGTCAGAAGAAAAATTAAAGAAAGGTACAATGTCTTAAAACGCCTCTTATGGATTGGAACATGATTTTTTTTTCTGACTTCTTGTCCGTGCCCCCCCAAACCCCTAACTTGCTGCACAGCCTCCAGCCCTCTATAGTGTCCCCAACAGCATCCCACAGAGCCCCCCAGTTAAAGTCTACCACAGTGCTCTTGGCCCCCACCCTCCTGGAGAAACCGACAGCCCCCTCCAGAAACCCCCATCCCCCACAATTGCTCCAGCTCACTTGAGAAACCCCTACAGAACCACTAAATCTGCTGCAGAGTCCCCAAGCCCCCTTCAGAACTCCCATCTGCGTGAGGTTCAGATTTAAAAAAACTCCATTAATACAAAATTTCTGTGCATTTACAGGGTCGGCTTTAGGTAGAGTTGTCACTTGTCTGGTCTAGAACCACAGAGTCTGTTTTTTTTTTTATAAGCGCTGTCCAGTTCTGTAATTGTAGAATGTCCAGTTTTGGCTCCCAGCATTGACATACATATTTATTTACTTTATATTGTTGCCCATTCTCCCAATTCTTACCTCGGAGACACAGGGACACGTAGTGGGTTTAAGGTTGAATATCCCAGTGGTACTAACTCACCCTTCACAGTGTGCATTAGAAGCCGAGAAGATAGAGCCAGCCTTATTTCCTGGCTGGACATACTGCGTCATCTAGGTCTTTCCTTCCCAGCCTGACTGTACCTGCCCCCCCCTTTCGTATATTGACGTTCAGTCCTCTCAATCATGGAGGCTCAGCATTACATGTGGATGTTACCTAGGGTGGTCTGCATGCAAACACAGCCTGCCTACAAATGCCCACTCCTCCAGAATATGGTGGTATAAGGCAGAGATCTTCCTACTATGTATAATACATACATATATATATATATATATATATATATATATATATATTATATATACATACACACACATACATACATACACATACATATATATACACACACACACATATACACATATATATATATATATATATATATATATATATATATATATATATATATATATATATATATATATATATATATATATATATATATATATACACACACACATATATATTATATATACACACACACACATACATACACAGTATCTCACAAAAGTGAGTACACCCCTCCCATTTTTGTAAATATTTTATTCTATCTTTTCATGTGACAACACTGAAGAAATGACACTTTGCTACAATGTAAAGTAGTGAGTGTACAGCTTGTATAAGAGCCCCATTCACACAGGGGCGACGCGACTTGCCGGGGCGACCTGTGAAGTCACGGTGCACAGCGTGCACCGCGACCTCGGCGCGACATGCACTGACTTCATATCATTGAAGTCAATGCAAGTCACCTCCACGTCGCCCCAAAGTAGTACAGGACCCTTTTTCTAAGTCGGAGCGACTTGTGTCGCTCCTATTAGAACGGGTCCTGTGCTAATCAATGGCAGGCGACCCACCGCGACTGGTCAGGCGACCAAGTCGCCTGACAAGTCGCGCTAGTGTGAATGGGGACTAACAGTGCAAATTTGCTGTCCCCCCTCAAAATAACTCAACACACTAATTAATGTCTAAACCGCTGGCAACAAAAGTGAGTACACCCCTAAGTGAAAATGTTTATATTGGAACCAAAGTGTCAATATTTTGTGTGGCCATCATTATTTTCCAGCACTGCCTTAACCCTCTTGGGCATGGAGTTCACCAGGTTGCCAATGGAGCCCTCTTCCACTCCTCCATGATATCACGGAGCTGGTGGATGTTAGAGACCTTGCGCTCCTCCACCTTCCATTTGAGGATGCCCCACAGATGCTTAATAGGGTTTAGGTCTGGAGACATGCTTGGCCAGTCCATCACCTTTACCCTCAGCTTCTTTAGCAAGGCAGTGGTCGTCTTGGAGGTGTGTTTGGCGTCGTTATGTTGGAATACTGCCCTGCGGCCCAGTCTCTGAAGGGAGGGGATCATGCTCTGCAGTATGTCACAGTACATGTTGGCATTCATGGTTCCCTCAATGAACTGTAGCTCCCCAGTGCCAGCAGCACTCATGCAGCCCCAGACCATGACACTCCCACCACCATGCTTGACTGTAGGCAAGACACACTTGTCTTTGTACTCCTCACCTGGTTGCTGCCACACATGCTTGACGCCATCGGAACCAAATAAGTTTATCTTGGTCGCATCAGACCACAGGAGATGGTTCCAGTAATCCATGTCCTAAGTCTGCTTGTCTTCAGCAAACTGTTTGTGGGCTTTCTTGTGCATCATCTTTAGAAGAGGCTTCCTTCTGGGATGACAGCCATGCAGACCAATTTGATGCAGTGTGCAGTGTATGGTCTGAGCACTGACAGGCTGACCCCCACCCCTTCAACCTCTGCAGCAATGCTGGCAGCACTCATACATCTATTTCCCAAAGACAACCTCTGGATATGACGCTGAGCACGTGCACTCAACTTCTTTGGTCGACCATGGCGAGGCCTGTTCTGAGTGGAACCTGTCCTGGTAAACTGCTGTATGGTCTTGGCCACCGTGCTGCAACTCGGTTTCAGGGTCTTGGCAATCTTCGTATAGCCTAGCCCATCTTTATGTAGAGCAACAATTTTTATTTTCAGATCCTCAGAGAGTTCTTTGCCATGAGGTGCCATGTTGAACTTCCAGTGACCAGTATGAGAGAGTGAGAGCGATAACACCAAATTTAACACACCTGCTCCCCATTCACACCTGAGACCTTGTAACACTAACGAGTCACATGACATTGGGGAGGGAAAATGGCTAATTGGGCCCAATTTGGACATTTTCACTAAAGCCCCGTACACACGTACCGATCGTCGGCCGAACGATCGGCCATCTTTTGTCCGAGGGCTGTCGTGTCTGTTGAAAAGTGCAAAAGACTGCACACGAATTTTGTCGGCCAACAACAGCCGACTGCAGAAGTGATGTCATGTGATGGTTAACTTTCCGTGTGTTTTTTCTTTTCTGAGCATGCCCAGTCTTGCAAATCTGCTGTCTGTCAGCCGAAATCTGTACTAACTGGCGAACAATCGGCCGTTCTGGTGTTGGCCAGCAAAAATTTGAATGCTTGCACGACAGATTCTGTTCGGCCGAAAGTGCGCTGTCGGCTGTCGGAAGCATCATACTAACAAGCCTACAATCGGCTGATCGGTCGTCGGCCGAATCTTTTCGGCCGACAATCTGCACGTGTGTACGGGCCTTTAGGGGTGTACTCACTTTTGTTGCCAGCGGTTTCGACATTAATGGCTGTGTGTTGAGTTATTTTGAGGGGACAGCAAATGTACACTGTTATACAAGCTGTACACTCACTACTTTACATTGTAGCAAAGTGCCATTTCTTCAGGCTACATTCACACCTGAGCGTAGCGTTTTCGCGTGTTTTTACCGCGATTTACAGGCGTTTTTTGTGCAGGCATTTTTAGATTGAATAGAGACCAATGGAAAAAGCCTGTAATCTGCCCAAAAAGAAGCTCATGTACTTTTTTGAGCGTTGGGCATTTTGCTCACAGCGTCAAAACGCTCAGATGTGAACAGGGGCCATTGAAATGAATAGGATCTGTCTTGTTGGGCGTTTTGAGAGCTGATCCTTGAGCAGAAAAACTCCCCAAAACGCCTAGATGTGAACGGAGCCAAAGTGTTGTCACATGAAAAGATAGAATAAAATATTTACAAAAATGTCAGGGGTGTACTCATTTTTGTGAGATACTGTATGTACAATATATATATATATATATATATATACACACACATATACATACATATATATATATATATATATATATATATATATATATATATATATATATATATATATATATATATATATATATATATACTGTGTATCTGGGGACTGAGGGATTTGGAGATGGAGAGGATCACTGAGATTTTAGCTGGAAGGGGAAGAGGATCTGGGGATATGATAAGGTACAAATTTCCTATACTGTATATTCTGATGGAAGGGACTCTGGGAATGACGAAGGTCTATAATACCTGCCTTGCCCTGAGTGCTGGCATTCCACGCTACACTACTGGTCCTATATGTAGGCATCTTTAGTTGGATAAGAAGAGGCAGACCCTTCCATTGTTCAAGAAGGAGAGGAAATGGCTTGAAAGCCAACTAAGAAAAATAAATTATTTTCCAACTTCTAGGCAACTAAAGTGAGTGGGCATGGAGCGGTGGTGGGCGGCAGGGGGCTCAGAAAGGACGAGAGCCGCCAATACATAGAAAAGTAATTAAAGAGACAATCTGCATGACGCTAACCATTGTGCACAATACTCATTAATCAGGTGTATAAGATAAAAGAGGGGTGGGGGGGGATTGTGTTTTCTCTGGGAGCTGACAATTATCACTGTATCTGTAGCAGATGAGGTCTCCTGTGTAGTCTATTTATATGTAATATTTATTCCTTCATGTAAAATGTTGGGAGTGGGTGTGCAGCTGAAGATTGTGGACACTGTAGAAGTCCATGGTGGGGATGTTTCACAAAAAGGCTTTCCATGTACCTGTCCATGCTCTCAGTTGTAGACATTACCCGAGGGCTGGGGACTGAAAGAACAGGATTGGGGGGGCAGAAATGTTCTTTTTCCATGGGATTATTGGGCTCAGGCAGGGCTTTTTTTTTTCAGCGGGAACGCAGGGTAGCGCAGTTTCTGGCACCTCTAGTACTGAATGTATTGTATGTAATGACAAGGGGTGCTGGGGTGTGCCGAAGGGTCTATTGATGCAGGCTGCTGGGGGATCTATTGTTGCTGGAGGGGATCTATTTTTGCATGGTGGTCTATTGTTGCTGGTTTTTGCTGAGGTGGAGCGTATGGTGGTGGAAGGGATCTGCTCTTAAGGCAGGGTACTATTGATGCTGTCTGCTGGGAGATCCATTGTTGCTGGAGGGGATCTATTTTTGCATTGTGGTCTATTGTTGCTGGTTTGCTGGGGGGGGCTTATGTTGCTGGGGGATCAATTGTTGCTGGAAGCGATCTGCTGTTGAGGCAGGGGTCTATTGATGCTGGCTGCTGGGAGGTCTATTGATGCTGGAGGGGGATCTATTTTTGTATGATATGGCGGTCGATTGTTGCTGGGGAGGTCTATTGTTGCTGGTTTTCCTGGGGGGGGGTCAATTGTTGCTGGAAGGGATCTGCCGTTGAGACAGGGGTCTGTTGATGCTGGCTTCTGGGAGATCTATTGTTGCTGGAGGGAATCTATTTTTGCATGGTGGTCTATTGTTGCTGGTTTGCTGCAAGGGGGACAATTGTTGCTGGAAGGGATCGGCTGTTGAGGCAGGGGTCTGTTGATGCTGGGTGATTTATTGTTGCAGGAGGGGATCTATTTTTGCATGGTCAATTGTTGCGGGCTTTCTGGTGGGGGGGGGGGGGGGCTTATGTTGCTGGGGGATCAATTGTTGCTGGAAGGGATCTGCTGTTGAGGCAGGGGTCTATTAATGCTGGCTGCTGGGAGGTCTATTGATGCTGGAGGGGATCTATTTTGTATGATATGGTGGTCGATTGTTGCTGGGGAGGTCTATTGTTGCTGGTTTTCCTGGGGGGGGGTTGTTGCTGGGGGGGGGGGGGTCAATTGTTGCTGGAAGGGATCTGTTGTTGAGACGGGGGTCTATTGATGTTGGCTGCTGGGAGATCTATTCTTGCATGGTGGTCTATTGTTGCTAGGATGGTCTATTGTTGCCTGGTAGCTGTGGGGGGGGGGGGGGCTTATGTTGCTGGGAGGCCAATTGTTGCTGGAAGGGATCTGCTGTTGAGGCCGGGGTCTATTGATGCTGGCTGCTGGGAAATCGGTTGTTGCTGGGGTGGTATTTATTTTGCAGGGGTCCATTGTTGCTGGGGAAAATCTATTGTTGCTGGGGGGGGGGGGTCATTTGCTGCTGGCTGCAGGGGATCTATTTTACTGCTTTTCTTGTTATCATTAACAAATTCCATACAAATTACTTAGCACCACAAAATGACACGCTCTGTATTCTCTAAAAGGGGCGATATTGAGAGGTGGGAGGAATCAAGAAACGGTGCTCGGAGATAAGTAGGGGACAAGAGACTCCGAAAAAGGGGGTTTCCTGCACCTAAACGCTGAGAAAAAAAAGCCCTGGGCTCCGGTATGTGGTGGTCTGGAAGTGACTCATAGCAGAAATGTTTCTCTCTAATATTAAAAGGGGAAAGCTGAAATGGTTTGGGCGTCCTAAATGAGCACCACTAGGGAGGCTACCTTGGGCGCCAGGGCCATCTTACTGCATGGGCACGCTGGGCATTTGCTCGGGGGCCCCACTTGCCCAGGGAGCTCCACTTGCCCAGCTACCCAGCCCCAGCCAAGCATCAGTCCAGATTCCCGTGTACATCCCGCCGCCAAACTTAGCAGGTGGCAAGCGCCTGTCGGCCCTGCACTGCTATCAGGCCACTTGGGCCGTGGAGGGGGGAGCCCACAACTGCAGAATTCCTGTCTGCCTCCACAGGAACAGGCGCACACAGGACAGTCGAGTCTTGACTCCTGTCTGTCTGTGTGTTCACCGGACCCAGCCGCCCAACTCAGAAGCTGTCATTAGCCTGGCACTGCTGTATCAATAAATATCTCCTTATCAATAATTTGCATTTTTATTCTCGTGGGTGATAGTATAGGCGGGGCCCCAGTGCACTGCATTGCCCGGGGCCCTTTAATGCTCTTTACCTGGCACTGTTGGGCGCTACACAAGAATCCAAATCTAACTAGAAGAGGCCACTGGATAGGCCCAGAATATGCTGGAAACCCCCCAAAAACAGTTAAATCTGGTAGCAATGTTCTCAGTCTTTTCTTGCAACTCCAACTGGATTAAAAGGAGAAGAAAGAAGGGAGAGGAGAGGGGGGGAGGAAATAGGGAAGGGAAAGGGTAGAGGAATAAGAACAAAGTAAGTAAAGCAGAGAGAAGAGAGGCGATAGGAGCGAGAACAAATCAAATAGGGAGAGAGCAGAAGAAAGAGTAGAGAGGGAAGAGAAGAGGAAGGAGAGAGGAGTGAAAGAAGAGAAGAACGGGTAAAAAGGAGAAAGAAGAGTGAGTGTGAGAGAGTAAAGAGGAGAGAGGACAAAAGAGAGAAAAGGGCAAATAGAGGAGAGAAGAGTGAGAGAAGAGTAGAAAAGGTAGAGAGGACAAAGGAGAGAGAAAAGGGAATAGAGGGGAGAGAGAAAAGTGGAGGGAGAAGGGAAAGAAGAGAGAGGAGAGAGCGAGAAGATAAGAAACGGTCCAGGGGAGAAAAAAGAGGAGAGATGGGAGAGGGTAAAGGAGAAGGGACAAGAGAGAAAGAAAAGGGTATAGGAGGGGAGAGAGGAGAGAAAAGAAGAAAGGGTAAGGAGGAGAGTAGAGGAGAGAGGACAAAGGAGAGAGAAAAGGGAATATAGAGGAGAGAGGAGGGAAAGAAGAGAGAGGAGAGAGTGTAAAGATAAGAAAGGGTCCAAAGAGGAAAGAAGAGAGGAGAGGTGGGAGGTGGTAGAAGAGAGAGGACAAGAGAGAAAGAAAAGGGTATAGAGGGGAAAGAGGAGAGAGAAAAGCAGAGAGAACAGAGAGGAGAAATAGAGGGAAGAGATGAGAAGAGAGGGAAGAGAAGAAAAGGTAGAGAGGGTGAAGAAGGGAGAGGAGAGATGGGAGAAGGAAGAGGGAAAGAAGAAAGGGAATAGAGGGGAGAGAAGAAAGAGAAAAGTGGAGAGAGGGCAGAGGATATCAAGGGGACAGAAGGGAGAAGAAAGGAGACAGGAGGGAGAAAAGGTGCAAAAGGGTGAATGGGATAAAGAGGAGAAAAGACAGTGGGGACAGAAGAGAGTAAAGTGGGAAGGAATTTGAGGAGAGAGTGGGGACAAAAGAGAGAGGAGTTAGAATCGATGGGAATAGGAGAGAGAGGGGAGAGTAGAAAGGACAGGAAAGAGAAACAGGAGAGACATATAGAGAGGGGAGAGGATAGAAGAGAGGCGGAGGAGAGACAGAGAGAGGGAAGAGGATAGAAGAGAGAGGCAGAGGGGAGATATAGCAAGAGGGGAGAGGGTAGAAGAGAGAGGTGGATGAGAGACAGAGGGAGGGGAGAGGCAGAGGAGAGACAAAGAGAGAGGGGAGAGGATACAAGATAGAGACAGAGGAGAGACATAAAGAGAGGTGGGAGGATAGAAGAAAGAGGCAGAGGAGGGACATAGAGAGAGGGGAGAGGATAGAAGAGAGAGATGGAGGAGAGACATAGAGAGGGGAGTGGACAGAAGCGAGAGGCAGAAGAGAGACAAAGAGAGGGGGGAGAGGATGGAAGAGAAAGGCAGAGGAGAGACATCGAGAGAGGGGAGAGGATAGAAGCGATAGGGGAAAGTAGAGAGAACAGGAGATTGAGGGAAGAGTAGAGGCCAAGAAGAGGGGAAAGCGGAGAGAGGGGACAGAAGAGAGAGGAGTGAAAGGAGAAGGAGATAGGAGAGGGAACAGTGGGGAGTGAAAACGGAAGATAGTGGGGAAATCAGAGAAGGAGGATAGGGAAGAGAAGAAGGAAGACAACGGGGGCAGGAGAGAGAGAGAGAGGATTGGATAGAGAGGGGAGAGGAGAGAAAGGGAAAAACAGAGGGAGAAGAGAGATGGTAGAGGAGAGAAAGGGAAGAGCAGAGGGAGAAGAGAGATGGTAGAGGAGAGAAAGGGAAGAGCAGAGGGAGAAGAGAGATGGTAGAGGAGAGAAAGGGAAGAGCAGAGGGAGAAGAGAGATGGTAGAGGAGAGAAAGGGAAGAGGAGAGGGAGAGGAGAGATGGTAGAGGAGAGAAAGGGAAGAGGAGAGGGAGAGGAGAGATGGTAGAGGAGAGAAAGGGAAGAGGAGAGGGAGAGGAGAGATGGTAGAGGAGAGAAAGGGAAGAGGAGAGGGAGAGGATAGATGGTAGAGGAGAGAAAGGGAAGAGCAGAGGGAGAGGAGAGAAAGGGAAGAGCAGAGGGAGAGGAGAAAAAGGGAAGAGCAGAGGGAGAGGAGAGAAAGGGAAGAGCAGAGGGAGAGGAGAGAAAGGGAAGAGCAGAGGGAGAGGAGAGATGGGAGAGGAGAGAAAGGGAAGAGAAGAGGGAGAGGAGAGATGGGAGAGGAGAGAAAGGGAAGAGAAGAGGGAGAGGAGAGATGGCAGAGGAGAGAAAGAGAAGAGCAGAGGGAAAGGAGAGATGGTAGGGGAGAAAGGGAAGAGAAGAGGGAGAGGAGAGATGGCAGAGGAGAGAAAGGGAAGAGCAGAGGGAGAGGAGAGATGGGAGAGGAGAGAAAGGGAAGAGAAGAGGGAGAGGAGAGATGGTAGGGGAGAGAAAAGGAAGAGCAGAGGGAGAGGAGAATGCATAGAGATGAGAGAAGAGAGAAAGGGGAGATAGCATAGAGAGGGTAGAGAAAAGGGGAAAGGGTGAGAGGAAGAAAAGAGGGACAAGCAATGAGGGGAATGAAGAAAGGGGGGGTGAATGAAAGGAAAAAGAAGAGAAGGGAGGGGGGAAATTAGAGGAAGAGAGGAGAAAAAAGAGGGAGCAGAGGAATTTTCACGCTGAGACATTTCATTGAACTGTATGGAGTATAATCTCTTGTGTGTGATTCTAACCTTGAGACGTGAAACACGTGACTGTATGAACCCTGGGTGTTGTAATCCAGTGCAATTCCACATTTGTCTGGAGTGGGGACCTCAATTATAAAAACCTCCCCGACTTCCAATAAACTGGATGTTCCAAGTTTGCTGTAATTTTCTACACCCATTTAATAAAAATGTTAGTTCCCCGGCTATTGCAATGGACCTTAGGTGTGGGTGTGGCAGTCTGACTTACCGCACTATGCGCGCCATCCGCAATCCATCACTGCTATCGCTTGCTCTGACATTCCTAACATCAATGTACCCATCCCCCTCCCTCTAACTATCTATGTGACCAGAAACCTAAGGGGAAGATCAGGAGAATGCTAGAAGCAAAGAGCGCCACAAGGCTTGAAAGAGTGCAGTAGCAATTACATTTTTCTGAACATTAAAATCATAACTCCAACACGTTTCTGGGGCTCATAAGCCTCCCTTCGTCAGGGTTTAGTTGCTGGCAGGGAGTTCCAATTTGTACTGAAGAAAATTTTCAAAATTAATAAACATGACAGCCAGTCAGTAATTTTTTGCTGCATTCATTTTACGAAATTGAACTCACTGCCAGCATATAAGCCCTGATGAAGGGAGTTTTGAGCCACCAAAACGTGTTGGGTTTTTGATTGAGGCTCTTGAAAAATAAACTTTCTTACTGGACTTATTCAAGCTTTGTAGCACTCTCATTCTTCCAGTGTTCCTCAGACCACTCCAGGGACCATCTGGGACACCCTAATTGAACGAGAGCCATCTCTAACAGATTCTGAATGTTTATATTCTTCCAGCCAGGGGTCCAACAACACATATCTACTACCGAAGAAGAGGATCATCCTGTACTCTAATCCCCCCTTCAGCACAGATCACATGACCAACTGACTACCTTTGGTCATATGACTGACAGATGGTGAAGAACAAAGCAGCAAGTTCTCCGTGAATTTTAAGTCCAGACTTATTGCTTCTCCAGTTTAATTAGTAATATGGCTTTAAGGGGTAACTCCACTTTCGTGGGAAACAAAATAGAAAATAATAAAAAAATAAATAAATAAATAATATTTTTCACATTCTGCTGTATAACATTCTCAATAAAAAATAATTAAAAATCAAATTTTTTCATCATTTTACGCCAATTTATATTCTGCTACATATTTTTGGTAATAAAAAAATCCCAATAAGCTTATTTTGATTGGTTTGCGCAAAAGATTTCGCATCTACAAACTAGGGGAAAGATTTTTATTTATTTAATTTAATTATTTTACTTGTAATGGCGGCAATCTGCGATTTTTAGCGGGACTGCGACATTGCAGCGGACAGATATATAGTGCAGAAGGATTAGAAACCCTGTCAGTTTTCCATTATATATATATATTATATATATATATATATATATATATATATATATATATATATATATATATATATATATATATATATATATATATATATATATACACACACACAGTGCCTTGCGAAAGTATTCGGCCCCCTTGAACTTTGCGACCTTTTGCCACATTTCAGGCTTCAAACATAAAGATATAAAACTGTAATATTTTGTGAAGAATCAACAACAAGAGGGACACAATCATGAAGTGGAACGAAATGTTTTGGATATTTCAAACTTTAACAAATAAAAAACTGAAAAATTGGGCGTGCAAAATTATTCAGCCCCTTTACTTTCAGTGCAGCAAACTCTCTCCAGAAGTTCAGTGAGGATCTCTGAATGATCCAATGTTGACCTAAATGACTAATGATGATAAATAGAATCCACCTGTGTGTAATCAAGTCTCTGTATAAATGCACTGTGATAGTCTCAGAGGTCCGTTTAAAGCCAGAGAGCATCATGAAGAACAAGGAACACACCAGGCAGGTCAGAGATACTGTTGTGGAGAAGTTTAAAGCCGGATTTGGATACAAAAAGATTTCCCAAGCTTTAAACATCCCAAGGAGCTCTGTGCAAGCCATAATATTGAAATGGAAGGAGTATCAGACCACTGCAAATCTATGAAGACCTGGCCGTCCCTCTAAACTTTCAGCTCATACAAGGAGAAGACTGATCAGAGATGCAGCCAAGAGGCCCATGATCACTCTGGATGAACTGCAGAGATCTACAGCTGAGGTGGGAGACTCTGTCCATAGGACAACAATCAGTCGTATACTGCACAAATCTGCCCTTTATGGAAGAGTGGCAAGAAGAAAGACATTTCTTAAAGATATCCATAAAAAGTGTTGTTTAAAGTTTGCCACAAGCCACCTGGGAGACACCAAACATGTGGAAGAAGGGGCTCTGGTCAGATGAAACCAAAATCAAACTTTTTGGCAACAATGCAAAACGTTATGTTTGGCGTAAAAGCAACACAGCTCATCACCCTGAACACACCATCTCCACTGTCAAACATGGTGGTGGCAGCATCATGGTTTGGGCCTGCTTTTCTTTAGCAGGGACAGAGAAGATGGTTAAAATTGATGGGAAGATGGATGGAGCCAAATACAGGACCATTCTGGAAGAAAACCTGATGGAGTCTGCAAAAGACCTGAGACTGGGACGGAGATTTGTCTTCCAACAAGACAATGATCTAAAACATAAAGCAAAATCTACAATGGAATGGTTCACAAATAAACATATCCAGGTGTTAGAATGGCCAAGTCAAAGTCCAGACCTGAATCCAATCGAGAATCTGTGGAAAGAACTGAAAACTGCTGTTCACAAACGCTCTCCATCCAACCTCACTGAGCTCGAGCTGTTTTGCAAGGAGGAATGGGCAAAAATTTCAGTCTCTCGATGTGCAAAACTGATAGAGACATTCCCCAAGCGACTTACAGCTGTAATCACAGCAAAAGGTGGCGCTACAAATAATTTTGCACGCCCAATTTTTCAGTTTTTTATTTGTTAAAAAAAAGTTTGAAATATCCAATAAATTTCGTTCCACTCCATGATTGTGTCCCACTTGTTGATTCTTAAAAAAAAATTATAGTTTTATATCTTTATGTTTGAAGCCTGAAATGTGGCAAAAGGTTGCAAAGTTCAAGGGGGCCGAATACTTTCGCAAGGCACTGTGATATAGATAGATAGATATATATAGTGCAGAAGGATTAGAGCCCCTGTCAGTTTTCCGTTAAGATATTTGTCCTGTGTACAGTTATCATTGAAAGTAAAAAGAAAATCCCAAATTTTGAGTTGTCCCCAGAAAGGTAATAGAGGGGAATTCTTTCAATGGGGACACTAGTCCTGGGGAACCTGGAGTTTCCCAAGAAATTCTCTTAATTTGCAGGGATTTTCTCTCACTTCCTGTTTGGCGATGGGACAGGAAGTTAAGAGAAAAAGAAAATCTGATGGGGTTCTAACCCTCCTTTGCTCTATCCAAAATCAGAATGGTTCTAGTGGATGAGGGCTACGTTTCTACATAGAGGGGACCACGGGGAACGAATTAAGCCGCCCGCAAACAGGAAGTTGCAGTGCCAGGACAAGGTCATCCAGCACCCAGGGCAAGGATGCCAAACTGTGCCCCCCCCCTTCCCTTAGGGTTGGGGTCAAGATGCCCCCCCATCCCTGCAATAAACCATTGCACCCAGGGCAACCTCCCCTCCTGCCCACCCCTTGTCCCGGCCCTGGGAAGTTGTATCACAGCAGAAACAAAAAAAATAAAGGAATCTGGAGGAGGTTGAGAGCGAAAGAAGAGACTTTTTGAGTTAAAGTGATATTAAACCCAAAAGCAAACATTTATTATATTTATTTATTGCAGCTTACCAATTCCTAAATGTGATGGCTGCATTCGTTTTCCTTTTTTAGGCTTTCTTTCTTCTATTTTCACGTGATGATCCAGCCAGCAAGTATGTTTTTTTTTTTTTTTTCAAAAGCACAAGCTCTCCAGCAGATTGTATCAGTTACAGGGATGAAACAAACCATTTAACACTGATAGGGGTGCTTACAATGATCTTTTATGTATTCATGTAAACCATCTGGGCTTTTTTTTTTCTCAGAGAATAGGTGCAGGAACCCCCCCCCCTTCTGAGTCAATTCTTGTCTCCGCCCCTTACCCACCTCTGAGCACCGTTCCTTGGTTCCACCCCCTACCCACCTCCAAGCACCGTTCCTTGGTTCCACCTCCCTACCCACCTCCCAGCACCGTTCCTTGGTTCCACCTCCCTACCCACTTCCCAGTACCGCTCCTTGGTTCCACCTCCCTACCCACTTCCCAGTACCGCTCCTTGGTTCCACCCCCTACCCACCTCCAAGCACCGTTCCTTGGTTCCACCCCCTACCCACCTCCAAGCACCGTTCCTTGGTTCCACCTCCCTACCCACCTCCCAGTACCGCTCCTTGGTTCCACCTCCCTACCCACTTCCCAGTACCGCTCCTTGGTTCCACCTCCCTACCCACCTCCCAGCACCGTTCCTTGGTTCCACCTCCCTACCCACCTCCCAGCACCGTTCCTTGGTTCCACCCCCCTACCCACCTCCCAGCACCGTACCTTGGTTCCACCCCCCCTACCGACCTCCGAGCACTGTTCCTTGGTTCCACCCACTACCCACCTCCCAGCACCGTTCCTTGGTTCCACCCCCCACTCACCTCCCAGCACCGTTCCTTGGTTCCACCCCCCACTCACCTCCCAGCACCGTTCCTTGGTTCCACCTCCCTACCCACTTCCCAGTACCGCTCCTTGGTTCCACCTCCCTACCCACCTCCCAGCACCGTTCCTTGGTTCCACCCCCCCTACCCACCTCCGAGCACTGTTCCTTGGTTCCACCCCCCTACCCACCTCCCAGCACCGTTCCTTGGTTCCACCTCCCTACCCACTTCCCAGTACCGCTCCTTGGTTCCACCTCCCTACCCACCTCCCAGCACCGTTCCTTGGTTCCACCCCCCACTCACCTCCCAGCACCGTTCCTTGGTTCCACCTCCCTACCCACCTCCCAGCACCGTTCCTTGGTTCCACCTCCCTACCCACTTCCCAGTACCGCTCCTTGGTTCCACCTCCCTACCCACTTCCCAGTACCGCTCCTTGGTTCCACCCCCTACCCACCTCCAAGCACCGTTCCTTGGTTCCACCCCCTACCCACCTCCAAGCACCGTTCCTTGGTTCCACCTCCCTACCCACCTCCCAGTACCGCTCCTTGGTTCCACCTCCCTACCCACTTCCCAGTACCGCTCCTTGGTTCCACCTCCCTACCCACCTCCCAGCACCGTTCCTTGGTTCCACCTCCCTACCCACCTCCCAGCACCGTTCCTTGGTTCCACCCCCCTACCCACCTCCCAGCACCGTACCTTGGTTCCACCCCCCCTACCGACCTCCGAGCACTGTTCCTTGGTTCCACCCACTACCCACCTCCCAGCACCGTTCCTTGGTTCCACCCCCCACTCACCTCCCAGCACCGTTCCTTGGTTCCACCCCCCACTCACCTCCCAGCACCGTTCCTTGGTTCCACCTCCCTACCCACTTCCCAGTACCGCTCCTTGGTTCCACCTCCCTACCCACCTCCCAGCACCGTTCCTTGGTTCCACCCCCCCTACCCACCTCCGAGCACTGTTCCTTGGTTCCACCCCCCTACCCACCTCCCAGCACCGTTCCTTGGTTCCACCTCCCTACCCACTTCCCAGTACCGCTCCTTGGTTCCACCTCCCTACCCACCTCCCAGCACCGTTCCTTGGTTCCACCCCCCACTCACCTCCCAGCACCGTTCCTTGGTTCCACCCCCCACTCACCTCTGAGCACCGTTCCTTGGTTCCACCCCCTACCCACCTACCAGTACCGCCCCTTTTAGAGACTACAGGAACAAGTATCATTTTGTAGTGCTAAGTCATTTGTATGGAATTTTTCCCCTGCTGCCAGCAACATTAGCCCCCCCCCCAGCAACAATGGATCCCCTCAGTAGCAATTGACCCCTGAAATAAAATACCCCCAGCAGCAACAGATCTCCCAGCCTCCACAATCAAGCCCCTTCCTCAACAGTAGATCACTTCCAGCAACGATTGCCCCCCCAGCAACATTAGATCCCCGACAGCAACAACAGACCTCCCCCAGCAACAATAGATTCCCTCAGCAGCAAATGGACCCCTGAAACAAAATATTCCCAGCAGCAACAACAGATCTCCCAGTCTCCACAATCAAACCCTTTCCTCAACAGTAGATCACTTCCAGCAACAACTGACCCCCAGCAACATTATATCCCCAACAGCAACAATAGACCCCCCAGCAACAATAGATTCCCTCAGCAGCAATGGACACCTGAAACAAAATCCCCTCGGCAGCAACAACAGATCTCTCAGCCTCCACAATCAAACCTCTTCCTCAACAGTAGATCACTTCCAGCAACAATTGACCCCCCCCCCAGCAATATAAGATCACCCCGACAGCAACAACAGACCCCCCCAGAAACAATAGGTTCCCTCAGCAGCAATGGACCACTGAAATAAAATAACCCTAGTAGCAACAGCAGATCTCCCAGCCTCCACAATCAAACCCCTTCCTCCACAGTAGACCACTTCCAGCAACAACTGACCCCCCAGCAACATTAGATCCCTCAACAGCAACAACAGACCCCCCTCCCCCAGCAACAAAAGATTCCCTCAGCAGCAATGGACCCCTGAAAAACACAGCCCCAGCAGCAACAACAGATCTACCAGCCTCCACAATCAAACCCTTTCCTCAACAGCAGATCACTTCCAGCAACAATTGACCCCCCAGCAACATTAGATCCCCCAACAGCAACAACAGACCCCCATCCCCCAGCAACAATAGATTCCCTCAGCAGCAATGGACCCGTGAAACAAAACAGCCCCAGCAGCAAAAACATATCTACCAGCCTCCACAATCTATTTACTCGGCGTGACATCATCTTTCACAATATACAAAAAAATGGGTTAACATTACTGTTTAGTTTTTTTTAAATGCAGTGAAATGTAATTTTTTCCCCCAAAAAAAAGACCACTGCGCAAATACCGCGTGACAAAAAATATTGCAATGACCGCCATTTTATTCTCCAGAGTCTTTGCTTAAAAAAAAATATTTTATATATATATATATATATATATATATATATATATATATATATATATATATATATATATATATATATATATATATATATATATATTTGGGGGTTCTAAGTAGTTTTCTAGCAAAAAATACAGATTTGAAACTTTTTTTTTTTTTTTTAAATGCAGTGAAATTTAATTTTTTTAAAAAATGTCGTTTGAAAGACCGCTGTGCAAATAGTGTGTGACAAAAATATTGCAATGACCGCCATTTTATTCTCCAGAGTCTTTGCTAAAAAATGTATATATATATATATATATATATATATATATATATATATATATATATATATATATATATATATATATATATATATATATATATATATATATATATATATATATATATATATATATATATATATTTTGTTTGGGGGTTCTAAGTAGTTTTCTAGCAAAAAATATACACATTTTAACTTTTTTTTTTTAAATGCAGTGGAATTATTTTTTTTAAAAAAATGTTGTTTGAAAGACTGCTGCAAAAATACCGCGTGGCAAAAATATTGCAGTGACTGCCATTTTATTCTCCAGAGTCTTTGCTAAAATATATATATATATATATATAAATAAATAATGTTTGAGGGTTCCAAGTAGCTTTCTAGCAAAAATTACAGATTTTAACTAGTGTCAAAAATGGGATCGGTCCTTAAGTGGTTAATACCACCTTAAGAATACATACTGGAGTGGAAGATTTTTTTTTTTTTTTTTTTTTAAAAACAGTTTAGAGTAATTTTTAGTCCCCTTTAAGTTGATCACATTCACATAAATATATAAAAATGGTGACAAACAAGATATCCCCATTAAAGGGAAACTCCACCAATCATTTAACATTTGCAGCCCAGGGTAAGTTCCTGGCCGATGCGTCATTACCTGGCTCAGTGCAGTTCTTCTCCTGGGATCTGTTTACTGACGCCATCAGCCTGCGGTTCCGCCATGTGAGATCGCCCTGTGCAGAATTCGGATCTCTCTCTGCTAGTCCTCGCCCTGAAAGAGAAAGGGAAATGGCATGAAACACGGCAGATTTTATGTATCCGGACATCAATGTTTGCTGTGAGATGTCCCCGGCAGATTTTGTCTCTGGAAATTTAAATCTCCTAATTTGCAATTAAAGAAAATGAAACCTGTCAAGCGCAAAGCAAGCTCACAGTGTTGAAGAGATGAGCTGCTCATTTTTTTTTTTTTTAAACACTTCTGCACCGGAAGATTTTCCCCCTTAACGACCAGGTCATTTTTTTGTGATGCGGCACCCCGTTATTTTGAGGGACAATTGTGTGGTTGTGCGACGCTGTACCCAACTAACATTGATGTCCTTTTTTCCCACAAATAGAGCGTTCTTTTGGTGGTATTTGATCACCTCTGCGATTTTTATTTTTTTGCGCTATAAAAAAAAAAAAAAAGAGCGACAATTCTGAAAAAAAACGTTTCACTTTCTGAAAAAAAAAAAAAAAATTACAAATAAAGAAATTATTATACAAATAAATTTACTAATACAGCTTTCTTTTGGTGGCATTTGAATAAATAAATTTATACAAATAAATAAATAAATACATTGAGCGCCGGTTCACATTACCACGCCGCTACTTCGGGTGGCGACCTCGGATTGGCCGGCACGGACTTCATAACATTGAAGTCTATGGCGGTCGCCTCCTGCTCGCCCCAAAGAAGCTCCGGACCCTTTTTCTAGGTAGGAGCGACTTGTGTCGCTCCTATTAGAACGGGTCCGCAGTTTCCCTATGGGAGGCGACCTAGTGTGAACCGAGCCTTACAAATACAGCTTTCTTTTGGTGGTATTTGATCACCTCTGCAATTTATTTTTTGCGCTATAAACAAAAAAAAAAAAAAAAAAGACAATTCTGAAAAAAAAAAAAAAATAATATTTCACTTTCTGCTAAAAAAAAAAAAAAAACAATGTTTCACTTTCTGCTAGAAAAAAAAAAAAATTTCAAATAAAGAAATTTATACAAATAAATTTACAAATAGAGCTTTCTTTTGGTGGTATTTGATCACCTGTGAAATTTTTATTTTTTGCGCTATAAACAAAAAAAAAAAAAAAAAAGAGCGACAACTCTGAAAAAAAAAAATAATATTTTTCACTTTCTGCTAAAATAAAAAAATAAAATTATATTTTTTTTCATAATTTTAGGCCAATTTGTTTTCTGCTACATATTTTTGGTACAAAAAAAGAAAAAAGATGCCAATCCCCCCCCCCCCACTAGGGTTGGCAGTGATGTTGCTGTCACTACTTCTGTAAATTAAGCAACTGGCACAGTGCGCCCCCATCCCTGAAAAAAAACATTGTGTCCCTCCTCCCCACCCTTTGTCCCGGAACTGGGTAGCTGTTCCGTGCCTGAGCATTGCAGATAAATTATTCAGCATGGCCACAGGCAGACTGAGATTACTATAACATTGTAACATTATTTCAAAACACAGAATCCCAGGTGAAGATAAACATTTGTTTCAACACATAGGAAATAAGGAAGGGGCAAAGGAATCAAATGTTATAAACAGTTATAAAGATTAATAATACTGGATTGCACATAAGCACTCATAATTCTTCATAGGAAGCAATCGCGGGTGCCCGACGGACATTTCGTCCACCGGACCCGCTGATTGGCTCCCCCTCTAGCCAATCCGTGTGTTTGCGGGCCTCCGGTGGCGCGCACGCCCCCATCATCTACTACATGAAGTGACGTACAGGTACATCATTTTGTTTAGCAGAGCTGACCTGCCACCATAAAACTATGGCGGCTGGCCGGCAAGAATTTACTGTTGCATGGATTATATTCAGATATGGGGGAGGTTGATTTACTGAAGGAAAATATACTGTGCACTATGCTAAATATTAGTGATCCACTGATATCTTTTTTTCATTGCCGATACCGATAATTTGGTCATCGTGTATCGGCCGATATTTTCGTACATTTAAAAAAAAAAATTTTAATTTTTTTTTTTTTTACTTGACGGGTACTGTTGTGGGGGAATCTGGGGGGTCAAAAAGACCCCAAACCCCTCCTCTGCACTTAAATGCCAAGTTTGGCTGTTTTGAATGCGGTCATTTTTTTTTAAATTCGTACCCGAAAGGGATGTCATGACATCACTTCCAGGTTTTTGCATGGAGACCTGATCAGAGCCGAATGCGGCTTTGATCGGGTCTTCTCTTCGGCGGCTGTGCAGGTAGGATGCCCGGGTGACCTGGGCGAGCCTCTGGAGGCGGCGGGAGTGGGGAGGAACATCCCCTCCCGCTCCTTGTAATGAGAGCCGAACGACTTCTCAGCCACATCGGTTGTCATTACAAGACAACCGACCGTCGGCTATGGACGCCGGTACCGGAGTGATGTCTCTAGCTGCAGGCATCACTCCAGTACAGCACTTTCCCGAAATATCGGCAATATCGGTAACCTTGGTGGCCGATTCCGATATATCGGGGAAAGTGCAGATCGCCCCTCGATATATCAGCTTTGCCGATAATCGGTTAATCCCTACTAAATATACTGTAGATCTGAGGGGAAGCTCTGCTGTTTTTTCTATCATCCAATCATGCACAAGTAAAGGGGCTGTTTTTTTTTTTCCTTGCATGTGATTGGATATTCTTTGCAAAGTGAAGATTTACCTCATTTACTAAACTCTGGAGCAACTGCACTTGCAGTGTACAGTATATTTTCCTTTAGTAAATCAACCCCTATATTGTATCTAGATAATACAAGGAGCACCGATCCCTTTACCGTTACGGTAACCTTCCCACAGAGGGTTAATGCGTTTCCCCAATGCTATTACGGACCTGACTCCAGATTTGGTGTTTTTAGGAAAAATTAGGATTTAGGGATTAGCGGAGGATTAGCTTGTTCACAATGTCACTGACTCTGCCGAGTAGAAAAAAACTGTGCTAATTCCCCCAGTCAGCTGTTTGCAGCTTTTCTGATCGGTAGCCGCGGCCTACCTGTTCCTCTACGCCAAAGTGAGGTCATCGTTTTTTAGAAGCCAGGGCAGGAAGTAAAAAGGAAAGGTAAAATCAATGAGCATTTTTGCAATTTTTAGATGTCTCAAACATTAATAATCCAACACTTTTCGGGGGCTCGGGAGTTCCCCCTTCATCAGGGCTACGGACATTACGTAAATGTACACCAAGGATTAGATTAGAGATCCAGACTGTATACCTATCATCCAAAAATAAATACTTAAAGCGGAGTTCCACCCATAAGTGGAACTTCTGCTCATTTGCTTCCTTCTCCCCTCCGGTGCCACATTTGGCACCTTTCAGGGGGGAGGGGGGAATGGGTAACTGTTTTTGACAGGTATCCTTCTCCACTTCTGGGAGACGGCACAGCGGAACCGTCCCTCGGAAGTTTGGCCCCTCCTCCTTCCCCAGGCGCCGAGCCAATCCGAATGCGCAGCGTACTTCCCGCATGCACAGTAGGGATCCACCCGTTAAGCCGCTAGGCTTCACTCCCGGGTTCCCTTACAGGCAATGGCGGTGGCAGCACCTGACAGCTGATGGAAACATCGGCTGCGGTGCCGTCATCGCTGGACTCCAGGACAGGTAAGCACCGGTTCACATACACGCGACGCTACTTGCCGGGGCAACCTCCGAGATCGCGGTGCGAGCATCGCGCCGCGACCTCGGAGCGGCCGCCACGGACTTCATAACATTGAAGTCTATGGCGGTCGCCTCCTGGTCGCCCCAAAGAAGCTCCGGACCCTTTTTCTAAGTCGGAGAGACTTGTGTCGCTCCTATTAGAACGGGTCTGCAGCTTCCCTATGGGAGGCGACCTGCGGCGACCTGTGAGGCGACCAGGTCGCCTCACAGGTCGCCCTAGTGTGAACCGGGGCTAAGTGTCCTAATATTTAAAGTCAGCAGCTACAGTGTGTGTAGCTGTTTACTTTTAATTTTTGGAGAGGGAGGGGAGCTTTAACCACTTCTGATTTTCCCCCTTAATGAAAAGGCCATTTTTAGTGATTCGGCACTGCGTTGCTTTAAATGAAAATTGCGCAGTAGTGCGACGCTGTACCCAAATAAAATTGATGTCCTTTTATTCCCACAAACAGCTTTCTTTTGGTGGTATTTGATCACCTCTGTGGTTTTTATTTATTGCGCTATAAACAAAAAAATTGTGACAACTCAGAAAAAAAATACATAATTTTTTACTTTCTGCTATAAAACATTCCCAATAAAAAAAAAAAAAAAAATCAAACATTTTCATCATTTTAGGCCAATTTGTTTTCTGCTACATATTTTTGGTAATAAAAAAATCCCAATAAGCGTATTTTGATTGGTTTGCGCAAAAGTTATCGCGTCTACAAACTAGGGTAAAGATTTATGTCATTTTTATTTATTTTTTTTACTAGTAATGGCGGCCATCTGCGATTTTTAGCGGGACTGCGACATTGCGGCGGACAGATCGGACCCCTAACTGACATGTTGGACACTTTTGGGGAGACCAGTGACGTTACTACAGCATAACTCCCAACTATATGAAATAGGAACGGGGGACACCTATTAGTAAAAGTATGTAGGCATAGGACACACCCCCTGACACACCCCTTAAAAAGGAGAATCATTCAAAAAAATTATTGGTAAACCCATAAGTGCCTTTCCCCCCCCCCCCCACTACTATTCTTTTATACTGGCAATTGAAATTTACAAATGCAGCAATTTAGAAATTGGATGAAAGGTTTAGCAATGGGAAACACTTTTTGAAAGATAAAAAGTGCATTTTTTTTTACACAACTACATAGATCAGACCAAAATGAGGGACAAATGAGGAGGAAAGAGGGACAGAGGGACTTTGTTCCAAATCAGGGACAGTTGGGAGCTATGCTACAGTATTCAGTGCTAAAAATATGCACTGTTACTGTAATAATGACACTGGCAGGGAAGGGGTTAATCCGGGGGCGATCAAAGGGTTAGGTGTGAGCCTAGGGGGTGTTTTCTAACTGTGAGGGGGATGGGCTTGTGGAATCAATACAGAGACCTGTGATCCTAAATAGGAGGAACACAGGAGCTCTGTATTGATTCCAGAGAGAACAACGGTCTGCTTTGTTTACAAACACTGATAGGCAGGACTGATGGGCACTGATAGATGGCACTGATAGGCAGCACTGGGGGGTGGAACTGGGGGGTGGCACTGATGGGCAGCACAGATGAGCAGGCACTGATGGGAACTGACTGGCATCACTAATGGGCACTGATTCAGGTCACTGATGGGCACTGATTCAGGTCACTGATGGGCACTGATTCAGGTCACTGATGGGCACTGTTTTTTACTGTACTGTACTTTACTGTAATCAGGGCACTGATGATCAGTACCCCGATTACCTGTCCTGGATTCCCCTTTGTGGAGGAGCTGCTGATCGGCTCTCCTCACCACACACTCTGACAGTGTGAGGCGAGGAGCGCCGATAAACGGCACTTCCTCATTTACTGTATATGTATGTGACCGGCTGTGATTGGACACGTCATTGGCTCTTTACCAAGATCGGTGTTTTGCTATGTCCTAGGGACATGGCTCAGGCGCGATTGCCGTGCTGCGCGCCCCTGTGGGCGCGCGAGAGCGACCGTTCTGGGGCGCCGTCGTATGACGTCCTCCCAGAACGAGAGCCGCACCGCTCCCCGTTTGACGGTCATTTGACGGTGGGCTTGGTGGCAAGTAGTTAAAGTGATTCCTCGCCAAAATAAAGCATTGAGACATGGATGGAATGGGGGAGTTTGAATATTAAAAAAGAATAAAATAGCAATAAATGCGCTGGTCTGGCACTTTATCCTTTACACGATCAATAGATCGGAGATGAAAGCTGACCCAGGGCCATAACTCCCTACTAGGCTGGACACTCATCTAAAGAATTCTACTTAAACAATCAATCCAACACCTAACACTGGTGCCCAGGACACAGTTAACCCCACCCACAGTCCACCTCAAACCCTCCCAGTGACCTGGTGGTCCCCCAGACCCCGCCTCCTTATTAGAGCTGCATGATTCTGGATAAAATAAAATAAAAAAAAAATCACAATTTTTTTGCTTAGAATTAAGATCACATTTCTCAACGTAACTAGACATGTGCGTAACAAAAAAAATGGGTTTAATTTAGTTTCGTTTTGATTCGTTATATTCATAAATTAGCTTCGTTAAATTTGTTTAGTTCGTTTAATTCCTTTTCGAAATTCGTTTAGTTTTTCCTATTCTAAGCGATCCGAAATTTCCGAATACAAATTTGAATAGCTTTCAAATCAATTTCGAATAGTTTTCAATTTCGAAAAGTTTTCGATTTGTTTTCCAATTTCCAAAGACAATAAAAAAGAAAAGAAGATAAAAGGAAAAGAATAGAAAAGAATATAATAGAATAGAAAAGAATAGAACAGAAAATAAAAGGGTAGAATATAGTAGAGAAAAACAGAACAAAATGGATTAGAAAATAAAAGAACAAAATAGAAAAGAATTAAAAAAAAAAAAAAAAAAAAAAAAAAAAAATCAATAAATTAGAATAGAAAGAATATAACCATTTCTCAAAATTCAAAAAGAATCAATTTGAATTTTAATAAAAATGGAAAAGAATGGAAAAAAAACAACAGAATAGAATAGAAAAACAATCTTCATATTCTAATCTATTCTTTTCCATTCAATTTAAAATTTAATTGATTCTATTTGGATTTTGGAAAATGGTTATATTCTATTATATTGTTTTTTTAATTTTTATTTTTCTATTTTTTTATTCTATTCTATTATTTTCTTTTCAATTCTCTTCTATTCTTTTCTATTCTATTATTTTCTATTCAAATTCAAATTTATTCTATATTAAAATCGAAATTCGGAAGATGGTTGTATTCTTTCTATCCTATTCTGTTTTTTTTTTTTATCTATAATATTCTGTTATTTCCTATTCTAATCCATTATTTTCTTTTCCATTCAAATTCAACTTGATTCTATTTATTTTGGGAAATAGTTATATTTATTCTATTCTTGTAAAGGCAGAAGGGGCATTCTATGCATTTAGATAAAAAGCCTTCTGTGAGCAGCAGCCCCCCCCCCCCCCCCGCACCCCATAAAACCTGCCCGAGCCCCATCTCTGTACAGCGATGTCCACGAGTCCCTCGGCCGCCTGGGACTCTCCCTCCTAAATGGCTGAGATACAGCCACGGTGCCATTGGCTCTCGCTGCTGTCAAACAAAGTCAGTTAGCCATTTAGGAGAGAGAGGGGGTGGGGCTGAATGGCAGCTCCGTGTCTGAATGGACAGACAGAGCTGCAGCTTGGCTTTGAAGTCACCATAGCAAGCTCCTTGCTGTGGGGGCACTCGATAGGAGGGAGGTGCCAGGAGCAGCAAAGAGGGACCCGAGAAGAGGAGGATCCGGGCCGCTCTGTGCAAAACCAACTGCACAGAGGAGGGAAGTATAACATGTTTGTTATTTTTTTTTTAAAAAAAGGAAAAAAATGAGACTTTACAATGACTTTACCTTGTAAGCAAGAAGTGTCAGAAAAAGGCTTAGTCTTTAAGAGGTTAAACTGACCTCAATTACAGACCAAACTTAATTTCATTAATCTAAAACAGTAGTCTCCAAACTGTGGCCCGAGGGCCGGATGCGGCCCATTGCTTGCTTTTATCTGGCCCTTGGGGCAATCTTTCATTCACTGACACCAATGAAGGGCACAATTCCTACCAATGACCTTAACAATGGGGCACAGTTCTCCCAATGTCACCAACAATGGGGCCTAATGAGAACAATGATGGGGCACGATTCCTCCCAACGACACCAATGATGGGATGTTTTGTGCTCCTGATGGCCAAAGTCCGGCCCCCCTAAAGCCTGAAAGACAGTAAGGCTACATTCACACCTGAGCGTAGCGTTTTCGCGTTTTTTACAGCGATTTTACAGGCGTTTTTTGTGCAGGCGTTTTTAGATTGAATAGAGACCAATGGAAAACGCCTGTAATCTGCCCAAAAAGAAGCTCATGTACTTTTTTGAGCGTTGGCCGTTTTGCTCACAGCGTCAAAACGCTCAGATGTGAACAGGGGCCATTGAAATGAATAGGATTTATCTTGTTGAGTGTTTTGAGAGCTGATCCTAGAGCAGAAAAACTCCCCAAAAACGCCCCAAAACGCCTACATGTGAACGGAGCCTAAACTAGCCCTTTGTTTAGAAAGTTTGATCTAAAAGAACCAAATGATACATTGTAAAATGTGTTTGTAGTTATCTCCCAGCGCTGAGCAATGTTTATAAACATTTGCGGGAGGCTTCTTTTTTTTTTTTTTTTTGACAGCTGTGAGTGAGCAGAGAACGGCTCTGCTCTGTATAAATCGTGTAAATGCCGAATTAAGATCGTGAAGGGGGGGGGGATGAATCGCAATTTTCTAACGATTAATCGTGCAGCTCTACTTCTTACTGGAATAGCCCACCCAAACCCCCACCTCCAATTACGCAGGGACCATTGACTTGAGGCCTCCATCATTGTGATAAATACCTTCCCGATTTACAATACAGTAACTTAACCACTTGCCTACTGTGCACTTTCACCCCCTTCCTGCCCAGGCCAATTTTTAGCTTTCAGCGCTCTCACACTTTGAATGACAATTGCGCGGTCATGCTACACTGTACCCAGATGACATTTTTATCATTTTTTTCACACAAATAGAGCTTTCTTTTGATGGTATTTAATCACCTCTGGGTTTTTTATTTCTTACAAAAAGAAAAAAGACAGAAAATTTTGGAAAAAAAAAAGTTTATTTTCTGTGAGTAAATTTTGAAAATAAATACATTTTTCTCCTTCACTGATGTGCACTGATGGGCACTGATAGGCTGCACTGATGAGGTGGCACTTATGGGCACTGATGAGGCGGTACTAATATGCCGCACTGATGGGCACTGATAGGCGGCACTGATGAGCACTGATAGGCGGCACTGATGGGCACTGAGAGGTGGCACTGATGGGCACTGACAGGCGGCACTGATGGACAATGACGGGTTGCACTGATGAGCACAGATGGGCGGCACTGATGGACACTGATGGGCAGCACCATCAGTGCCCCCAATCAGTGCCCATCAGTGCCTAGATGAGCGGGCACTGACTGGCAGCACTATGGGCACTGATTGTGGGCACTGATGGCGGGCACTGATGCTGGGCAGTAACTGGCACTTTATTTACATTTTGTGTAATCAGGGCACTGATTACTTGTTTTTGTCTCCCCTGTGAGGAAGAGCCGCTGATCGGTTCTCCTCGCCTCACACACTGACAGTGTGAGGCGAGGAGAGCCGAATAACGGCACTTCCTCATTTACATGCGACTGGCTGTGATTGGACACAGCCGATCACATGGGTAAAGAGTCATGTCATTGACCCTTTACCGAGATCGGGATTGCACCGTGTCCTAGCAACACGGCGCGGTCACAATCGCCACTTCGCACGCCCCCGGGGGCGCGCGAGAGAGGCTGTTCTGGTGCGCCGCCATATGACGGCGTCCCAGGATAATAGCTACACCACTCCGCCGTCATTTGACAGTGGGCGGGTAGTAAGTGGTTAAATAAGAGCGGCACTGTGTTCCCTGGGCACGGCCTGGGACACAACATCATTGGGACTGAGCTCACTGGATTTCTGGTATCAATAGGATTTTTTCTACCATACCTCCAATTAGAGCAGGGGTCTCCAAACTTCCTAAATGAAGGACCAGTTTACGGTCCTTCAAATGTACTGTCCTTCAATAGGGGGGTGGGCTGTGGCCAGCAGAAGTAGAAAATGTCCTGGTGACAGTGGGAGTAAAAACTGCCCCATCTTTAGTATTAGGGGGAGGAATAGTGCCCCATCATTGGTGTCAGTGGAAGTAATAGAATCCCATCATTGGTATAAGTGAGAGTAATAGAATCTCATCATTGGTGTCAGTGGGAAGAATAGTGCCCCATCATTGGTTTCAGTAGGAGAAAAGTCCCTTTAACTTGGTGTCAGTGGGAGAAATATGTATTTCATTGTTGGTGTCAGTGGGAGGAATATTCCCTTATCATTACTGTCAGTGGGAGGAATAGCGCCCCATCATTGGTGTCAGTGGAGGAATGGTGCCCCATCACTGCTGTCAATGGGAGGAATAGTGCCTCATCATTGGTGTCAGTGGGAGGAATAGTGCCCCATCATTGGTGTCAGTGGGAGGAATAGTGCCCCATCATTGGTGTCAGTGGGAGGAATAGTGCCCCATCATTGGTGTCAGTGGGAGGAATAGTGCCCCATCATTGGTGTCAGTGGGAGGAATAGTGCCCCATCATTGGTGTCAGTGGGAGGAATAGTGCACCATCATTGGTGTCAGTGGGAGGAATAGTGCCCCATCATTGGTGTCAGTGGGAGGAATAGTGCCCCATCATTGGTGTCAGTGGGAGGAATAGTGCCCCATCATTGGTGTCAGTGGGAGGAATAGTGCCCCATCATTGGTGTCAGTGGGAGGAATAGTGCCCCATCATTGGTGTCAGTGGGAGGAATAGTGCCCCATCATTGGTGTCAGTGGGAGGAATAGTGCACCATCATTGGTGTCAGTGGGAGGAATAGTGCCCCATCATTGGTGTCAGTGGGAGGAATAGTGCCCCATCATTGGTGTCAGTGGGAGGAATAGTGCCCCATCATTGGTGTCAGTGGGAGGAATAGTGCCCCATCATTGGTGTCAGTGGGAGGAATAGTGCCCCATCATTGGTGTCAGTGGGAGGAATAGTGCCCCATCATTGGTGTCAGTGGGAGGAATAGTGCCCCATCATTGGTGTCAGTGGGAGGAATAGTGCCCCATCATTGGTGTCAGTGGGAGGAATAGTGCCCCATCATTGGTGTCAGTGGGAGGAATAGTGCCCCATCATTGGTGTCAGTGGGAGGAATAGTGCCCCATCATTGGTGTCAGTGGGAGGAATAGTGCCCCATCATTGGTGTCAGTGGGAGGAATAGTGCCCCATCATTGGTGTCAGTGGGAGGAATAGTGCCCCATCGTTGGTGTCAGGGGAAGGAACTCTGCCCCACTGCTGCTTACAGTGTGGGGAATAATTCCCCAAGAGCCGAATAAAAGCTGGCAAATGGCTGCAGTATGGAGACCATTAAATAAGAGGAACACAAATGTTGCTCTGTAATATCAGACTTTAAAAAGGTACATCATGAAAACCTTCAATTTATTTATAACATGTTAAAAGAAAGACACAGATTGATCCCCCAAAAAGAAGCTAGCATTGCAACAAATGCTAAAAAAAAGTCACATTTTTTGTTTACAAAGAAAAGAAGTGAAGTGAGAAAGATCTCTCTGCTCGACTAAGAGCTGGTTCACACTACCACTACCAGAAAGTCGCCCCGTGACTTGAAGAGACTTGTTTAGAGACTTGGAAGAGACTTGTGCACTACTTTGAAGAGACAGGCGACTTTGTCTGTGGGGAATGCCTGGCTAATCTCTTTCTTCTTCCTGGAAAGTCTAACAAGGATAACAAGTTGTGTCAATTAAGATAAGGAGGCGACTCCCATTGAAGTATATGGGACAGTCGGATCACAGGTCGCCTCAAAGTAGTACAGGACCCTTTTCTGAAGTCGGAGCGACTTCAGTAGTGCCAATTAAGACGGCACTGATTGATTAACATTGCTTTAGTTATGTCAAGCTACCTGGGGCAACACAAGTTGCCTCACAAGTCGCGCTAGTGTGAATGGGCTCTTAATGTACTCAGGTGCAAACTCATAAAAGCTTGTAAATTAATATGTAGATATACTGTATGCAGGGGGCCTCCTTTCAATATTGTCTGTCAACACGTTTCACGCCCTACGCCGCTTCCTCAGGACAGAACGGTGTGTGTGTGTAATGCTAGATATAATCTGAACACAATATCATTATACGGCAAACAGTACAAACAACCTTCTGCACTCAAAAGTCTTTCCTTCCTGCTCTCTGCAGGTATATATGACCACAACACTTTGCAGGCCATTTAGGACTGGTAAGACCCCAATAGCAACGCTGAAAATGCAAAAGAAAAGGGTGCAAGCAGCCATGGGCAAAACCTTTATACAACCTTTTATTAAAGTATTAGTAAAGATGTATACTTACAAACGGCTGTATATTACAAGCTCAACAGAATTATCAATAATCCATGTTGTCAGATCTGCTGCACATGTTCCGATTTTGGGAATAAGGCAGTTAAATCTGTAAGGCTGACACATTTGCTGGGGTTTATTTTCGCCTTCCTCTGGATCAACTATGGGTATAGGATTGTGTATATGGGATGGTATGGTTGGGTTTTCAATACTGTTTTTTTTTTTTTGGTTGAACCGGATGGACTTGTGTCTTTTTTCAACCTGACTAAGTAGCTATGTAATTTCGAGGAGGGGGCCTCTTCATCAGTGACTCTGATGAAATTACAATACAAGGTAGCCCAATATTCAAACAATACTTGAGTAGGTGAGTGGAGGGTGGCATACCAAGTTTAGGTGAGCGGAGTATCTTGAACATGCTTACCTTTCCCATGCATATAGGGAGCTTACAAGTATATATGAGTTTGTAACCAAAGGGCTTGGTATGGATTGGGGGGGAACCATGCTCAGGGCTGCGGTTAGAAATCATGGGGCCCTGTACAGCCTACCTGGCAGGCCCAGGGCCCCCCCCCCCTCCCCCCGAATATATCAAGACAATATTTTCACTAAAAATACACTAAAATCATTATTAGCGGACACAAACATAACAGTGAACTTGTGTAAATACGCCATTTTTAATTGTTTTTTTACATTTAGCCCCCGTTCACACTAAGGCGACCTGTGAGGCGACCTGGTCGCCTCACAGGTCGCCGCAGGTCGCCTCCCATAGGGAAGCTGCGGACCCGTTCTAATAGGAGCGACACAAGTCGCTCCGACTTAGAAAAAGGGTCCGGAGCTTCTTTGGGGCGACCGCCATAGACTTCAATGTTATGAAGTCCGTGGCAGCCGCTCCGAGGTCGCGGCGCGCTGCTTGCACCGCGATCTCGGAGGTCGCCCCGGGAAGTAGCGTCGCGGTAGTGTGAACCGGCGCTCAAACAAAAAATTATAATTTTTTTTTTTAAATGTCAAATGTTTACAATTTTTTTTAAATTATTTATTACAATGTTTAATTATTATTTTTTTAAATACATTGTTATTTTTTTACAGGACAGGGAAAACTGAAGCTCTGTGGGGGGGGGGCACACAAGAAGGAGGGGGGGGACCAGAAGCAGGCAGAACAGGGAGGGGGAATCGGTATCAGAGAAGCATATACAGGAACGATGCCCTGTGTCTGTCTCTCCCGGTAGCAGCTGAAAGCTGGCAGGAGGGGGGAGAAACTGTCTTTCAGCTGCTGCAGAGAGCAGCACAGGGCTTCCTTCTGCAATTGCCCCTCCGCCCGACCGCACTGATTCCCTGTGCTTTTGGGGCCCCCCTGTGTGCCCGGGCCCCCTACAGGAGGACTGGTGGTCCCCCCTACTAGCGGCCTTGCTCCTCTCCCTCCCCCCGGCTGCACTGCAGGGGGTTTGGTTCTAACATCTGTTGTCTGGGACAAGGGGATGTTTGAGGATGGAGAGCAAGGGAAGGGGCCCGTAAATGTGTAATTTAGTAGCCCCTTCCTTTTCTGAGCGAACACAGTAAGTGATCGGTATCAATCACTCCTGTGTCCATTCATCACTGAACTGTGTTTACTATGCTTCAGTTTGTGAATGAGCAGGAAGCCTCAGAGCGCTTCCTATTCATTCATCTGTGCAGCTGAGGTTGCAGAGAAAGGGACTGATAAATATGTGTCCTCAGTCACTTTTGGCTGGAGTACTACATGTACTTGTAGCACACGGAGGGTGTCACCATCACTATTGTTTTTGGCATATAGCACTTTGCACCTTTGCACTTGTGAAGAGGTTATATACACTGTTGCACTTTGAAGAGACTCTGAGCTGCTGGGAATCATTATTCATTGTTCATGCACTTTATAAGTATTTGGACATTATTTGCACCATAAGCTGTTGCACTTTATATATATTTTGACAATTGTTTGCACTATAAGTTGCTGCACTTTATATATTTGGAATATTTTGCACTTTATTTAATAACTACATGTACTTGTGGCACCAATACTACTGATCCAATATTCATAGGGTATATATATTATTATTGCACTTTAGGTTTTTTTTTTTTTTTTTGCACTTTGAGTATAATACAGATATCACGCATCGATTGAGGAATTGCGCTGCTAATAGCTAGTTGGCTATTCTATTTTTTCATTACTTACCCCGGGGGGGGGGGGGGGGGTTGTAGCAGCAGCAGTCCCATTCATTTTATTTATTTTTAGAATTTGGCACGAGTGTTTCTCTATTAGAGCATCATTCCTGTCAGATTGTATCTGCTTCCCTGTACAGGATATACAGGTACATAGATGTACTGACAGATCTGATGCTTTACAGGTTCCAAAATAAATAATAATAAATGCACATTATTTACCTGCAAAAAAAATTTGCATTTATAATTTTTTCTAAAAATTTACCTTATCCTTTAACAATTAATGGCACCAAAAGCACAACTAGTTAATTTTAGGTGTATACAGGTGGCCATATACTCTACAATTTGACTGTACAATCTCCTTTAGATTTACCAAAACTATAAGGAGGAGGCACCATCTATCCAATCAGGCAGGCACCTGCACTACATAGTTGATAGTACATCTAAAGGAGATTGTACAATCAGATTGTATTCAGTGATGGTGAACCTTGGCACCCCAGATGTTTTGGAACTACATTTCCTATGATGCTCAACTACACTGCAGAATGCATAAACATCATGGGAAATGTAGTTCCAAAACATCTGGGGTGCCAAGGTTCGCCATCACTAGTATAGCGTATGGTGAGCTTTACAGAACCCAGGGCATACTTTTTCAATATAATGTTTTCAATATAACAGCTCTATCCACATAGGCTGTTATTTGATCACTCAGCTTCTGCACACTCTGTGAAATGAACAATCTACGGCTGTGTATTTGGTGAGAATGATATTCACTGATTGCATAGACAAAATGTGCAGCTGATAAGGGGTGGTAGTCAGTGGCGGCCCGCCCATTGGGGCGCAGAGGCACCGCCCCCCCCGTCCATGCGTCCGTCCCCCTTATCTACATGCAGGGCACCGGACGCATGGATTCCAATGGGGTTCTTTTTTTTTTTTTTTTTTTTTTTTTTTTTTTTTAAGCATGTGATTAGAGCCAGAGGCCCTTCAAAAAAGGGTG
Source organism: Pelophylax lessonae (assembly GCF_965119305.1). Classification (NCBI taxonomy): domain Eukaryota; kingdom Metazoa; phylum Chordata; class Amphibia; order Anura; family Ranidae; genus Pelophylax; species Pelophylax lessonae. The sequence goes on along the minus strand of NC_138780.1, from coordinate 192,910,303 downwards.
GGCTCGGGGCGCAGAGCACTGCACCCTGAGCCCACTTAGTTGTGTGATAATAGCGAATGAATATTCACTATTGTCACACGGATCCGCCTTCTGGCCAATCAGAAAGCGGTCCTGAGACCCGTTTCCTGATTGGCTGAAAGGAGAAGCCATGCCATTGGCCAAGGAGGGGGAGGGAGGAGACGCAGGAGACTGAGGAGAAGCCATCACCGCCGCTGCTGTTGCCTGCCTGCCCTCCACATGTTCAGGGTGAGTGAGCCGCCGACCGGGGGGGGGGGGTTATTGTGTGTGGGCTGGTGTGGTCCGTCTGCTGCCCCCGGCCCATGGAGCACCAGCGGCCACTGGTGGTAGGACGGTAGATGATGCAGGGTGTGTGCTAATGAAGTCAACTAGTAAACTCCTTCCTGTGTCATGTCCTAAGGTCCATCCAGGAAGTACACAATGAAGTCTGGAATATTATTATATATATAGCATTCACATAAAGAAGAAGAACATATACCTTTCAGTAGAGCTGCAAGATTCTGGATAAAATGAGAATCAGTTTTTTTTTTTGCTTAGAATAAAGATCACGATTCTCAGCGTAACATCATCTTTCACATTATATAAAATAATTGGGCTAACTTTACTGTTTAATTTTTTTTTTTTAATTCATTAAAGTGTATTTATTTGCTGAAAAATTGCGTTTAAAAGACATCTGCGCAAATACAGTGTGACATAATATATTGCAACGACTGCCATTTTATTCTCTAGGGTTTCTGCTAAAAAAAAAAAAAATATATATTATATATATATATATATATATATATATATATATATATATATATATATATATATATATATATATATATATATATATATATATATATGTATGATGTTGGGGGTTCTAAGTAATTTTCTAGCAAAAAATACTGATTTTAACTTGTAAGCAACAAATGTCAGAAAAAGGCTCCATTCACATATAGGCATTTCAGATCGCGGGCAGAAAAGAAGTTCTTGTACTTATTTTGGGCAACAGATGCCACGCGAATCTGTTTGCGCGATTTTACCGCGATTCATCGGGCGACAATCGCGGCAAAATCGTGCCGCGCTCGGGGTGCCATTGCAAGTCACGGGAGTCGCACGGGTGTCCCGGGACTTGCAGTGGTTCGGGATCACGGGCAGAATCGCGGCAATTCTGCCCGTGATTCGAAACGCCTATATGTGAATGGAGACCTAGACTTTAAGAGGTTAAACTGCCCTCACTTAGGCCTCTTTCACACAGGCGTTCCGTATGTCCGTATATCATCCCATTTGCGGGTGATATACGGACATAATGTATGTCAATGGGATTGCGGATGTCAGTGGATGACCATGCGCTGACATCCGATTTGCGTCCTTTCAGTTCTGTTCCGTTTTTTGGAACGGAACAGAACCCTATTTTTTCTTCTGTTTAAAAAACGGAAAGGACGCAAAATCGGATGTCAGCAGGGTCATCAGTTGACATCCGCAATCCCATAGACATACATTATGTCCGTATATCATCCGCAAACGGATGGGATGATATGCGGACATACGGACCGGATGACACAAGTGTCATCCGTGTCCGTAAAAAAAAAAAAAAGTCCCGGAGCGGATCGAAATACGGTCCGCTCCGTGTGAAAGAGGCCTTACAGACAGAAGTTCATTCCTTTGATCAAAAAACAAAAAAAAAAAAAAATGATACTTTGTAAAACGTGTTTATAGTTATCTCCCAGCCCTTAGCAATGTTGATAAACGTTTGCTGGAGGAACTTCCGCTCGTTTACTCCCCCCCCCCCCTTCAGATGCCACGTTTAGCACCTTTCAGGGGGGAGGGGGGGAACGGGTACCTGTCTTTGAAACGTACCCTTCCCCAAATCCAGGAGGCTGCGCCGCCGCGCCGTCCAAAAGGAAGGTATATATACTGATAGGTACTGTATATGTGCTTATTCATGTGAATGCTTTTGGAACTTATATAGATTAATATTTCAGACTTCATTGTTTTTTTCCTGAAGAAGACTCTGTATGGAGTTGAAATGCGTTGAAGTTCAATACCACTGACAGATTGATAATGAAGATATCTCCATATGATGGCATTTAGATATGTCATATGCCCTTGATGTATTTGAAATGCAATCTTTTATTTTGAGTTTATAGCTTTTTTATGTATATTAAATTACTACATCTTTTTACTAAGTTTTTAATGTTCTGGGTGCCTATACAAAGTCCACCTAAATGTTCTGTACATAATATTTTATTAGGGATGAGGTACCCAGACATGGAAATGGTCGGGGGAAAGCAATAAGACTATAATGGAAGGGAAAGGAAAGGAGGAAAGGTAAAGGAAAGAATGAAAGAGAAAGAAAAGAGGGGAAAGGAAATGTGGAAAGAGAAAGAAAAGAGGGGGAAAGGAAAGGTGGAAAGGGAAAGTAAAGAGGGGAAAGGAAAGGGAAAGGAAAGGAAAAAAGGAGAAAAGAAAGAGGGGAAAGGAAAGGAGGAAATGTAAAAGAAAGAGGGGAAAGGAAAGGAGGAAAGGGAAAGGAAAGAGGGGAAAGGAAAGGAGGAAAGGGAAAGGAGGAAAGAGGGGAAAGGAAAAAGGGGAAAGCAAAAGATGAAAGCGGAAAAAAAGAAGGGAAAGGAAAGGATGAAATGTAAAAGAAAGAGGGATGAAGAAAAGGAGAAAAGGGGAAAGGAAAGAAGGAAAGGGGAAAGGAAAGAAGGAAAGGGAAAAGAAAGAGGGGAAAGAAAAGAGGGGAAAGGTGAAAGAAAAGGAGAGGAAAGGAAAGGAGGAAGGGGAAAGGAAAGAGGGGAAAGGAAATGATGAAAGGTAAAAGAAAGAGGGATTAAGGAAAGAGGGGAAAGGAAAGAAGAAAGGTGAAAGAAAGAGGAAAGGGAAAGGAATGAGGGGAAAGATAAGATGGAAAGGGAAAGGAAATGATAGGAAAAAAGGGGAAGGGAAAGGAAAAAGGGGAAGGGAAAGGACATTTATTGCATACAAGGCACTGTGAAAATAGTTTGGTAGACATTCACTCTAAATAGCAACAAAAATATAAATATGTAAAATGTATATACAAAGTAAAATATATAAACATAAAACAAAACGTGACATCAACACTAACATCATAAATACTAACAAATATTGCACTTCATTACCTACATATTATACCAAAACCAAAATAAATAATTTATGGATTCCTCAGCTAATCTACAACTCACAGAATGAACAGAAATATCCATTTTTCCTCAAACAATATTTCATTCGCAAATGCTGACATTAACCATCTCCAGCAGGGGAAGGGATGGAAAAACTTGCTACTTGTGTTCACAAAGTATCGGCAGCTTTAGACAAAGTTTCACTCAATCCCTCTGAAATTCCCTGAACGCAGCCTCCCGTCAGCAGGAAGCACGCAGGACTGATTCACATGACATTTAGCGTTTTTAATTAAGAAAACCATAATAACACATGGCTCTTAATTAAAGAGAAAAGGGGAAAAAATCCTCTAAAGAGAAAACTTCCAATCGGCAGCACAAATTCTGCCAACACAAATCTCCAGAGCCGGTAGAAGCAGAACATTGGCTGCGGCCCCCGCTATACGGGACTGGGATTTGTCCATTCACTCTGACGGTGGCAGCCGTCCATTATATCCATCGACTGCTTCACAGAGCCACTAAAACCTTTCCTGGCAGAGGGCCCCAGGGCCCAAGTGGGTATATTATAGCATCCTACTCTCCTCATTTTATAGCTATTGGATATCCATCCCGATACAGCTTTGTATGAGAAAGGGAGGAAGTGAAGCATAAAAATCTCTCCATGAATATCTTTCATATTTGTGTTCAGTGGATCATGACACCATAACAGAGTCAATTATCTAACTCTCCTCTCCTAAAATACTCTGCTCTGCTGGAGGACTCTGCTCCTTCCTCTATCTAACTCTCCTCTCCTGAAATTCTCTGCTCTGCTGGAGGACTCTGCTCCTTCCTCTATCCAACTCTCCTCACCTGAAATACTCTGCACTGCTGGAAGACTCTGCTCCTTCCTCTATCCAACTCTCCTCACCTGAAATACTCTGCACTGCTGGAAGACTCTGCTCCTTCCTCTAACTCTCCTCTCCTGAAATACTCTGCTGGAGGACTCTGCTCCTTCCTCTAACTCTCCTCTCCTGAAACTGATGGAGGTCTCTTTACATTACAGGTAAGTTCTAATGGGCCATGTCACCTGCCAGTGTGTCTTATAAGTTTTGAAAATGCCAACAGTGAGGCCTCTCTTCCAGACCCGGGAACTCAGCACAGGGATGGTGGGAACTCCTCATAATGGGCACAGCAGGTTTACAGACCCAGGAACTCAGCACAGGGATGGTGGGAACCCCTCATAATGGGCACAGCAGGTGTACAGACCCAGAAAATCAGCACAGGGATGGTGGGAACTCCTCATAATGGGCACAGCAGGTTTACAGACCCAGGAACTCAGCACAGGGATGGTGGGAACCCCTCATAATGGGCACAGCAGGTGTACAGACCCAGAAAATCAGCACAGGGATGGTGGGAACTCCTCATAATGGGCACAGCAGGTGTACAGACCCAGAAAATCAGCACAGGGAAGGTGGGAACTCCTCATAATGGGCACAGCAGGTGTACAGACCTGGGAACTCAGCACAGTGATGGTGGGAACCCCTCATAATGGGTACAGCAGGTGTACAGACCTGGGAACTCAGCACAGGGATGGTGGAAACCTCTTACAATGGATACAATGGTTGTTCAGACCAATAGAGTTGCTAAAAGACAAAAGAAACTCCACCATAATGGCTACAGCAGTGCCATTCAAAAGAATCAATCATGGCAGTCACAGCAGAGCGATCATTGGTGAGGTGGATGAAGATCTTTGAATTAGTAAAAGTATGTGAACCCGCACCTTGTAAAACAACCTATTCAGTTTAACCACTTCATATCCAGACCAATTCTGACACTTTGCTCCAACATATGGGGGGATGGGGTGTGCTTTACATTTTTTTTCTTTTATTATTTATCTCATACAAAACTTTATTTTTACACTTTTCATATTTTTTTTTTTATTTGGATTAACTTTATTGCCATCACAAGGGATGAACAATAGCCCTTGTGACAGCATGGGTAGTGATAGAACCTCTTTATGTAGAGATTTGGGGTCTATTAGACCCCAAATCTCTCCTCTGGCCTCCAATGTAGCTGATCAGACGCAGATCAGTATGATCGGCTCCTTTCCTGGCTGCTAATGTCCAGTTAACAAACAGGTGACAACATTCTAGGAACGACGTCAGTTCCTCTCTCTCTGTTCTGTGCAGCAATCGCCGCCTGCCGCATCGCTCTTGGGCTCCGCAACTGGATGGTAGACCCCAGGGAAGGCAGCGGTGGGACCCCCTTCCACCACCCGCAGAAGTGATCAAGTGGCTATTTAGCCACTCAAATCATTTCTGCTAGAAACGCAATCGTTAGCTGACGTTGGCGGGGGAGGAGAGTAGGCGGAGCCTGACCCAGCGCCGAGGTAAGTCACTTAATGTGTTTTAGCAACTTGGGATGGGGTGTGGAAGAGCATGGGGGGGGGGGGGGCGGCAATTTTTATTTTGCCTAGGGCAGCAAAAATCCTTGCACCGGCCCTGCTAGGTTATGTAGGACTATAAATACAAGGAATGCGCACTTTGCTGTGCTGGGATCTGTAGTGCTACAAGAACTGCACACACACCACTGGTAGTTCCACAGCAGCTAGAAAGCTGTACTTTGATAACTTGTGCCGAGACCTTTACCACATCTAAGCCAGGAAATTGGTATTTTGTTGACAAACTTTTAGCCTCTATTCCTGGACGGTTATAGAGAGACGCCGCCGGTTACAAATGGATTGCCTGTTCAGTTTATTTTTGAAGTAAAGCCTCAAGGTTAATCCTGCCCTGTGCATGGCAGTAGGGACAAGCCGTGACTTTACAGGGGAATTACACGGATCAGAATCCCCTTTACGTAACAGAAAGGTTAGACAACACGGCATTACACCGCGACCTCTGATCCCTGATCTCATCTACACATGAGTGTGGGTGCCACCCCCACCGCCGGGGAAATATCTGCAATTCTAACTTTATTTAAAAATTATCTAACGGCCCCTTAGATAAACTCACCGGCCCCTTTATTAGGTACACCCTGCTAGTTCCGGGTCATATGATTTAATTTACGGAAAATACTGTAAGGGTTAACTCTGGACTCTAAGTCCTGGAGAGTGTTGTAAACACACAACGCATGAAATGACAATCTCTGCACCGGAAGGGTTAACACTGGGCCCTGGAGAGTATTGTAAATGCACAACGCATTAAATGACAATCTCTGCACTGAAAGGGTTAACGTTGAGCCCTGGAGAGTAACTACACAACGCATCAAATGACAACCTCTGCATTAAAAGGGTTAACACTGAGCCCTGGAGAGTGTTGTAAATACATAACGCGTGAAATGACAATCTCTGCACTGAAGGGGTTAGTACAGAGCCTTGGAAAGTGTTGTAAATGCACAACGCGTAAAATGACAATCTCTGCACCGGAAGGGTTAACACTGAGCCCTGGAGAGTGTTGTAAATACACAACACATGAAATGACAATCTCTGCACCGAAAGGGCTAACACTAAGCCCTGGAGAAGATTGTAAATGCACAGCACGTGAAATGACAATCTCTGCACTGGAAGGGTTAACACTGAGCCCTGGAGAGTGCTGTAAATGTACAACACATTAAATGACAATCTCTGCACTGTAATTGTTAACACTGAGCTCTGGAGAGCATTGTAAATGCACAGCGCGTGAATTGACAATCTCTGCACTGAAAGGGTTAACACCGAGCCCCAGAGAGCGTTGTAAATGCACAATGCATGAAATGACAATCTCTGCACTTTAATTGTTAGCACTGAGCCCTGGAGAGTATTGTAAATAAACAGCGTGTAAAATGACAATCTCTGCACTAAAAGGGTTAGCACTGAGCCCTGGAGAGTGTTGTAAATGCACAACGCGTTAAATGGCAATCTCTGAACTTTAATTGTTAGCATTAAACCCTGGAGAGGATTGTTAATGCACAACGCATAAAATGATAATCTCTGCACTGAAAGGGTTAGCACTGAGCCCAGAAGACTGTTCTAAATGCACAGGATGACAATCTCTGTACTGTAATTGTTACCATTGAGCCCTGGAGAGTATTGTAAATGCACAACACACCAAATGACAATCTCTGCATTGAAAGGGTTAACAATGAGCATTGCACGTGAAATGACAATCTCTGCACTGTAAGGGTTTACATTGAGCCCTGGAGAGTGCTGTAAATGCACAACATGTAAAATAAGAACACCTGTACCGTAGTGGTTAACACTGGGTGCTGAAGTGTGTTGTAAATGTACAACACGTGAAATGACAATCTCTGCACTGTAAATGTTAACATTGAGCCTTGGAGAGTGCTGTAAATGCACAGCGCGTAAAATGACAATCTCTGAACTTTAATTGTTAACATTGAGCCCTGGAGAGGATTGTAAATGCACAATGCATGAAATGGCAATCTCTGCACTGTTGTTAACATTGAGCACTGGAGAGTAATGTAAATGCACAACGCACCAAATGACAATCTCTGCATTGAAAGGTTTAGCAATAAGACCTGGAGAGCATTGAAACTGCACAATGCCTGAAATGACAATCTCTGCACCGTAAGGGCTAACATTGATCTCTGGAGAGTATTGTAAACGCACAGCGCGTGAAATAATCTCTGCACCGTAATTGTTAACACTGAGCCCTGGAGAGTGCTGTAAATGCACAGCGCGTAAAATGACAATCTCTGCACCGTAATTGTTAACACTGAGACCTAGAGAGCATTGTAAATGCATAACGCATTAAATGTCAATCTCTGCACTTTAATTGTTAACACTGAGCCTTGGAGAGTGCTGTAAATGCACAGCGCGTAAAATGACAATCTCTGCACCGTAATTGTTAACACCGAGACCTAGAGAGCATTGTAAATGCATAACGCGTAAAATGACAATCTCTGCACCGTAATTGTTAACACTGAGACCTAGAGAGCATTGTAAATGCATAACGCGTTAAATGACAATCTCTGAACTTTAATTGTTAACATTGAGCCCTGGAGAGGATTGTAAATGCACAATGCATGAAATGGCAATCTCTGCACTGTTGTTAACATTGAGCACTGGAGAGTAATGTAAATGCACAACGCACCAAATGACAATCTCTGCATTGAAAGGTTTAGCAATAAGCCCTGGAGAGCATTGAAACTGCACAACGCCTGAAATGACAATCTCTGCACCGTAAGGGCTAACATTGATCTCTGGAGAGTGTTGTAAATGCACAATGGGTGAGATGACAATCTCTGCACTGTAGATGTTAACATTGAGCCCTGGATGGAGAGTATTGTAAACGCACAGCGCGTGAAATAACAATCTCTGCACCGTAATTGTTAACACTGAGCCCTGGAGAGTATTGTGAATACAAAGCGCGTGAAATGACAATCTCTGCATTCGATCGCTGATTGCTACCCTTTTCTCTATATAAAAAAAAAAAAAAAAATGCCACCACTGGACGCATGCTGCACCCCAACATTCTCCCACAGGTAAAAACAATTTACAGAAGATCCTATCCAATGCGACCTCGCAGGTTTCCTGTTACATTATAGAACTCATTTGGGTATAGAACTCATTTGGGTTTAATTAATACAGCAGCAGAAAGTGTCGATCTCCATCTATGCGTCGCAGAGATGCGCACATTACCATCACACGTGGCAACACGTTACATGCGATACAGTGCCAGCACTGCAAGACATTGGCACCATAGTGTGTAGCATGAAAAAAATTTGTGTCATGTCCGATTTTTGGCGTGTTTTTCTGCATTATATTCAATGGGCTGCCTTAATGTAGTGCATGTCAACATGCGGCAACGCATAAATATAAATCGCTTCTGTTACACGCGATTAGAAGTAACCCCCAGTGACCTGATTCCAGTGTGCTGCAGTCAGACCAGTAACAGATCAATTCTGATTGGTCATTAGGTGGCCATAGCTAGCCCAAATGATTCAGTGAGCCATTTCAGGCGCATTATTGCGTTACAGGAACACATGCAGCAACGCACGCATCACTGCAATCTGCGGCAAGGCGCACTACTTGTGTTGGCACAATGCAGGGCCATTCATTTTAAATGTGTCCCCAAGGCCCCTTACCGAGGCACATGCGTTGCAGCGCAGCACAACACACTCAGTAGCGTGCACTGTGGAGTCGTGCACAGTTAGAAAAGTCGCAGTTCCAATTTTTGGTGATGTTAAATAGGCTGCCTAACGCAGCGCCTGTTAGTCCCCGTCACACCGTTGCAACTTATCATGCGGTTTGATCGTTTCCCATGACAAGTCACTACTACTTGTCTGCAATGGAAGTGGTCAAATAGGTGCGACTCCAACTCCATCAAAGTCACACCGATTTTGAGCCCTGGTTCACACTAATGCGATGCAGGAAATGCACACGATTCGCTGCGTTTCCCCACATCGCACTGCAAAGCAAACACACGGTGTCCATGCGATCTGCGGCGGTTGTCAATTTACTTGTCTGCAATGGAAGCGGTCAAATAGGTGTGACTCCGACTCCTTCGGAGTCACCCCGTCTTTGAGCCCTGGTTCACACTGATGCGATGCAGGAAATGCACACGATTGGCTGCGTTTCCCCACATCGCACTGCAAAGCAATCACACGGTGTCACACCGATTTTGAGCACTTGCTCACACTGATGCGATGCAGGAAATGCACACGATTGGCTGCGTTTCCTCACATCGCACTGCAAAGCAATCACACAGCATTCATGCGATCTGCGGCCGGTGTCAATGTACTTGTCTGCAATGACGACGGTCAAATAGGTGTGACTTCGACTTCTTTGGAGTCACACCGATTTTGAACCCTGGTTCGCACTGATGCGATGCAGGAAATGCACACGATTCGCTGCGTTTCCCCACATCCCACTGCAAAGCAAACACACTGCGTCCATGCGATCTGCGGCGGGTGTCGATGTACTTGTCTGCAATGGAAGCGGTCAAATAGGTGTTGACTTCGACTCCTTCGAAGTCACACCATCTTTAAGCCCTGGTTCACACTGATGTAATGCAGGAAATGCACACAATTGGCTGCGTTTCCCCACATCGCACTGCAAAGCAATCACATGGCGTCACACCGATTTTGCAATCACACGGAGTCACACCGGTTTTAAACCCTGGCTCACACTGATGCGATACAGGAATTGCACACGATTCACTGCATTTCCCTATTTTGCACTGCAAAGCAAACACACGGCGTTCATGCGATCTGCGGCCGGTGTCAATGTACTTGTCTGCAATGGAAGCAGTCAAATAGGTGTGACTCCGACTCCATCAAAGTCACACCGATTTTGAGCCCTGTTTCACGCTGATACGATGCAGGAAATGCACAGGATTTGCTGCGTTTCCCCACATCGCACTGCACAGAAATCACACAGCTTCACACCGATTTGGCAATCACACAGAGTCACACCCATTTTGAGCCCTGGCTCCCACTGATGCAATGCAGGAAATGCACACGATTTGCTGCATTTCCCCACATCCCCCTGCAACGCAATTACACAGTGTTCATGCGATCTGCGGCGGGTGTCAATGTTAGATTAACGACACCCCAAAACAGATCGCAAAACACAGTGCTATTGCCAAAATCGCATAGCACGGGTGTGAACAGGTGCGGGAAAAAAAAAAAAAAAAGTCCTGCACCATTTTGGTGCAGATGCGATGCGATTTGAGCCATACAAAATGCGGGTGTGATTCCTGTGTGAATCACATGCGTTGTTTTGCTTGCACCAGATTGAACCCAGGATAAAGTAGTTCCTAATGTCAAAGGATAGACAAAACCTCCTGGTGGCAGCGGTGGGTCTCTAGGGTTCCGGGTAAAAGCACAGACCTTGCTGCCCTCCTGGGGTCGGGGGGAAACCCAATGGAAACCCTGTATGAAGAACAAGAAGGGAGCGCACCGACCTTATGTATTACCCAAATGGAGTTTATTAAAATGAAATAAGAAGAAATAGTCTCACAAACATAAAACTGCAAATGGATCCATAATGGACCCAAAGTGACCGGGTCATCAGGACAGTGCCCAGCACGCCGGAGGACCTTCCAAATGGCTGACACGTTTCGAGGCGACATCCCCTCTTCTACAGAGCCAGTCACATTCCTGCACTACTTTTTGAAAGTTCAGGTGCGACTTGCATAGACATCTGTGCCTGAAGTCGCACAGATGCCTTCCAGGTCGCACTTGCGACTTTGAAATTGTGTGGCTTCAAGTGAAGTTGCGCGATTTCAAAAGTCGGATTCAGTGTGAACCAAAGACTAAATGCACAAAGAAACGCACGTTAACACGTATGCGGTCATGCAAGGCACTCCCAAGTATGAACCCAGCCTGAGAGTTTTCAGCTTGTGTGATAATTATATCAGCGCTGATCTGTTGTGGAATCTCACCACTGATGCTTGCTTGGCAGGGCCATCTTTATTATTGATTGGACCCTGGGCAAACATTTTCTTAGGCCTTCCCGAATCCACTTATCAACTATATGCGGGCAGTGCCCGCTCAAGGGGAAGCTGCCTTGGCCCCCACAACAATGACTGGGCCCAGGGGCAGCGGCCCCTTTTGCCCTGTGTTCAAGACGGCTCTGATGCTTGGACATATTCATGATGACTGGCAGCCAATGAAAATCCTCAAGGCAACTTTGCAAATCTGAAACGTATAGGACAGTGATGGCGAACCTTGGCACTCCAGATGTTTTGGAACTACATTTCCCATGATGCTCATGCATGCTGCAGTGTATTGGAGCGTCATGGGAAATGTAGTTTTAAGACATTTGGGGTGCCAAGGTTCGCCATCACTGGTATAGGACATGGCCGGGGCCTGACTGGATAAAACGGATTGGAAAGTATAGGGAGGCCTTCCTACATAACACAATATATCACATAATAGCAATATTATATTCATAATATGACATCCAGTATATAGTTCTAGTAGAGATTGTGCAAAGATTGTACAGTCAGATACGCAGGGCCATCTTTAATATTGATTGGACCCTGGGCAATCATTTTCTTGGGCTTTCCCGAATCCACTTATCAACTATTTGCAGGCAGTGAGGGCTCAAAGGGCAGCTGCTTTGGGCCCCACAACAATGACTGGGCCTGGGGCAGCTGCCCCTTTTGCCCTGTGTTAAAGACAGCCTTGCAGATACGGTGAGCTTAGGATCAGACAGGAAGTCGTATACAAGGACAGGAAATCATTCTCACAATTTTGATACTTTTGTTCCATTTGTGACCCTCCCAGCTGGCCATCTCTGGCAGCTCACCTGTGACTTTCTTCCCAGCTCCCGGGTTTTGCCTTCGTATCTGTACAAGAATTAAAATGGCGCTGCACGTCTCTGCTGGAACTTGTAGTCCCACAAAAGTTGTGAAGCTGCTGCATGTCAGGTGGTGCTGGGTCCAAGGCATGGACAAGGGGTGGGCAGGAGGAGCAGCTGCCCTGGGCACAACAGAGCAAGGGGGCAGAGAATGAAGGTAGGGCGGTACACCCATTCTACAACTGTGCATTAATCGTGAAGGAGGGGGCGCAGTTCCACATCCTTGCTCTGGTTGATGGATGGATCTATCTCGGGACTGTCTGGGACTTGTAGTACAACAAGACGGAAGAGATCTGCAGCACGCCTCCATCTTCCCGAGCCTGGAAAGAAGGTCTTAAGTGCCGGTTCACACTAGGGCGATGCCAGACATTGCATGTGATTCGCACCGCATTGCTGTGCAGATTGCATGTGATTCACACTGCATTCCATTGCATGTGATTTGTGCAATTTCAGCCATACAATATGTATAACTGAAATCGCATCGCATTTGCACCAAAATGGTGCAGGACCCTTTTTTTTGGTTCGCACTGGAATCGTATCGCATGGGTGTTCACACCTATCCGATCCGATTCCTGCACCATTTCACAGTCCGCACTGCGATCCAATCTGGGGGTGTCATTAACTTTACATTGACACCCCCAGCGATTTGAAGATCTCAGTGTCGGATCACACTAGGGCGATGCCAGACATTGCATGTGATTCGCACCGCATTGCTGTGCAGATTGCATGTTCTGTTGCATGTGATTTGTGCAATTTCAGCCATACAATATGTATAACTGAATCGCATCGCATTTGCACCAAAATGGTGCAGGATCCTTTTTTTGGTTCACACTAGAATTGGATCGCATGGGTGTTCACACCTATCCGATCCGAATCCTGCACCATTTCACAGTTCGCGCTGCGATCCAATCTGGGGGTGTCATTAACTTTACATTGACACCCCAACCGGTTCGCAGATCTCAGTGTGAAGCACTGTGCGATTCTGCTGCGATGTGGGAACCGGCTCTGATTCGCAGGGTTTCCCGCATCGCACCAGTGTGAACCGGGACTCAATGTGAACCACAGTGCGATTCTGCTGCGATCGCACCTGTATGAAGCAGGACTAAGACAGAAGTGACCTGCAGCACGCCTCCATCTTCCTGAGCCCGGAAAGAAGGTCTTAGTCCCGGTTCACACTGGTGCAAAGCGGGAATCCCTGCGAATCAGTGCCAGTTCCCGCATCGCAGCAGAATCGCATGTGATCTGCACAGCAATGCGGTGCGAAACACATGCGATGTCTGGCATCGCACTAGTGTGAACCGGGTCTTACGGTGGCCATAAACGCTTTGGTTTTCTTATCTGATTGATGCGTGATCCAATCAAAACTATTTAAATCGGTAAACAATCAAAAAAGGAATAACTTCCCATCTGATCAATTCATGGTGGCCATACACAGTGTGATAAAACTGAACAATCAATCTCGACAAAACCATCAAATCAGACGTTGCGCAAGACAAAATGGCATTGCCGCATGATAAGTGACCGATATTGAGGTTTTTGTTCGACTTAAGTTGGTTATGGTGGAAAAATAATCGATTGTACAGAGTTTTTTTTGCGCCCCAAGTGCTTCCCATGGATTGGATGCACAAAAGGAGAACTGTGCTTCCGCCAGATCAACTTGATACGACCGATTCATGTGCAGAATAGGTTATGAAGCATCCAGTGCCATCTTTATTATTGATTGATCCCTGGGCAAACAATTTCTTGGGCCCTCCCAAATCCATTTGCGGGCAGCGCAGGCTCAAGGGGAAGCTGCCTTGGGCCTCACAACAATGACTGGGCCCGGGGCAGCTTCCCCTTTTGCCCCGTGGTAAAGACGGCCCTGGAAGCATCGGCCGAATTATGTTTGCCGTGAGATCGATTTTAAGCTTGATTGGTTTGGATCGATCGTTTTATAGCACTGTGTATGGCCACCATCTATGGGATCAATAATTTACGATTGTATCCTCCAACTATTGATCAAAATCCACTTACCCGTGTGTGTCATATCAATCAATCGACTATAGATCGATCAGGAAATTGATCATTTATTGAAGTGTGTATGGCCACAATCTAAGATTGGATTGGATCCGTTATGTTGCTTCGATTGATGGCATGTTTTGTTCGTGAAACTGGCTGATCGGATTATGGGATTCCCTAGCGAATAAACGGAGATGGGATCTCTGTTTAGAGATTAGAGATGCAAGATGATTTACGATTGTATCCTCCAACTATTGATCAAAATCCACTTCCCTGCGTGTATCATATCAATCAATCGACTATAGATCGATCAGGAAATTGGTCATTTATTGAAGTGTGTATGGCCACCATCTAAGATTGGATTGGATCCATTATGTTGCATCGATTGATGGCATGTTTTGTTCATGAAACTGGCTGATCGGATTATGGGATTCCGTGTCGAATAAACGGAGATGGGATCTCTGTTTAGAGATTAGAGATGCAAGATGATTTACGATTGTATCCTCCAACTATTGATCAAAATCCACTTCCCTGTGTGTGTCATATCAATCGACTATAGATCGATCAGGAAATTGATCATTTATTAAAGTGTGTGTGGCCACCATCTAAATTGGATCGGATCCATTATGTTGCATCGATTGATGGCACATGAAATTGACTGATCGGATTATGGGATTCCGTGCCGAATAAACAGAGATGTGATCAATAATTTACGATTGTATCCTCCAACTATTGATCAAAATCCACTTCCCTGTGTGTCATATCAATCAACCGACTATAGATCAATCAGGAAATTGATCATTTATTGAAGTGTGTATGGCCACAATCTAAGATTGGATTGGATCCGTTATGTTGCTTCGATTGATGGCATGTTTTGTTCGTGAAACTGGCTGATCAGATTATGGGATTCCGTAGCGAATAAACGGAGATGTGATCAATAATTTACGATTGTTTTCTCCAACTATTGATCAAAATCCACTTCCCTGTGTGTGTCATATCAATCGACTATAGATCGATCAGGAAATTGATCATTTATTGAAGTGTGTATGGCCACCATCTAAGATTGGATTGGATCCGTTATGTTGCTTCGATTGATGGCACGTTTGTTCATGAAACTGGCTGATCGGATTATGGGATTCCATGGCGAATAAACAGAGATGTGATCAATAATTTACGATTGTATCCTCCAACTATTTATCAAAATCCACTTCCCTGTATGTGTCGTATCAATCAATCGACTATAGATCGATCAGGAAATTGATCATTTATTGAAGTGTGTATGGCCACCATCTAAGATTGGATTGGATCAATTATGTTGCATCAATTGATGGCACGTTTGTTCATGAAACTGGCTGATCGGATTATGGGATTCCGTGGTGAAAAAAACAGAGATGTGATCAATAATTTACGATTGTATCCTCCAACTATTGATCAAAATCCACTTCCCTGTGTGTATCATATCAATCGACTATAGATCGATCAGGAAATTGATTATTTATTGAAGCCACCAAAGCACCAAAAGTGGTAGCGCCCCCGTCTGTACCACCTGAACCATGAGAAGAATAACAATCCAGACCAATATATAAAATGTGACAATAAAAAAACAGACACCAAAAAAGCAAACCACAGAAAACAACTGAAAACCCCACAACTGCAAAACAGAATCCACATAGGGATGTAAACGGGGGACCGGGGTCCAAAGGAGGGCTTGCATGGGTAGGCTGGAACTTGTAGTTCTACAGGAACATAAAGTCTATTTCCACCATCCCTAGAGAGACTTGTAGAACCATAGCAGCTTGCAAGCCCAAGATTGCCTTCCTGGGGTTTAAATGCCACCCCCCCCCCCCTCATTCCCAGCCTTGCATGGCATATATCAAGTGGCAGATGTTCCAGGCTGTAGACCATGTGAATGTTAATGGGTTGAGCGGTGCAGCTGTAGAGATTACAATAGCTGAACATGCCATCTGTGCCACTTATCGTATTGCTACCAGCCCTGCCAGAGCCTTCTGCCTTCCAGTCCTCCCAGTGACTCCCAGTCCCAGCTGTCACTCTGAAATCAAATCTGTTTTCTTACCTGCCCCTTGCAGGAGTGAGGCCTGGTACCTCCCAGTCCTCCCAGTCTCAACTGTTACCCTTAAATCAAATCTGTATACTCCAGCCAGGTACACCCCCCCCCCCCCCAGTCTTCCCAGTCCCAACTGTTACCCTGAAATAAAATCTGTATAATCCAGCCAGGTACCCCCCAGTCTTCCCAATGCCTCCCAGTACCAACTGTTACCCTGAAATCAAATCTATATAATCCAGCCAGGTACACCCCCCCCCCCAGTCTTCCCAGTGCCTCCCAGTCCCAACTGTTACCCTGAAATAAAATCTGTATAATCCAGCCAGGTACCCCCCAGTCTTCCCAATGCCTCCCAGTACCAACTGTTACCCTGAAATCAAATCTATATAATCCAGCCAGGTACACCCCCCCCCCCCCCAGTCTTCCCAGTGCCTCCCAGTCCCAACTGTTACCCTGAAATAAAATCTGTATAATCCAGCCAGGTACCCCCCAGTCTTCCCAATGCCTCCCAGTACCAACTGTTACCCTGAAATCGAATCTATATAATCCAGCCAGGTACACCCGAGTCTTCCCAGTGCCTCCCAGTCCTTCTTCTTACACTGAAATCAAATATGTAAGAGTCCAGCCAAGTACCTCCCAATCCTCCCAGTGTCCCAAAGTCCTAACTGTCACCCTAAAATTAAATCTATGGCGTCCAGTCAGGTATCTCTCAGTCCTCCCAGTCCCAACTGTTATCCTGAAACCAAATCTGATTTTTACCTGCCCATTATAAGAGTGCAACCGGGTACCTCCCAATACTCCCAGTCCCAGCTGTCACCCTGAAATCAAATCTGTAGAAACCAGCCAGGTACCAGTCTTCCCAATGCCTCCCAGTCCTTCTTGTCATCAATCAAATCAGATCAAATCTGAAGAGTATAACTAGATACTTCTCAGTCCCTCCAGGTACAGTCATTACCCCCCCCCCAGTCCTCCCAGTACCTCCTAGTCCCAGTTGTCACCCTGAATGAAATCTGTGTAGTCCAGCCAGGTACCCCCAGTCCTCCCAGTGCCTCTCAGTCCCAGTTGTCTCCCTGAATAAAATCTGTGGAGTTCAGCCAGGTACCCCCTGTCCTCCCAATGCCTAACAGTCCCAGCTGTAACCCTGAATGAAATCTGTGTAGTCCAGCCAGGTACCCCCCAGTCCTCCCAATGCCTCAGTCCCAATTGTCACCCTGAAATAAAATCTGTGGAGTTCAGCCAGGTACCCCCTGTCCTCCCAGTGTATCCCAGTCCCAGTTGTCACCCTGAATGAAATCTGTTGAGTCCAGCCAGGTACCCCCCAGTCCTCCCAATGCCTCAGTCCCAGTTGTCACCCTGAATAAAATCTGTGGAGTCCAGCCAGGTACCCCCCCCCCCCCCAGTCCTCCCAGTGACTCCCAGTTGTCACCCTGAATGGAATCTGTTGAGTCCAGCCAGGTACCCCCCAGTCCTCCCAGTCACAGTTGTCACCCTGAATGAAATCTTTGGAGTCCAGCCAGGTACCCCCTGTCCTCCCAGTCACAGTTGTCACCCATAAATGAAATCTGTTGAGCCCAGCCAGGTACCCCCCAGTACACCCAGTGCCTCCCAGTCCCAGTTGTCACCCTGAAATGAAATCTGTTGAGCCCAGCCAGGTACCCCCAGTGCCTCCCTGTCCCAGTTGTCACCCATAAATGAAATCTGTGGAGCTCAGCCAGGTACCCCCTGTCCTCCCTGTCCCAGTTGTCACCCATAAATGAAATATGTGGAGCTCAGCCAGGTACCCCCTGTCCTCCCTGTCCCAGTTGTCACCCTGAAATGAAATCTGTTGAGCCCAGCCAGGTATCTCCCAGTGCTCCCAGTGCTCCCAGTGAGATTTGTTACCTGCCCCCTGCAGGAGTCCGGTCAGGCACCAGACGGAGAAGAGTAGGGCGCAGATGAAAGCCGCCTCCAGCACGATCCGGTCCCTTCTCCTCCTCCTGCCCAGCACCCGTGCCCGGTGTCCGCTCCATCCTCCGGTACCCGTCATGTCCCCTGTCCGGGGCGAGGTGCAGGGGCTCCGCGGTGTGATTGGCTCCCTAGGGCTGGAGGGCACAGGGTGCGGAGGGGTGCGCGGAGCAGAGCAGGGTCCCGTACAGCATCGCAGCCCAGGCGGAGCACCAAGCGCGACAAGAGACAGTCCGAGCTTCCAGCGCTTCTCCTACACACACTGATCAGCCTGGGAGCTGAGAGATCCCCCCTCCTCCTCCTCATCATCACCCTCCTCCTCCTCCTGATCCCAAACCAGCCAATCACACACCTCACACAACTCAACTTTCATCTTCTAAGACTCTCACTCAGCTGGAGAATAAAACCCTCATCATCCAACCTGCAAGAGAGGAAAACACTCATCATCCTCCAACCTGCAGGAGAAGAAAACTCTCATCAGCCTCTCACCTGCTGGAGAATAAAACCATCACCATCCCCTTTCTTGCAGGAGGATAAAACCCTCGTCATCCCCTTACCTGCTGGAGAATAAAACCCTCATCATCCTCTTCCTGCAGAAGAATAAAACCATCATCCTCTCACCTGCTGGAGAATAAAACCCTCACCACTCTCCAACATGCAGAAGAATAGGAATAAAACCCTCATCATCATCTCACCTGTCAGCAAATAAAACCCTCATCATCCTCTCACCTGCAGGAGAATAAAACCCTCATCATCCTCTCACCTGCTGCAGAGTAAAACCATCATCCCCCCCACCTGCTGGAGAATAAAACCCTCACCACTCTCCAACATGCAGGAGAATAGGAATAAAACCCTCATCATCATCTCACCTGTCAGCAAATAAAACTCTCATCATCCCCTCACCTGCTGGAGAATAAAACCCTCACCACTCTCCAACCTGCAAGAGAATAGGAATAAAACTCTCATCATCATCTCACCTGTCAGCGAATAAAACCCTCATCATCCTCTCACCTGCAGGAGAATAAAACCCTCATCATCCTCTCACCTGCTGCAGAGTAAAACCATCATCCCCCCACCTGCTGGAGAATAAAGCCCTCACCACTCTCCAACATGCAGGAGAATAGGAATAAAACCCTCATCATCATCTCACCTGTCAGCAAATAAAACTCTCATCATCCCCTCACCTGCTGGAGAATAAAACCCTCATCATCCTCTTCCTGCAAGAGAATAAAACCATTATCCTCTCACCTGCTGCAGAGTAAAACCATCATCCCCCCACCTGCTGGAGAATAAAACCCTCATCATCCTCTCACCTGCTGCAGAGTAAAACCATCATCCCCCCACCTGCTGGAGAATAAAACCCTCACCACTCTCCAACATGCAGGAGAATAGGAATAAAACCCTCATCATCATCTCACCTGTCAGCAAATAAAACTCTCATCATCCTCTCACCTGCTGGAGAATAAAACCCTCACCACTCTCCAACCTGCAAGAGAATAGGAATAAAACCCTCATCATCATCTCACCTGTCAGTGAATAAAACCCTCATCATCCCCACACCTGCTGGAGAATAAAACCCTCATCATCCTCTCACCTGCAGGAGAATAAAACCCTCATCATCCTCTCACCTGCAGGAGAATAAAACCCTCATTATCCTCTCACCTGCTGGAGAATAAAAATCCTCATCATCCTCTCACCTGCAGGAGAATAAAATCCTCATCATCCTATCACCTGCAGGAGAATAAAACCCTCATCATCCTCTCACCTGCAGGAGAATAAAGCCCTCATCATCCTCTCACCTGCAGGAGAATAAAACCCTCATCACCTTCCCACCTGCAGGGGAATACAACTCTCATCATCCTCCCAAGTGCTGGAGAATAAGAAAAAAAACCTTCATTATCATTCTACTTGCAAAAAAAAAAACCCTCATTATTGTCCCACATGTAAGAGAATAAAATCCTCACCATTTCCCACCTGCCAGAAAATAAAAAGCTCCTCATCCTCTCACCTGCAGGAGAATAAAACCCTCATCATCCTCTCACCTGTCGGCAAATGAAACCCTCATCATCCTCTCACCTGCAGGTGAATAAAACCCTCATCATCCTTTCACTTGCAGGTGAATAGAACCCTCATCATCCTCCAACCTGCAGGAGAATAAAACCCTCATCATCTTCCTACCTGCTGGAGAATAAAACCCTCATCATTCTCCCACCTTCAGGATAATAAAACCCTCATCATCATCTTACACGCAAGAGAAAAACCTTCATTATTGTCCCACCCGAAACAAAATAAAATCATCATTCCAGCTGCCCTCATCATCCTTGCACCTGCAGAAGAATAAAACCCCCATCATCCTCTCACCAGCTGGAGAATAAAACCCTCATCATCCTCTCACCAGCTGGAGAATAAAACCCTCATCTTCCCCCCAATTTGTGGAGAATAAAACCCTCATCATCCTCTCACCAGCTGGAGAATAAAACCCTCATCTTCCCCCCAATTTGTGGAGAATAAAACCCTCATCATCCTCTCACCAGCTGGAGAACATGCAATCCAGCTGGCATGATACTGTCACCAGTACCCATAGGCAGCAAACAGCATCACAATTCTTTATTTGTAGGCTGAAGTGGTGGTCAGTGCCCTTTAAATGTTGGTCACAACCTACCCATATAAGTTGGGTGAAGTGGTCATGTCTTGAATGGACAGCCCTACACACAATGCGCGGGTATGCACTGAAAATGCACCTGTAGGTGTCAACCAAGTCTCGGGGACTTCTTTTCTGCGTTTCTAATGCGTAGGGCAGCCCATTGAAATGAATGGACCGCACTTAGGGCCATCTTTAACAGAGGGCAAAAGGGGCAGCTTCCCTGGGCCCAGTCATTGTTGTGGAGCCCAAAGCAGCTGCCCCTTGAGCCCGCACTGCCTGCAAATAGTTGATAAGTGGATTTGGGAAGGCCCGAGAAAATATTTGCCCAGGGTCCAATCAATATTAAAGACGGCCCTGACCGCACTACACATGATGCACAGGAACGCGCTGAAAACACGCGCACTCTCAGTTGCACCTGTAGGTGTGAACCAAGCCTTAAATCAATGATGCAACACATGTCATCAGAGGCAATCATTTAAACAGTGATTTATTTTCTGAACAATTTCTTCCAATAGGAATAATTGATCTACAATCAACAACCCATTCGATCGATAGGACGCCCACAGAGAAGTGGATTTTGATTGACATTAAAGTGGTTCTAAATGCATTAAGGAAAAAAATGTCTTAGTAGTAGTTTCACCCCCACCCCCAAATACTTACCTGAGTCCTCACTGGATCCAGCGGTGTGCCTTTCTTTAGCTGCTCTCTCCATTCATTGGCTTATGCCGCTATTAATCAAAGCCTATGAGCAGAGAGCAGGGGCGGGGTCGACCCATGCTGTGTGTATCTATGAATGCACACAGCCCTTCTCTGTCAGCGGCGGGAGACCGCGGGTGGCCGGCGGCCATCGGAGCCACCTGACACCCGCACTGGCTCCCCCGTTGATGAGCGGGAGCGCGCCTCCGGCGGCGCCCGATCGCCCCCTAACTCATCCCAGGCAAGCGGCGTACATGTACGGCGCTTTGCCTGTACGAGCCAGACTGCCGCAGTAAATCTGCGGCGGCTGTGGTAAACACAGAGCTGACTGTTCTCTCTGGAATGATCACAGAGCGCCTGTGATCCTTCTATATAGGATCACAGATCTCTATGATCATTTCACAAGCCCATCCCTCCCACAGTTAAGCCCCGTGCACACGTACCAATCGTCGGCCGAACGATCGGCTGTCTTTTGTCCAGGGCTGTCGGTGTCTGTTGAAAAGTGCAAAAGACTGCACACGAATTTTGTCCGCCGACTGCAGAAGTGATGTCATGTAATGGTTAACTTTCCCTGTGTTTTTTCCTCTCTGAGCATGCCCAGTCTTGCAAATCTGCTGTCTGTCGGCCGAATTCTGTACTGACTGGCGAACAATCGGCCGCTCTGGTGTCGGCATACAAAAATTTTAATGCTTGCATAACAGATTCTTTTCGGCCGAATGTGCGCTGTCGGCTGTCGGAGGCATCATACTAACAAGCCTACAATCGGCAGATCGGTCGTCGGCCGAAGCTTTTCGGCCGACGATCGGTACGTGTGTACGGGCTTTAGAATCACTCCCCTAGGCTCACATTTAACCCCCTTGATCACCCACAATGTTAACCCCTTCCCTGCCAGTGTCATTATTACAGTGACAGTGCATATTTTTAGCACTGATTACTGTAGTAATGTCACTGGTGCCCCCAAAAGTGTCAAAAATGTCAGTTAGGGGTCCGATCTGTCCGCCGCAATGTCGCAGTCCACGCTAAAAATCGTAGATCGCCGCCATTACTAGTAAAAAAAAAAACAATAAAAATTACATAAATCTTACCCATAGTTTGTAGACACGATAACATTTGCGCAAACCAATCAAAATACGCTTATTGCGATTTTATTTCCCAAAAATATGTAGCAGAAAACAAATTGGCCTAAAATGTTAACAAATTTTGATTTTTTAATTTTTTTTTTTTTGGGAAAGTTATATAGCAGAAAGTGAAAAATATTGTTTTTTTTTTTTTCAGAATTGTCGCTCTTTTTTTGTTTATAGCGCAAAAAATAAAAATCGCACAGGTGATCAAATACCACCAAAAGAAAGCTCTGTTTGTGGGAAAAAAAAGACATCAATTTTTATGGGGACAGTGTCGCACGACAGCGCAATAGTCAGTTAAAATAACGCAGTGCCGAATCGCAAAATATGGCCTGGTTATTAAGGGGGAAAATCTTCCGGTCCAGAAGTGGTTAAACAAAAAAACGGCGACAATTCTAAAAAAAATATATATACTTTTTTTTATTTTCTGCTATAGAACATTTCCAATAAAAAAAAAATTAAAAATCAAATTTTTTCATCATTTTTCATCATTTTAGGCCAATTTGTATTCTGCTGCATATTTTTGGTAAAAAAAAAAAAATCCCAATAAGCGAATTTTGATTGGTTTGTGCAAAAGTTATCACGTCTACAATCTAGGGGAAACATTTATGTCTTTTTTTTTTACTAGTAATGGCGGCGATCAGCTATTTTTAGCTGGATTGCGACATTGCGGTGGACACTAACTGACATTTTTGACACTTTTGGAGGTACCAGTGACATTACTACAGTAATCAGTGCTAAAAATATGCACTGTTACTGTAATAATGACACTGGCAGGGAAGGGGTTAACACCAGGGGCGATCAAATGGTTAAATGTGTCCCTAGGGGAGTGGTTTCTAACTGTGTGGAGGATGGGCTTGCTGTATGAACACAGATACCTTTGTTTCTAAATAGGAGGAGCTCTGTGTTCAATACTGACAGAACAGCCGTCTGCTGTGTTTACAATGGCAGACCGCCGTTCTGTCTCCACGAGGAGCGATCGCGGGTGCCTGGCGGCAATCGAGGCCGCTGGACCCGCAGATCAGCTTCCCCTGTGGCGAATGGGCGTACAGATACATCATTTTGCGGGAATGAGCCGACCTGCCGCTGTATATGTACGGCGGCTGGTCGGCAAGTGGTTAAACTAAGACGGGACTTTTTCTGGCACTTTTCGTTTGCAAGTTTATGTGCCGGCTCACACTAGTGCGATGCCATACATCGCATGGGATTCGCACGGCATTGCTTTGTAGATTACATTCTACAAACTGTATGGCTGAAATCGCATGGCATTTGCACCAAAATGGTGCAGGACCCTTTTTTTTTGGTTCACATTGGAATCAGATCGCATGTGTGTTCACACCTATGCGATCCGATTCGTGCACCATTTCACAGTTCGCACTGCTGTCCCTTAACCACTTAAGCCCTGGAAGATTTTACCCCCTTCCTGACCAGGGCCTATTTTGCGATTCGGCACTGCGTGAATTTAACGGACAATTGCACGGTCGTGCGACGCTGTACCTAAACTAATTTGGCTTCCTTTTTTTCCCACAAACAGAGCTTTCTTTTGGTGGTATTTGATCACCTGTGCGATTTTTTTTGATCATGCGCTATAAACAAAAAAAGAGCGACAATTTTGCAAAAATAACAATATTTTTCACATTTTTTTATATGAAATTCCCCCCAAAAAAATGTGAAAATCAAAATTTTTTAACTTTTTTGGCCAATTTGTTTTCTGCTACATATGTTTGGTAAAAAAAAATCGCAAAAAGCGTATTTTGATTGGTTTGCGCAAAAGTTATTGCGTTTACTAACAAAGGGAAAGATTTTTGTCATTTTTGTTTTTTTTTTTTTAACGAGTAATGGCGGCGATCTGCGATTTTTTGTGGCACTGCGACATTGGGGCGGACAGATTGGACCCCTGAATGACATTTTTGACACTTTTGGGGTTACCAGTGACATTACTGCAGTAATCAGTGCTATACATATGCACTGTTACTGCAAAAATGACACTGGCAGTGAGGGGGGTTAAATTTTTTTGAGAGGGAGGGGTTAAGTGTGTCCCTAGGGGCGTGATTCTTACTGTGATTGGATGTGGCTAGTGATGTAAGAACAGAGATCAACGGTCCTACATAGCAGGACCGTCTGATCTCCATTCATACACAGGGGAGAATGACAGGCGGCTGTGTTTACATTGGCCGCCTGCCTTTCTCCCGCTGTACCGGACAATCGCGAGTGCCCGGCGGACGTGGGGAGTCTGTGACCGAGCGGGAGCGGGAGCGCGCCTCCGGCAGCGCGCACTCGCTCCCTACAGTAAATAGTCGTACGGCGGTCGGCAAGTGGTTCAATTTTTTTTTTCATTTATATTCCTATCACAAGGAATGTAAGCATCCCTTGTGATAGAAATAAGGACGACCGCTCCTCTTTATGGAGACATCTGGAGGCAGATTTGCATTGAAGTGGATGGAGCCCCTATTCACACCGGTGCGACTTGTCATGCCATTTGACAGGTCGAATCACATGACAAGTCGCACCCTATTGTCGGCAATGGAACTGTTCAAATCGGTGCAGTGCTGCACCAATTTGAAAAGGTCATTTCTGCACTACTTTTGGCGATTTCAGGTGCGACACACATAGACATCTGTGCATGAAGTCACACAGATGTCAGCCAAGTCGCACCTGAAGTCGCACTGACACGCAGCTTTTAAATCGTGTGATTTCAAGTGAAGTTGCACAATTTTAAAGTGAAGCTGGATGGAAGGCAGTTTTGAAGAGAAGAGGATGGGCGGCATTTCCTGCATATGAAGGCAGGTTGAAAATCGCAGCTGTACTAAATTTGCATTCAGCAAAAGAGGTATTCACAATTGCACCCCTAAATGGTATCAGAATCGCACCTGAACCGCTGAACAACTACCTTGGACAATTGCATTGAAAACTGACATGAAAATTGCACCCTGCTGAAGGGCTAAATCTTGACGGGCGTTGGGCGATATGATTTGCGCATCCCTGGATTTTCACAGGTTTGTAGTATTTCTATAATGTAAAAAATTCCATCGCCCATTATCGCATCCATTACATTCCATCGCTCACATGAGTTGCTCCACACATACCCTCATCCTTATGGTACATGCGTCTGCAGGTAAGCGTGCCCAAGCATGCAACTCAGAAATAGCATGATTGATATTATGAGGTCCTGCGCATAGATGGAGGGAGATTCGCTTTGCCTGACTTGTCCCGCTGCCTGTTTATGCGACTTTATAATAATAATAAAATAAAAGACATACGAGATCTGAATACATATGATATGAATAGGAAGGCTGCAAATATCAGGCGACTAAGGAGGGGAATATTGAGTGAAAAGTCATTTATCTCTCTGCTCTGGTTTTACAGAATCAAAATTCCCAGAATAGTGACGAGTCGCACCGCCCTGGGTTCAAAGACGTTCAGATACCTAACCTGATCCCCAATGAAATCAATGAGGAGCCAGACCTGTCAAATGAAAAATGCTCATTTTTCGGGTGCAGGTTAGTGTGACTTGTCATGCGACTTTAGACACATACAGTCACATGAAAATTTGCATGCCTTTGATTTTAGTGGTACCCAATCTATGCGACTTAACACCTTCCCGCCTATAGTACAATGATGGCCGGGCGGTGGCTTTAAGATCCTGACTGCACAGCACATGACGTCCTTTCGGAAAGAGCCGCACAGCGGCTCAATCTCGGGACACAGCCAATGGCTGATCAGTGTACCGGCTCGCTGCTGCTACCTTCTGATCGACATGACCAATTACAGCAGGTCACATGACAGTTGTACACAATTGATGGCTTCCTTTCATGCCATTCATTGTGTATGCGACTTCGCCCAGAAATAGTGCAGGAACCTTTTTCTAAGGCGGAGCGACTTGAGTCGCTCTGATTAGAACGGTTCCATTGCACAGAATGGAGCGCTACTTGTCAGGCGACTAAGTTACCTGACAAGTCGGAGAAGTGTGAGCCGGGCAGGGCTGCTGTTAGAAATCGCGGGGCCCCGTACAGACTACCTGGCAGGGCCCCCCCAAGAAAATATTAAAGATATATTTAGCTAAAATTACAACAAAATCACTATTATCAGACACAAATATAACATAACTCGCATAATTCCTGCTAAATCTAAAAAAAAACTATGTTAAATGAAAAAGATGAGATGAGAAAAATATCCAGGCTGGGCAGTTGGAGCTCAGTGATCAGAGAGACAGAGAGAGAGAAACAAAGTTACAATTTACAAATAAACTCCTGAGCAGAGATAAGTGCTGGGAGGGGGGGGGCCACACAGGGAGGGGGATTAGTGAGGGACGACTGTCTCTTTCTCAGCAGATAAAAGCTGATAGCAGGGAGGGGGACAGATCAGATTCAGATGCTGGAGGAAGATTTCTGTAATTGTTGTCCATCACTAATCTCCCTCTCTATGTGGGCCCCCCTGTGTGCTCGGGCCCCCTACAAGAGGGCTGGTGGTCCCCCCCTATCAGCAGCCCTGGAGCCAGGTCTTAGAGGCGCCTCTCTCCTCTTTTATACTCTGTAGCTCCAGCTGGATTTTGCTTCTAATCCCCTTGTGGAGGCGCCATTTGTGGATGGACATTTTATGGTTACACAACCAATCACATTGCTATAATCTTTTTATATGGACTATAAACTGAAGGATTTATGAATAAATGGTTGTGGAACGAATCTTCTGAGTTTCCATTATTTCCTATGGGGAAATTCGCTTTGATATACGAGTGCTTTGGATTACAAGCATGTTTCCGGAACGAATTATTCTCGCAATCCAAGGTTTTACTGTATATCTGTGTGGGACAGTCCAGAAGAGGTTAAGGTGAGGAGGTAAAAACCTGGCTCAACTACCTATTTTTACTTATTACCACCTCCCCTTCCCCGGCCTCAAGTGTAAATCAGATCGATCAGGTCTGCCTATCCGTTTTTCAGGTGGACCCAATCGAGCCACCTATTCTCCTCTAGGGGGGGACGTGTGTCAGCTGACACCCGCTTGGCATCCGATCCGACAAATCCACTGAAAACAGACGGATGGCAATAAGTTCCCCATCCGTTCAGTGGGTCAGATCGGATGGGCCTGTCTGTTTTTCAGGTGGACCCAATCAGGCCACCCATTCTCCCCTATGGGAAGGCAGATGTCAGTGGACATGTGGCCGCTTATACCCGCCTGGCATCCGATCCGACAAGATCTGCTGAAAACAGACGGATGGTAATACGCTCCCCATCCGCCTGGCATCCGATCCAACAAGATCCACTGAAAACAGACGGATGGTAATACGCTCCCCATCCGCCTGGCATCCGATCCAACAAGATCCACTGAAAACAGACAGATGGTAATACGCTCCCCATCCGCCTGGCATCTGATCCAACAAGATCCACTGAAAACAGACGGATGGTAATACGCTCCCCATCCGCCTGGCATCCGATCCAACAAGATCCACTGAAAACAGACGGATGGTAATACGCTCCCCATCCGCCTGGCATCAAATCCAACAAGATCCACTGAAAACAGACGGATGGCAATACGTTCGCCATCCGTTCATTGGGTCGGATCGGATGGGCCTGTCTGTTTTTCAGGTGGACCCAATTGGGCCACCCATTCTCCCCTATGGGAAGGCAGATGTCAGTGGACATGTGGCCGCTTATACCCTCCTGGCATCCGATCCGACAAGATCTGCTGAAAACAGACGGATGGTAATACGCTCCCCATCCGCCTGGCATCCGATCCAACAAGATCCACTGAAAACAGACGGATGGTAATACGCTCCCCATCCGCCTGGCATCCGATCCAACAAGATCCACTGGAAACAGACGGATGGTAATACGCTCCCCATCCGCCTGGCATCCGATCCAACAAGATCCACTGAAAACAGACGGATGGTAATACGCTCCCCATCCGCCTGGCATCCGATCCAACAAGATCCACTGAAAACAGACGGATGGTAATACGCTCCCCATCCGCCTGGCATCCGATGCAACAAGATCCACTGAAAACAGACGGATGGTAATACGCTCCCCATCCGCCTGGCATCCGATCCAACAAGATCCACTGAAAACAGACGGATGGTAATACGCTCCCCATCCGCCTGGCATCTGATCCAACAAGATCCACTGAAAACAGACGATGGTAATACGCTCCCCATCCGCCTGGCATCCGATCCAACAAGATCCACTGAAAACAGACAGATGGTAATACGCTCCCCATCCGCCTGGCATCTGATCCAACAAGATCCACTGAAAACAGACGATGGTAATACGCTCCCCATCCGCCTGGCATCCGATCCAACAAGATCCACTGAAAACAGACGGATGGTAATACGCTCCCCATCCGCCTGGCATCTGATCCAACAAGATCCACTGAAAACAGACGGATGGTAATACGCTCCCCATCCGCCTGGCATCCGATCCAACAAGATCCACTGAAAACAGACGGATGGTAATACGCTCCCCATCCGCCTGGCATCCGATCCAACAAGATCCACTGAAAACAGACGGATGGCAATACGTTCGCCATCCGTTCATTGGGTCGGATCGGATGGGCCTGTCTGTTTTTCAGGTGGACCCAATTGTTTCACCATTATTACCAGACTACCAGGTCGCTGCAACGAAATATTATTAAAATGCAGGGGCGTAACTACAGGGGTTGCAGGGGTCGCAGGTGCTCCATGGTGGCCTGTGCAGCTCCCCTGTACACCTGGTGACCTGGATAGGATGGGGGGGGGGTGTCGGGGGCAGCGTGAGGAGAAATCACTGTCCTCCTTTTTCTTCCTGTAGCTGCAGGAGGAAAATGGAGGAGATTGGTTCCTCTGTATGGTGCCCCCGACACGCCTCCTATCCAGTTCACTTGTGTTCTGCTGTCTCTGGGCCCCTGTTTGCTCCCCTGGTCCCCCCCCCCCACTGTGCTGCCGGCTTCCTCCCTCCCCTCTCCTGCCAGCTGCTGCAGGGGAGGTGTCACAATAGAGAACCAGGAAGGGGTTGGTAAATATATAATTTACCAGCTCCTTCCTTTTCTGAATGGACAGAGTCATAGTCAGTGACATTGTAAAAAAAAAAAAAATAAAATGATAAAAAAATAATACAATTAAAATATCAAAAAATAAAAACTACTGACACCAGTGGGGGAACTTCCAGGATCGCAAAGGTCACACTTGCAACCGGGCCCTGGCATTCCACCACCATGGGGAGGCCCCCAAGATGGCAAGAAGGGGGCCCACTGTAGAACTTGTGAAAGGGTCCCGCAAGGAGTAAAGGGCCCCCAGGATCAGTAGGCTTGAAGAGAAGGGCCCCAGCCAGGGGTCCGGGGAGGCCCCTCATGGTTTCTTGCACCGGGGTCCCTGAAGGTTCTAGTTACGCCTCTGGTAAAATGATAATGTGATGATGGGCGATACAATTAGTTTTGTAATCGGGATAATTTCCAAGGATAGTTTTTCCATTCGGCAAATGTTTCGTCTGAGTCATCTGGTTCTGTAATGCTTTCCTTGTGATTTTCACAAGACGGCGGAATTAGTGCACAGCTCACATGTCAGAGGATCGTTCCTATAGACAACGTTGTGAAACAAGTCTGGGTTGACCCCCCCCCCTACTGTGCGCGGTCTGTGACCCCCCTGCATGATGCTGCGTCACCCTGATCCTCGGCGGCTGACATAAAAGGTCCTATTCTTTGTACACCGGGGGGGGGGGGCAGGGGGGGGTGAGCCTGAATGTCGGGGCTGCTTGTTAATTGAAAAAGTGCACAACACGAGTTTTAATTGTTACCTTCGGACAAAGAGATTTTTGAACGCCAGATTTAGCCCAGTCACTAATAATAGGGGGCAATAAACAGAGACGAAACATGTCACAATCGCATCCTTTGTCTCGTTACAAAGTTTACATAATTACTGTTAGAGATACGTGCCCATCCAGGCAGGGTGGGTTTGAATCTGCCTCCCCCTCCACCCCCTCCAAAAATTAAAAGTCAGCAGCTACACACACTGTACACATACTATACATATATACTGTACACACACTGTACACATACTATACATATATACTGTACACACACTGTACACATACTATACATATATACTGTACACACACTGTACACATACTATACATATATACTGTACACACACTGTACACATACTATACATATATACTGTACACATATTGTAGCTGCTGACTTTTAATATTAGGACACTTACCTGTCCTGGAGTCCAGCGATGTCGGCACCGCAGCCCATGTTTCCATCGGCTGTCGGGTGCTGCCGCCGCCATTGCCGGTCAGGTAACCCAGCAGCAAAGCCTTGCGGCTTCACGGGCTGGTCCCTACTGCGCATGCGCGAAGCCCGCTGCGCATTCTTATTGGCTCGGCGGCGGAGAAGGGGGGCCAAACTTCCGAGGGTTCTATCCCGGAAGTGGGGAAGGGTACCTGGCAAAAACAGGTACCCGTTCCCCCCCCCCCCCCCGCCCTGAAAGGTGCCAAATGTGTGGGGGGAGGAAACAAGAGAGCGGAAGTTCCACTTTTGGGTGGAACTCCGCTTTAAATCCAGTCTAATTGAATCATAATTCTTAACCACTTAAGCCCCGGAGGATTTGGCTGCTAAAGGACCAGGGGTTTTTTTGCGATTTTTTTACTGCGTGACTTTAACGGACAATTGCGCGGTCGTGCGACGCTGTACCTAAACGAATTTGACGTCCTTTTTTTCCCACAAACAGAGCTTTCTTTTGGTGGTATTTGATCACCTGTGCGATTTTTTGATCACGCGCTATAAACAAAAAAAGAGCGTAAATTTTGCAAAAATAACAATATTTTTCACATTTTTTTATATGAAATTCCCCAAAAAAAAATGTAAAAATCAAAATTTTTTAACATTTTTCGGCCAATTTGTTTTATGCTACCTATGTTTGGTAAAAAAAAAATCGCAAAAAGCGTATTTTGATTGGTTTGCGCAAAAGTTATCGCGTTTACTAACAAAGGGAAAGATTTTTGTCATTTTTGGTGTTTTTTTTTTAACGCGTAATGGCGGCGATCTGCGATTTTTTTTCGGTACTGCGACATTGCGGCGGACAGATCGGACCCTTGACTGACATTTTTGACACTTTTGGGGGTACCAGTGACATTACTGCAGTAATCAGTGCTATACATATGCACTGTTACTGTAAAAATGACACTGGCAGGGAAGGGGTTAACTTTATTGGACAGGGAGGGGTTAAGTGTGTCCTAGGGGCGTGATTCTAACTGTGCAGGGACATTGCTATTGGTGTAAAAGCAAAGATCAACAGTTCTACATAGTAGAACGGTCAGATCTTCACTTTTACACAGGGAGAACTGACAGGCAGCTTGTTTACACAAGCCGCTCTGTCTTTCTCCCTTCACAGGAGCGATCGTAGTGTGACTGGCGGACATCGAGTCCGCCGGTCACACGCACTGACTTGTTGTCTGTGAACGAGCCGCGGCGGGCGTGCGCCTCGGCAGGCGCGCGCCCGCCCGCAATAGGCTCGCAAGTCAGTGACAGGCGAGTGACGTATTGATACGTCACTCTGCCTGGCCGGGGCTGACCGCCGCAGTATATAGTCGTGCGGCGGTCGGCAACCGGTTAAAGAGTAACTATCATTTCTGTCCTGCAGCGGATCCTCCTCTGACCCGCTGTTGTCTCACCGACAGTCCCATTCACTTTAATTGGACGGCTGGTGATGCGGCAGTGACACAACAAGGTGAGGGATGTGGCAGCAGGTGAGTGGATACCTGCTAATGATGGCCATGATGGATATGAAATGACAGGTGCTCTTTAAATGTGAGGACTCATTCTTGATGGTAGTTAGTGTGGAATTGTGTGAATGCATCAATGCAGTGAATGTTATCTCAGCTTGCAGAGCTTGGATTCATTGAATGAGTTTACCAAAAATGTAAATATTGCAGAACAGGGATCGACCGATTATCGGCACCACCGATATATCGGGGGTCGATCTGCACTTTCCCTGATATATCGGAATCGGCCCCTGAGGTTACCGATATTGCCGACATTTCGGGAAAGTGTTTGTACCGGAGTGATGCCTGCAGCTAGAGCCATCACCCCGGTATCGGCGTCCATAGCCGACAGTCGGCTATCTTGTAATGACAACCGATGTGGCTGAGAAGCCGCTCGGCTGTCATTACAAGGAGCGGACGTCCCCCCCTCGCCAGGGTCTCCCGTCCCACTGGGAGACCCCGGCATCCTACCAGCACGGCCGCTGAAAGACCTGATCAAAGCCGCATTCAACTCTGATCGGGACTCCATGTACAAAACCCGGAAGTGACGTCATGACATCACTTCCGGGTACTCGGCGCCACATTAAAAAAACTGACAGCATTCAAAACAGCCAAACTTGGGGTTTTGAATGCTTTTCAGTACAGAGGAGGGGTTTGGGGTCTTTTAGACCCCCAGATCCCTCCACAAGGAGTACCTGGAAAAAAAAATAATTTTTTTTACATCTCCGAAAATATCGGCCAATATTTAACCACTTTACCACCGGAGGATTTTGCTGTCTTACGTCTGGGCCACTTTTTGCGATTCGGCGCTGTGCAACTTTAACTGACAATTGCGCGGTCGTGCGATGCCGTACCAAGACTAAATTTATGTCCTTTTTTTTCCCACAAACAGAGCTTTCTTTTGGTGGTATTTGATCACCTGTGCGATTTTTACTTTTTGCGCTATAAACAAAAAAAGAGCGTCAATTTTGAAAAAACAACAATATTTTTCACATTTTTTTATATGAAATTCCCCCAAAAAAATGTAAAAATAAATTTTTTTTAACATTTTTGGCCAATTTGTTTTCTGCTACCTATGTTTGGTAAAAAAAAATTCACAATAAGCGTATTTTGATTGGTTTGCGCAAAAGTTATTGCGTTTACTAACAAAGGGAAAGATTTCTGTCATTTTTGGTGGTTTTTTTTTTTTTAACGCGTAATGGCGGCGATCTGCAATTTTTTTTTTGTGGGACTGCGACATTGCGGCGGACAGATCGGAACCTTGACTGACATTTTTGACACTTTTGGGGGTACCAGTGACATTACTGCAGTAATCAGTGCTATATATATATATGCACTGTTACTGTAAAAATGACACTGGCAGGGAAGGGGTTAATTTTATTGGAAAGGGAGGGGTTAATGTATGCCTGGTGCTTACTGACGTGTGTGGGGGGAGGGGACTGAGTGACACAGGGACAGATCCAGGGTTCAGCTATGCTGAACCCTGCAATCTGACCCTGCCTGTCACTTAGGAGATCCGCCCGCTCTGTTTACACAAGCAGGCGGATCTCCACACTAGATCCCCGACGATCGGGGAAGAGCAGCGGCAATCGCCGCTGCTCCTCCCCTGGCCCGACTCCCGCTGTGACTGAATACAGCGGGAGCGAGTCTCCGGCGGCGCGCGCACGCCGCCGAGAGAGGGGAGTGTCTGACGACGTAGTACTACGTCGTCAGACGATAACGAACCACTGTGCCGCAGTAATATTACTGCAGGCAGAGGTAAAGTGGTTAATCAGCATTAACCACTTTACCACCGGAGGATTTTGCTGTCTTCCGTCCAGGCCACTTTTTGCGATTCGGCGCTGTGCGACTTTAACTGACAATTGCGCGGTCGTGCGACGCCGTACCCAAACGAAATTTACGTCCTTTTTTTCCCACAAACAGAGCTTTCTTTTGGTGGTATTTGATCACCTGTGCGATTTTTACTTTTTGCGCTATAAACAAAAAAAGAGCGTTTATTTTGAAAAAATAACAATATTTTTCACATTTTTTTATATGAAATTCCCCCCCAAAAAAATGTAAAAATCAAATTTTTTTAAAATTTTTGGCCAATTTGTTTTATGCTACCTATGTTTAGTAAAAAAAATCGCAATAAGCGTATTTTTATTGGTTTGCGCAAAAGTTATTGCGTTTACTAACTAAGGGAAATATTTCTGTAATTTTTGGTGGGTTTTTTTTAACGCGTAATGGCGGTGATCTGCGATTTTTTTTGCGGGACTGCGACATTGCGGCGGACAGATCGGACCCTTGACTGACATTTTTGACACTTTTGGGGGTACCAGTGACATTACTACAGTAATCAGTGCTATATATATGCACTGTTACTGTAAAATTACACTGGCAGGGAAGGGGTTAATTTTATTGGAGAGGGAGGGGTTAATGTATGCCTGGTGCTTACTGACGTGTGGGGGGGGGGTGACTGTGTGACAGAAGGACAGATCGGATGTCCAGCTATGCTGAACACTCCGATCTGTCACTCCCTGTCACTATGGAGATCCGCCCGCTGTGTTTACACACAGCGGGCGGATCTCCAGACTCGATCCCCGACGATCGGGGCAGAGCAGCGGCAATCGCCGCTGCTCCTCCCCTGGCCCGACTCCCGCTGTGAATGAACACAGCGGGAGCGAGCCTCCGGCGGCGCGCGAGCGCCGCCCACAAGGGGCGGAGTCCAGCGACGTAGGTCTACGTCGCTGGACGGGATCGCGGCACTTTGCCGCAGTAGCCTCAATGTAAGCGGGGCTAAAGTGGTTAAAAAAAGGATTTCAGTCGATCACTATTGCAGAATATACAGCCTCATGCTCCAATTCATGCTGAATAAACTAAATTATTAATGTATCTTAAATAGAAAACTATCTTTTGATAGATTTTCACT
Source organism: Pelophylax lessonae (assembly GCF_965119305.1). NCBI lineage: Eukaryota > Metazoa > Chordata > Amphibia > Anura > Ranidae > Pelophylax > Pelophylax lessonae. The sequence goes on along the minus strand of NC_138780.1, from coordinate 192,874,770 downwards.
CCAAAAGCATTTTTTTTAAAATACATTTTATAAAAATCAAAAAAAATCAGATTTAAATTACAAAAAAAATCTGATTTTTTTTAACCACTTGCTGACTGCCAGCAGTAGATATACTGCGGCAGGTCGGCTCTGTCCCACGAAACAATGTAGCTGGACCGCGAGTAGGGGCACGGGCTCATTCGCCACAGGGGAAGCTGATCTGCGGGTCTGGTGGCCCCGATTGCCACTGGGCACCCACGATCGCACCCCATAAAGACAGAACGATGGTCTGCTGTTCTAAACACGGAAGACCATTGTTCTGTCAGCAATGAACACAGGGCTCCTGTGTTCCTCCTGTTTAGGAGCACAGGTCTCTGTGTTCATTCCATAAGTACATCCCCCACACAGTTAGAAAACACCCCCTAGGGACATACTTAACTCTTTGATGGCCCTCTGGGTTAACCCCTTCCCTGCCAGTGTCATTACTACAGTAACAGAGCATATTTTTAGCACTAATTACTGTAGTAATGTCACCGGTCCCCCCCAAAAGTGTCAAAAATGTCAGTTAGGGGCCCGATCTGTCCACCGCAATGTCGCAGTCCTGCTAAAAATCGCTGATCGCCGCCATTACTAGTAAAAAAAAAAAAAAAAAAAATGACATAAATCTTTCTCCTAGTTTGTAGACACGATAACTTTTGCGCAAACCAATATACGCGTATTGGGATTTTTTTTTACCAAAAATATGTAGCAGAATACATATTGGCCTAAAATGATGAAAAAAAATTGATTTTTATTTATTTTTTATTGGGAATGTTATATAGCAGAATGTGAAAAATATTGTTTTTTTTTGTTTGTTTTTTTTTAATTTTCGTTTTTTTTTTGTTTATAGCACAAAAAATAAAAAATCGCACAGGTGATCAAATACCACCAGAAGAAAGTTCTATTTGTGGTTAAAAAAAAAGGACATCAATTTTTCAATGAGCACGCAATTGTCAGTTAAAGTAACGCAGTACCGAATCACAAAAAAAGGCCTGGTCATTAAAGAGGTTGTAAACTCCGTTAAATTTTTTTTTTTTTTTTTTTTTTTACAAGCTGAAAGAGAAACACATAATGAGCTAGTATGCATCGCATACTAGCTCATTATGAAATACTTACCTTAGAACGAGCCCCCGCCATGCCGTCCGCTCACCTCTATGACGGGCGACATGTCCAGTCGCCCGTCTTCTGGGATCGCGGCATCCGGCCATCCGATTGGCCGGAGCCGCGGTGACGTCACTCCCGCGCGCGCGCGGGAGCCGACGTCACGGCACGGGGCTTTGAAGGAACGGCATCAGCGGCCGTTCCTTCAGAGTGCATGCGCCAGTGACGTCACTGGCTGCATGTAAGGTAAATATCTCCTAAACGGTACATGTTTACGAGATATTTACAGTACCTATAGGTAATCCTTATCATAGGCTTACCTATAGGTACAAGTGTCAGAGGAGGGTTTACTTCCTCTTTAAGGGGGGAAAATCCTCTGGTCCAGAACTGGTTAAAAAATCATAGATTTTTATCCACCCTGCATCCAGGGATGACCTAGAGTTCAATAAAATACAGTGTATAATAAATAATTGCCATAAATATCATCATGGATCATAAATAATGAATAAGATGAAATGGAGGTGGGGTCAGAAATGGCCACCGGCGCAACCGATTCCGACCGAGATCTGTAAGAATTGGAAAAACCACAATCTTTCCCCAATCCAAGCTCACCCTTCCACAGAGTGCAGAGTCCCCATTTGGTTGGTCACCTGCAGCTGTAATGTGACCACCGGACATGCTGCAAAATGAGTTGCACCTTGACATGGGCAGTATAAATAGGCAGTTTAACTGTCCACCTATACTGTGCACTGCAACAGCGGCTATAAGGGGGAGCATATAGTGCAAAGGGCAAGATGTTTCAGAGTGTGCCATAAAATGATACACCGTGTCACAATAGGCCGGCAGAACTGTGGGCATGTGCAATCCGTTCAAGTGAATGGGACCCCACTGGCAGGGCCAGGATACGGCGTGGACAGGAGGGGCAGCTGTCCTGAGCACTGTGGTTTCATCTAAGGTGAGGGGGCACTGCAAGAAGACTGAGGAGGGAGGGATTTTTGTTGGGTGGGGCAATTTGGGGGGGGGGGGGGGGTAAGAATTGCTAGGAGTGGTAACTTAGGGGGATTTGTGTTGGGAGGGGGGATAGGGGGAAGAGGATTTGTGCTAGGAGGGGGAGGTATTTTTGCTAGGAGGGGGGATTTGGGGGGTTTGTGCAAGAAGAGGATATATGGTGAAGGGGGAGGAGAATTGTACTAGAATGGGAAACTTTTTGTTTGGGGTTGGGGGTGGGAGTGTCAGTGGGTAAGAATTGCTAGGAGTGGTAATTTGTGTTGGGAGGGGGGATAGGGAAAAAGCATTTGTACAAGGGGGGGGGGGTTTGGGGGGGTTTGTGCTAGAAGAGGGGATATGGTGAAGGGGGAGGAGAACTGTGCTAGAATGGGAACGTTTTTGTTTGCGGTCGGGGGTGGGGGGTGTTAATAAATAAGAATTGCTAGGAGTGGTAATTTAGGGGGATTTGTGTTGGGGGGGTAGGGGAAGAGGATTTGTGCTGGGGTGGATTTGGGGGGGGTTTATGCTAGAAGAGGGGATATGGTGAAGGGGGAGGAGAATTGTGCTGGAATAGGAAAATCTTTGTCTGGGGTAGGGGGGGGGGGGGGTCAGTGGGTAAGAATTGCTAGGAGTGGTAATTTAGGGGGATTTGTGTTGGGAGGGGGATAGGGGAAGAGGATTTGTGCTAGGAGTGGGGGGGGATTTGGGGGGGTTTGTGCTAGAAGAGGTGATATGGTGAAGGGGGAGGAGAACTGTGCTAGAATGGGAATGTTTTTGTTTGCGGTCGGGGGTGGGGGGTGTTAGTGAGTAAGAATTGCTAGGAGTGGTAATTTAGGGGGATTTGTGTTGGGGGGGTAGGGGAAGAGGATTTGTGCTGGGGTGGATTTGGGGGGGGTTTATGCTAGAAGAGGGGATATGGTGAAGGGGGAGGAGAATTGTGCTGGAATAGGAAAATCTTTGTCTGGGGTAGGGGGGGGGGGGGGTCAGTGGGTAAGAATTGCTAGGAGTGGTAATTTAGGGGGATTTGTGTTGGGAGGGGGATAGGGGAAGAGGATTTGTGCTAGGAGTGGGGGGGGATTTGGGGGGGTTTGTGCTAGAAGAGGTGATATGGTGAAGGGGGAGGAGAACTGTGCTAGAATGGGAATGTTTTTGTTTGCGGTCGGGGGTGGGGGGTGTTAGTGAGTAAGAATTGCTAGGAGTGGTAATTTAGGGGGATTTGTGTTGGGGGGGTTAGGGGAAGAGGATTTGTGCTGGGGTGGATTTGGGGGGGGTTTATGCTAGAAGAGGGGATATGGTGAAGGGGGAGGAGAATTGTGCTGGAATAGGAAAATCTTTGTTTGGGGTTGGGGGGGGGGGGGGGGTCAGTGGGTAAGAATTGCTAGGAGTGGTAATTTAGGGGGATTTGTGTTGGGAGGGGGATAGGGGAAGAGGATTTGTGCTAGGAGGGGGGGGGGGATTTGTGCTAGAAGAGGTGATATGGTGAAGGGGGAGGAGAATTGTGCTACGATGGGAAAATCTTTGTTTGGGGTTGGGGGGGGGGGGGGTCAGTGGGTAAGGATTGCTAGGAGTGGTAATTTAGGGAGATTTGTGTTGGGAGGGGGGTAGGGGAAGAGGATTTGTGCAAGGAGGGGGGAGGGATTTTGGGGGTATGTGCTAGAAGAGGTGATATGGTGAAGGGGGAGGGGAATTGTGCTAGAATGGGAAAAATGTTGCTTGGGGTTGGGGGTGGGGGGTGTCAGTGGGTACGAATTGTTAGGAGTGGTAATTTAGGGGGATTTGTGTTGGGAGGGGGGATAGGGGAAGAGAATTTGTGCTAAGAGGGGGGGGGGGATTTGGGGGGGGGGGTTTATGCTAGAAGAGGTGATATGGTGAAAGGGGAGGAGAATTGTGCTAGAATGGAACAATTTTTGTTTGGGGGTGGGGGGGTGTCAGTGGGTAAGAATGGCTAGGAGTGGTATTTTAGGTGTATTTGTGTTGGGAGGGGGGATTGGGAAGAGGATTTGTGCAAGAGGAGGGGATTTGGGGGGGTTTGTGCTAGAAGAGGTGATATGGTGAAGGGGGAGGAGAATATTTGTGCTAGGAGGGGGGATTTGGAGTTGGGGGGGGGGATATGCACTCGGAAGGGGTATCTGAGGGGTAAAGGATTTGTGCTAGGAGTGCACTAGTTAAAATTGGAGTTCAGAAGACATACAGCCGGCATAGAAAATAATCACCCCCATTTAAAAATAATCAAATTTTGTTACTTTTTCAGCCTGAAATGAAGACAGACACAGTTTTTGTTTTATCCAACTGTATTTACTCAGTGCAACTTAAAACATCAAAGTGAAAGATATAACACCAACATGTCAGGTAAAAACAAAAAAAAAACAGGATCCCTGAGTTGGGAAAAGGATCACCCCCTTATGTCAGTATTTTGTTGAACAACCATTTGCTTTAATGAGAGCCTTTAGTCTGTTGGGATTTGTCTCTGCTAACATCATTCCACAGATTTTCAATGGAGTTTAAGTCTGTGCTCTGACTAATCCATGTAAGGACATTCACCTTTTTCTTCTTCAGCCTCTGTGTGCTCATTGTTGCTGTGTGCTTTGGGTCATCGTCATGTTGGAAGGTAAACCTTCTTTCCATTAACAACTTTCTGCCAGCAGAGGGCAGCAGATTTTCCTCAAGAATTTGATGGTATTTTGCCCCGTCTATTTTTCCTTCTATCCTGACAAGTGCTCCAGTCCCTGCTGCAGAGAAATACCCCCATAACAGGATATTCCCACCCCATACCAGGATATTACAACCTCCATGCTTCACTGTAGGAATGGCGTATTTTGGATGGTATTGGATTTCCACCAGACATATCGTTTGGTGTCCAAGCCAAATAATTCAATTTTAGTCTCATCCGACCATAACACCTTTTTCCATGTGGCCTCAGGATATTCAAGGTGCGTTTTGGCAAAGCTCAATGGTGACCACATGTGACCTTTTTTGAGGGGTGGATTTTTTCTTGCAACCCTCCCATGTGGAGAATTTGTGATATTGTTGTCACATGCGCACAATGACCACTCTTTGTCTTCAGAGTTGCTGTAGGCCTCTTGGTGGCCTCTCTGACCAGTTTCCTCCTGGCTCTTTCATCCACTTTGGAGCGACGTCCTGATCCAGGGAGGGTCTGTGTTTTACCAAATACCTTTCACTTCTTAATAATAGACTTCACCGGGCTTCTAGACATTGATAAACCCTTTGACATTTTTTTGTATCCATCTCCTGACTTGTGCCTGTCCACAACTTTATTCCGGAGATCTCAGTGACAGCGCCTTGCCACCCATAGTTGATTGTTTGCTTCAATTGCACTACAAGGGACTGAAATGCTCCAGGAAAGCTCTTTTCATGCTGAGCTAAATCAAAAGGACCACAGCTGATCACAGTTGAAAATTAAATGACTTTATGGGCCATTGAGAAGGTGATAAGCTACACCTGATTGAGTTTACAAGTCGTTTTTAGGAGGTGGGTGTGATCCTTTTTCCAACTCAGTGATGGAGATGATGATTTATGATGTATTTATTTATTTTTCCTGACATGTTGGTGTTATATCTTTCACTTGTATCAGTGGTGGCTGGTGCTCCATGGGCCGGGGGGTTGCGGCAAAGGGACCACACCAGCCCGCACACCATACCTCCCCCCCCCCGGACCACACCAGCTCCAGCCCACACACCATACCCCCCCCCCTCCCCGGTCGCCGGCTCACTCACCCTGGACTGACATGTGGAGGGCAGGCAGTGGCGGCGGAGGCTTCCCCCCAAGTCTCCTCCGTGGGTCGGGCTTCCCCTGCGTCTCCTCCCTCCTCCTCCTCCTTGGCCAATAGCATAGCTTCTCCTTTTGGCCAATCGGGAAACGGGTCTCAGGACCCGCTTCCTGATTGGCCAGGAGGAGAATCCGTGTAACAATAGCGAATTATCATTCGCTATTGTCACATAATTGGGTGGGCTCAGGGCGCAGTGCTCTGTGCCCCGAGCCCACCCTTTTTTGAAGCCTATTAAAGCCTCTGGCTCTAATCACGTGCTTCAAAAAAAAAAAAAACATTGGAATCCATGCGTCCGGTGCCCTGCATGTAGATTAGGGGGCCGGATGCATGGATGGGGGGAGGCGCCCCTGCGCCCCCAATTGACGGGCCGCCACTGACTTGGATGTTATAAGTTGCACTGAGTAAATACAGCTGGGTAAAGCAAAAACTGTGTGTGTCTTCATTTCAGGCTGCAAAGCAACAAAATGGGATTATTTTAAAGGAGAGTGATTCTTTTCTCTACCCACTGTATAACCTCAGAGTCACTACAAGTACAAGCGAGCCCTAAAGGAAGAGAACTACCCAACTCTTAGGTTCTAAATGATCATATTTAAGAATCCATCCATGGATGAAATAATTAGTGAAGAACTATATAACATAAATAACTGTCACTTTTTACAAATAAAATACTTGTTTTTACTTTGTTTCCTCTGTATTTGCAAATGAGTGCTGCTGATCTCCTGCAGCCTCTTTGGGTCCATGCACGCTTTGGCTTAAAAAAAAAACGCCAGTTCCCGTAGCAGATAAAAATGCCCATACAAAGCATTTTTGTACAGAGTTTAGGCGGGTTCAGCATATTTTTCTGCCAGCAAGCTCCAATCAGAAATGCAAACAAGAAGGGTTTTTTTCCTGCCTTTAAACGCTTAGCTGAAATTATGCCTGTAATCGTCCTAATGGGCATGGACACATACGATAGCTTTGAGATGCTTCTACAGACAGAACATAAAACTCCTGTAGAAGCAGCGATTTTTAGGCCAGTGTGTAGGAAACCTTTCAGTCACAAATGCACATTCTCCAGTGGACCATTTCTGGGAGTGTCTCAATTGTGATGGGGAACCTCTGATGTAATGGGGACCTCTGGTGAACTGGCACCAATACTAGGCTTTATTACTGTGTAAACTGGCACCAATACTAGGCTTTATTACTGCATAAACTGGCACCAATACTAGGCTTTATTACTGCGTAAACTGGCACCAACACTAGGCTTTATTACTGAGTAAACTGATATCAATACTAGGATTTATTACTGCGTATACTGGCACCAATACTAGGCTTTATTACTGTGTAAACTGGCACCAATACTAGGCTTTATTACTGCATAAACTGGCACCAATACTAGGCTTTATTACTGCGTAAACTGGCACCAATACTAGGCTTTATTACTGTGTAAACTGGCATCAATACTAGGCTTTATTACTGCGTAAACTGGCACCAATACTAGGCTTTATTACTGCGAAAATTGGCACCAATACTAGGCTTTATTACTGTGTAAACTGGCACCAATACTAGGCTTTATTACTGTGTAAACTGGTATCAATACTAGGATTTATTACTGCATAAACTGGCACCAATACTAGGCTTTATTACTGCGTAAACTGGCTCCAATACAAGGTTTTATTACTTCGTAAACTGGCACCAACCTTAGGCTTTATTACTGCCTAAACTTGCACCAAGACTAGGCTTTATTACTGCGTAAACTGGCACAAATACTAGGGGTTATTACTACGTAAACTGGCACCAATATTAGGCTTTATTGCTGCGTAAACTGGCATTAATACAGTACTAGGCTTTATTACTGCGTAATCTGGCACCAATACTAGGCTTTATTACTGCGTAAACTGGCACCAATACTAGGCTTTAATACTGCGTAAACTGGCTCCAATACAAGGTTTTATTAATTCGTAAACTGGCACCAACCTTAGGCTTTATTACTGCCTAAACTTGCACCAAGACTAGGCTTTATTACTGCGTAAACTGGCACCAATACTAGGGGTTATTACTATGTAAACTGGCACCAATATTAGGCTTTATTGCTGCGTAAACTGGCATTAATACTAGGCTTTATTACTGTGTAACCTGGCACCAATACTAGGCTTTATTACTGCGTAAACTGGCACCAATACTAGGCTTTCATATGTAACGCTCCTGCGTTTTTAGTATAGGCTGGATTTGCAGCTGCAAAATCTCCACTCAGTAGTCATGTAGAGATGTGTTGAATACCAGATCCAACTCTCCAGGACTCATCACCGTGGGCCTGTCAGCTTCAACATACAGATATATACACACTCAATTAGATGTTCCTGGAGTGATAGGATGTATATGATAGTATGAAGGTGATGTGCTGAAGGGACAGGTTTGAACAGTGACAAGGATGGTAATCACTTGATAGGTTTGTATAGGAGAGTTCAAGATGGTATTTAGGAATGCAGATAGGTTAGTATCGAGTATGCTAACAGGTGGTGAGGACAGCAGATGACAAATACAGGATAGACTAACCCAGTGCAAGGATAGATAGTAGTAGACAGGAGAGCTAGCAATCTATGCAGCAGTGCAGATGATAGATGGTAGTAGGCTCAAGAGCTAGCAATCTATGTAACAGTGCAGATGATAGGATAGTATGGATAGGTAGTAACAGTCCTTAATGTGCATAGGTAGATAGTGCAATAAGGTTATGGAGGGTTCCCCTGCGGGGTACTTATCACTTGTAATGTTAGTAGTTTAGAGAGGTCCAGTAGATAAGGAATGATCCGGTAGCGAGATACAGGGATGAGTAGCGAGGTTCCGGTCTGCTCCAGGTAAAGGGAATAGCTGGAGGTTCCGATCGAGAGACAGGCTTGAAAGCATGTGGATAACAAGGCAGGTTGAACGAACAATGTGAGTGAGACCGCCGGCGGTTGAAATAGCCGCTCTGCGGCGCTCAGCAGTGACATCATCGTTCTTAAAGGTATATGCGTACCACCTGAAGAGAAAGGTGGGATGCATTACAGAGGAAGTGGTGATTAAGGGTACCGGAGGTACCAGAATCTTACATCATACAGCATAAACTGGAAACCAATACTAGGGGTTTTTACTGCGTAAACTGGAACCAATACTAGGAGTTATTACTGTGTAAACTGGCACCAATACTAGGCTTTATTACTGCATGAACTGGCATCAATACTAGGCTTTATTACTGCGTAAACTGGCACCAATACTAGGCTTTATTACTGCATAAACTGGCACCAATACTAGGCTTTATTACTGCGAAAACTGGCACCAATACTAGGCTTTATTACTGCATAAACTGGCACCAATACTAAGGGTTATTACTGCATAAACTGGCATCAATACTAGGGGTTATTACTGTGTAAACTGTTAGCTGAAATTGTTATATATAAACTATAAAGAAAAGTTTTTAAGAGTTTTCCTCTTTCGCAGGTCTGAAGCAATACCTGAGGAAGAAAGGAAAACTCCTGAAAGCTTGTCTTTTAAGTGTTAGGTTAGTACAATAAAAAGGTATCATTGCATTACTCTAGTATTACTCTAGTATTTTGTAACCATATTTATATATAGAAACTGTTTTGTGTCACTAAATTAATCTTGGTACAAAAAGGAGAATCTAGTACCTACATCCCAGTGATATAACTACATTAAGGACTAAAAAAAGTCCTACCACCAAGTGGTTAGAGGGCTAGTTGGAGGGGACTTTAATGGTACATATTGATAGATGTAACAAAATGTATTTATAAAATTATACATTTTATTAGTGCTTAACATATACAGGTGCCAAAATATATACATATACAAAATATGAGACTATACATAAAGACACAGACATGAAGAATAAAATTTATGAAGACACAATGCTCCTATATGTATTACTCCTTAGTTGATCCTGCCAGAATGGCCAATTGGTCACCAATAGCCTGACATGTTTCGCTGTCGCTTCCTCAGGGGCATATAAAGGAATTGTAGTAATAACTAGAGCTCTATATAGGTAGATAAATACATAAATGCATTAATACAACAAATACAGAGACATTTTTTGCAATGTATATGCAATCAAATACATTAGGAGATATCTTCGCTAAGCCAATGACCATCACCATTATTCAACCATGCATGCAAGAGGTCAACCATATATACTATGAAAGAGATGGAAGACTCATGGAAAAACGTGCAAGTGAACCCAGATATATCCATCGGGGGGACGAGTGCGGGAGCCAGGACAAAGAGAAACAAAAGTAAAGAAAAGCAATAGATACAGTAGGATATAGGTATGCAATGTGAGTGAAAATTATTTAGGCCACATGCATAAACAGTGACACAAAAAGTTGTTTTATCATAGTACAATGTGTAAAAAAGGGGATAGAAAAAACTTTTATCATACCAAAACGATATCTTTAAAATTGGCAGACACCATGGTAATCGCCCACAGGGAAATTTGGGACATTAGCCAGAACAGGTATAGGATTTGTTGTTAGGGAAGATAATACTTCCCTACCAATGGTATATGCAATGTATATATATGAAGAACTGAAATTAAAAGATACATATAAGAAAAATATAATAAGATTGGTTTCTTATTTAATTTAGTTATAGTATAACTATTATTATGAGAACCTATGCACAAACCTGATGTTACTTGATGTTGTTATGTCTTTGTATTTGTGCTATAGGCTTAGCAGAGATGTCATAATAGCAAACATTAGCAAAAAGTCTATTGCTTCAAAAGATATATAAGGTTATCCTATGGCAGTACAGAGACACAGACAGGTCACAAAATAGATGGGGAAGTTGCTGGGCCTGTAACAAATTGCCATAGTATAAAGAGAACATTGGCCTCAGATGCAGAGACTCAGACAAAAAGTATTCATGAAGGAATTATCAATATGAAGATTAGTGGTATACCTGCTGTGTAAGTGTCCACGCTGACATCCTGCGGTCTGCCGCCATAGCGGTGGTCTTGTCAATTTATGCCGGCTCCAACCCGGCGTCACTTCCGCCGGAAGTGAGGTACGCCGGGCCCGATCTCAAACTGCGCACGCGCCAAAATTGGCGCATGAGCAGTGCCCATAAGGCAGGCTGACGGATAGACCGTCAGTCCAAAAAGCCATAGGGGTTGGGAAACTGATGACGCAGTGTGCCGCCCCCTATCAAGAGACCGCACACTCGTCCCCCACGAAAAACACCGCCGGGTCCACCGCATCTAAAGGGGGACCAAAAGCTATGCAAGGCAACATGGTGAAAAAATAGATATGTATATATATCCTAAAGGTCACTGGCTCAGCTGAGGTCATAGGTTACAGAGGCCACATTGGCCTAGATTATATTTAAAAAAGAAGAAAAAATATTTTTTTATTATTTTTGACATACATTACAAAATATTTTAAGAAAATTATACAAAATTTAAATTACCACATAATTATACAAAAATAAACATATGTACCATATAGATCATAGTGTAAATGAACACTATTATATTTAGATAGAGATAATTCCGGATTTATAAGGACCCTCAATTGGGACTACACCAAACTGCCCACCGGTAGGTGTGGCAATGTGGGTGTCACAATGTTGTGGACCACATATAAAACATATCCCAAGTGGACTCTATGTGGAGATAGCCCCTACCAAGGACTTGGTCTGAAGGGGGCTTTCCACAGCATGGGATCACAAAAAAGAAGACATACAAACATGTAGCCACAACGACCTAAAGAAAGAAAGAAAAAGGGAAGAGAACTGGTCACCTGAGATATAAATGACCATTATGAACAAATAGGACTGAGCATTATGGATCAGGCCAGGGCATGCATTTTCACTCCAGAAGAATTGGTTTTATAATTGTATTACAACATCTGGGTGTGTAAACCAGACAAACAACTGAGAATTAACATATTGTTTTCCAAAAAATAATTATATAAGGAATTATCCCAAAGTTTGTTGAATAATGCCACCATTAAAGCCCATATGTGTGTTGATATTGCAGATATATGATAGATACAAATATCTATGAATGTGGATAATTAAGGATAGAGAGATCACGCAGAAGGAGGGCCACCATTGCCCCCACTCACAGAAAGGGTTTGTAGGTGAGGACTTCGTTGATACCCGGAGGACGTGTGGCCTCCAGATACTCAATCCAGTAGACCTCCTTCTGCATGATCCTCTTGTCCCAATCCCCCCCATGGGGGTCCGGAGCTATTACCTCCAATACAAAAAAGGAAACCGCTGCATTATCATATCATCATTATCATGCAGATAGATGACCTACTGATTATTTGGTCGGGTCCTCAAGATGAGCTTAACCTGTTCTTGGATGCATTTAATATCAATGAATTTAATTTAAGTTTTACCCATACCATCAGTCGCCAGAGTGTCTCTCTCCTTAACCTCAATATCAGCATCCTTCCCAATGGGGGAATTGGAAACCGACTTATTTAGGAAACCCAGTGCAGGCAACACTATACTCAACGCAGCAAGTGCCCATCCCTCCCCCTTGGTCAGAAGTATCCCCTACGCACAATATTTGCGATTAAGAAGGAATTGTTCTTCAGATATTAACTTTCAAAAACAAGCTGATGGCCTTAGGTCTCGATTACTCGAGCGAGGCTATTCAAATACAGTTCTTAGAAAAGCCTATAATAGGGCCAAGGCACGCCCCAGATCTGAACTTCTATATGGTACAACTTCTAAGAAAGAAAGTAATACTGTTCGTTTTATTACAAAATACTCAGCACATGAAAGTAAATTACGCGGCATTATTTCCAAGCATTGGCATATACTAACTAACGATTACACAACTATCTAAGAACATACCCTGAACTGGTGTTCAGACGAGCCCCTTCTCTTATGGACAGCCTGGTCACCAGTCATTATATCACCCATAGGGAGACCAATTCATCCCCCAAGGGCACCTTCCGTTGCGGCAATTGCGCACGGTGCGCATGGGTAACGGAAGGCAGAGGGATTCGACTACCAAATGGAAGCTGGCATCGATCCAGACACTATGCAGACTGTACAACTAGAGGTATAGTTTATCTCATGACATGGAAATGTCAAGTGTTTTACGCAGGGCTTTTTTTCAGCGGGAACGCGGGGGAACGCAGTGCCGGCACCTCCAGAACTGAATGTATGTATATAATGTATGTTGCTGGGGGTCAGTTGTTGCTGGGAGGGAGGTACTGTAGAGCAATGGTCCTCAACCCAGGCCTACAGGGCCCACTAACAGGCCAGGTTTGTAAGATAACTGAAATACATCCCAGGTGATATCACTTGCTGCTCAGTGATTGCAGTACTCTAGTCTGCATCTCCCCAAGGTAATACTTAAAATCTGGCCTGTTAGTGGGCCCTGAGGACCGGAGTTGAGGACCACTGCTGTAGAGGAAGGGCTCTATTGATGCTGGCTACTGAGGAACCTTTTGTTGCTGGAAGGGATCTATTTTTGCCGGGGGGGGGGGGGTCTATTGCTGCAGGTAGGGATCTATTGTTGCTGGGGGTGAATCTTATGTTGCAGGGGGTCAATTGTTGCTGGGAGGGATGTACTGTTGAGGGAGGGGTCTTTGTTGCTTGCAGCTGGAGGGTCTATTAATGATGGCTGTTGGGAGTCTATTGTTGCTGGGGTGGATGTATTGTCGTTGGAGTGTCCATTGTTGCTAGATCATTTTTACTGTCTTTCTTGTTATCGTTAACAAATTCCATACAAAATACTTAGCACCACAAAATAATACTTGGGTCTATATTCTCTAAAAGGGGCGGTATTGGGAGGTGGGTAAGGGGCGGAACCAAGGAACGGTTCTTGGAGAAGGGTAAGGGCAGAGGCGAAGGGTGACTTAAAAGACAAGAGTTCCTGAACCTATTCTCTGAGAAAAAAAGCCCTGGTTTTACGTAGGAAAAACTATCCGACAACTCAATCAAGGGATAGGAGATCATCTATACCATTCTGAAGGCGGTAACATTTTAACCACAGTTACTCGACATATAGACCTACGTACATCACAAATATGATAATGCAGCGGTTTCCTTTTTTGTATTGGAGGTAATAGCTCCGGACCCCCGTGGGGGGGGATTGGGACAAGAGGATCATGCAGAAGGAGGTCTACTGGATTGAGTATCTGGAGGCCACACGTCCTCCGGGTATCAACGAAGTCCTCACCTACAAACCCTTTCTGTGAGTGGGGGCAATGGTGGCCCTCCTTCTGCGTGATCTCTCTATCCTTAATTATCCACATTCATAGATATTTGTATCTATCATATATCTGCAATATCAACACACATATGGGCTTTAATGGTGGCATTATTCAACAAACTTTGGGATAATTCCTTATATAATTATTTTTTGGAAAACAATATGTTAATTCTCAGTTGTTTGTCTGGTTTACACACCCAGATGTTGTAATACAATTATAAAACCAATTCTTCTGGAGTGAAAATGCATGCCCTGGCCTGATCCATGATGCTCAGTCCTAGTTGTTCATAATGGTCATTTATATCTCAGGTGACCAGTTCTCTTCCCTTTTTCTTTCTTTCTTTAGGTCGTTGTGGCTACATGTTTGTATGTCTTCTTTTTTGTGATCCCATGCTGTGGAAAGCCCCCTTCAGACCAAGTCCTTGGTAGGGGCTATCTCCACATAGAGTCCACTTGGGATATGTTTTATATGTGGTCCACAACATTGTGACACCCACATTGCCACACCTACCGGTGGGCAGTTTGGTGTAGTCCCAATTGAGGGTCCTTATAAATCCGGAATTATCTCTATCTAAATATAATAGTGTTAATTTACACTATGATCTATATGGTACATATGTTTATTTTTGTATAATTATGTGGTAATTTAAATTTTGTTTAAATTTTGTATAATTTTCTTAAAATATTTTGTAATGTATGTCAAAAATAATTAAAAAATATTTTTTCTTCTTTTTTAAATATAATCTAGGCCAATGTGGCCTCTGTAACCTATAACCTCCGCTGAGCCAGTGACCTTTAGGATATTTATACATATCTATTTTTTCCACATGTTGCCTTGCATAGCTTTTGGTCCCCCTTTAGATGCGGTGGACCCGGCGGTGTTTTTCGTGGGGGACGAGTGTGCGGTCTCTTGATAGGGGGCGGCACACTGCGTCATCAGTTTCCCAACCCCTATGTCTTTTTGGACTGACGGTCTATCCGTGAGCCCGCCTTATGGGCACTGCTCATGCGCCAATTTTGGTGCATGCGCAGTTTGAGATGGAGCCCGGCGTACCTCACTTCTGGCGGAACTGACGCCAGGTTGGAGCCGGCATAAATAGACAAGACCGCCGCTATGGCGGCAGACCGCAGGATGTCAGCGTGGACACTTACACAGCAGGTATACCACTAATCTTCATATTGATAATTCCTTCATGAATACTTTTTGTCTGAGTCTCTGCATCTGAGGCCAATGTTCTCTTTATACTATGGCAATTTGTTACAGGCCCAGCAACTTCCCCATCTATTTTGTGACCTGTCTGTGTCTCTGTACTGCCATAGGATAACCTTATATATCTTTTGAAGCAATAGACTTTTTGCTAATGTGCGCTATTATGACATCTCTGCTAAGCCTATAGCACAAATATAAAGACCTAACAACATCAAGTAACATCAGGTTTGTGCATAGGTTCTCATAATAATATTTATAATATAACTAAATTAAATAAGAAATCAATCTTATTATATTTTTCTTATATGTATCTTTTAATTTCAGTTCCTCATATATATACATTGCATATACCATTGGTAGGGAAGTATTATCTTCCCTAACAACAAATCCTATACCTGTTCTGGCTAATGTCCCAAATTTCCCTGCGGTCGATTACCATTGTGTCTGCCAATTTTAAAGATATGGTTTTGGTATGATAAAAGTTTTTTCTATCCCCTTTTTTACACATTGTACTATGATAAAACAACTTTTTGTGTCACTGTTTATGCATGTGGCCTAAATAATTTTCACTCACATTGCATACCTATATCCTACTGTATCTATTGCTTTTCTTTACTTTTGTTTCTCTTTGTCCTGGCTCCCGCACTCGTCCCCCCGATGGATATATCTGGGTTCACGTGCACGTTTTTCCATGAGTCTTCCATCTCTTTCATGGTATATATGGGTGACCTCTTGCATGCATGGTTGAATAATGGTGACGGTCATTGGCTCAGCGAAGATATCTCCTAATGTATTTGATTGCATATACATTGTAAAAAATGTCTCTGTATTTGTGGTATTAATGCATTTATGTATTTATCTACCTATATAGAGCTCTAGTTATTACTACAATTTCTTTATATGCCCCTGAGGAAGCGACAGCGAAACATGTCGGGCTATTGTTGACCAATTGGCCATTCTGGCAGGATCAACTAAGGAGTAATACATATAGGAGCATTGTGTCTTCATAAATTTTATACTTCATGTCTATATGTATAGTCTCATATTTTGTATATGTATATATTTTGGCACCTGTATATGTTAAGCACTAATAAAATTTATAATTTTATAAATACATTTTGTTACATCTATCAATATGTACCATTAAAGTCCCCTCCAACTAGCCCCTCTAACCACTTTGTGGTAGGACTTTTTTCAGTCCTTAACGTAGTTATATATATATATATATATATATATATATATATACTTACTTCATTTTTTTTCAGTGGTATGATTTAGTGGTGACATTTTTTGAGTGCCCCCCCCCCCCCAGTTTTGACTGTGGTATCGTATGTGCCCCCCTTTATATTGTTCATAGAGTCGCTGCTGACTGCTGCACCTAGTAGTCTGTCGGAAGCCTTTGGAGATGCCGGTCATGGACTACCACCTTGTTGAGATACACCTAAATTTATTTTGTAGACTTTGCCACTAATACTCAGTAAAGTTTCAATAACGAGGGGTGCATGATGGTTTCTAGCGTATGAAAGAACAGGGTCAGTAAAACACATGTTGGGTATGAAGCAAAGCCGCTACAAAAGGCAAGCTGGTCATTAAGTGTGGTACCTGGCGAAGGTGAGAGGTCCTTCGGTAGCAAGGGGGTTGGTGATCTAGGTCTCTCCCAGTAACGTACCAACTGGGGGGGGGGGGTGGGGGTAGCGGTCCGCCCTGGGTGCCACACATTGGGGGGGTGTCAGGGAGCACTCGCCTGAGGGATGACACCCAGGGCCGGCTGCCGGTCTGCCTCCACCACTCACTGACACAGGAGAGCGGAGCAGGAGGCACTGAAGCAAAACGAAAGAGAGAGAGAAACAGCAGCCCTGAATAAACAGCGGGCACTGCCGGAGTTAACTTTCTAAGTTAATGAGCAGGTGATTGGTTGCTAGGACCCCCTAGCAACCAATCACCTGCTGTTAACTTGCAAAGTTAACTCCAGCAGTCCCCTCTGTTTATTCAGCGCTGTTGACTCTCTCTCTCCCGTTCTGCTTCAGTGCCTCCTGCTCCGCTCTCCTGTGTCTCCTGCCCTGCATACCCTAATAAGGTAGGAAAGGGAGAGCTGGGAGGGGCTGTGTAATGTAAAGGGTTCCATGGGGGGAGGGGGGATTTATAATGTAAAGAGGTCCATGGGGGGGCTGTATAATGTAAAGGGGCCCATGGGAAGGGGGGTTGGCTGTGTAATGTAAAGGGGTCCATGGCGGGGGTGTGTAATGTAAAGGGGTCCATGGGGGGCTGTGTAATGTAAAGGGACCCATGGGGGGGTATGTAATGTAAAAGGGTTCAGAGGTGTGAGGGGAGCTGTGAAATGTTAAGGGTTTTTTTTGGGGGGCTGTGTAATGTAAAAGGGTCCATGGGTGGGCTCTGCAATGTAAAGGGGCCCATGGGGGGCTGTGCAATTTAAAGGGCCCATGGGGGTGATGTGTAATGTAAAAGGGTTCAGAGGTGTGGGGGGGAGCTGTGTAAGGTAAAAGGGTCCAGAGGTGTGGGGGGGCTGTGTAATGTAAATGGGTCAATAGGTGTGGGGGGCTGTGTAATGTAAAGGGGTCCAGAGGTGCAGCGGCTGTGAACTGTAAAGGGGTCCAGAGGTATGGGGGCTGTGTAATGTAAAGGGGTACAGAGGTATGGGAGCTGTGTAATGTGAAGGGGTCCAGAGATATGGGGGCTGTGTAATGTGAGGAGGTCCAGAGGTATGGGAGCTGTGTAATGTGAAGGGGTCCAGAGGTATGGGGGCTGTGTAATGTGAGGAGGTCCAGAGGTATGGGAGCTGTGTAATGTGAAGGGGTCCAGAGGTACGGAGGCTGTGTAATGTAAAGGGGTCCAGAGGTGGTCTGGTTTCCTGGCACCCTGACAGAACCTCTAATGTAATGGGAGGACCTCTGATGTGATAGAGGGACCTCTGGTGTGATGGGAGGATCTCTGATGTGATGGGGGGATCTCTGATGTAATGGGGGGACCTCTGGAGTGATGGGAGGATCTCTGATGGTATGGGGGAGGACCTCTGGCGTGATGTAAGGACCTGTGATGTAATGGGGGGACCTCTGGTGTGATGGAAGGAACTCTGATGTAATGGGGGGCCACTGATGTGATGGGGGGGACCTCTGGTGTGATGGAAGGAACTCTGATGTAATGGGGGGCCTCTGATGTGATGAGAGGAGCCTCTGATGTGATGGGAGGAGCCTCTGATGTGATGGGAGGAGCCTCTGATGTGATGGGAGGAGCTATGATGTGATGGAGGACCTCTGATGTGATGGGAGGAGCTCTGATCTTTTGGAGGACCACTGATGTGAAGGGGAGCCTTTGATGTGATAGGAGGATCACTGATGTGATAAGGGGGGACCTCTGATGTGCTCGGGGGGTTTTGGATGTGCTGGAGGAATCTCTGATGTGGTGGGAGAACCTCTAAAGTGATGGGAGAATCTCTGATGTGATGGAGGGACCTCTGATGTATTGGGAGAACCTCTGATGTGATGGGAGAACCTCTGATGTGATGGGAGAACCTCTGATGTGATGGGGGGACCTCTGATGTGATAGAAGAACCTCTGATGTGATAGAAGAACCTCTGATGTGATGGAGGGACCTCTGATGTGATGGAAGGACCTCTGATGTGATGGAAGGACCTCTGATGTGATGGGAGAACCTCTGATATGATGGGAGAACCTCTGATGTGATGGAGGGACCTCTGATGTGAAGGGAGAACCTCTGATGTGATGGGAGAACCTCTGATATGATGGGAGAACCTCTGATGTGATGGAGGGACCTCTGATGTGATGGGAGAACCTCTGATGTGATGGGAGAACCTCTGATATGATGGGAGAACCTCTGATGTGATGGAGGGACCTCTGATGTGAAGGGAGAACCTCTGATGTGATGGAGGGACCTCTGATGTGATGGAGGGACCTCTGATGTGATGGGAGAACCTCTGATGTGATGGAGGGACCTCTGATGTGATGGAGGGACCTCTGATGTGAAGGGAGAACCTCTGATGTGATGGAGGGACCTCTGATGTGATGGAGGGACCTCTGATGTGATGGGAGAACCTCTGATGTGATGGAAGGACCTCTGATGTGATGGAGGGACCTCTGATGTGATGGGGGAACCTCTGATGTGATGGGGGGACCTCTGATGTGATGGGAGAACCTCTGATGTGATGGAGGACCTCTGATGTGATGGAGGGACCTCTGATGTGATGGGAGAACCTCTGATGTGATGGGGGACCTCTGATGTGATGGAGGGACCTCTGATGTGATGGGAGGACCTCTAATGTGGGCACCATGACTGGGAAAAGCTTGGCAAACACTGCTCTAGACAAAACCAAGCATTTAACCTTTGCACGTTAAAGGAGCCCCACTGCAGGTGTAGTTGTAAAAAGCTCCCCGGAATTCAGCTTTATCTATATTCTTTTGCAGGGGCCACTTTAATGAAAGCTTTTGGAATGTCGTGAACATGTTAAAGCTTCTGTGAGACTTTAGTGATTGGGTTTTACATCTGCTTAAACCACTCTGACTGTAAAGAGTTCCTTCCTGTATCGATCGTCGTGGCCTTTGGCAGATATGATAAATGTGTAAATGCTATAAAAGTATTACGGCTCACATCTCAGAGTTTTCTGCCATTGGAAGGAGATGTACGTTAGAAGATGCTTATAGACATCACACAAATTGACTGTACAGCTCAACTGGATGATGATCCATGGTCTATGAGGCTAGGATGCACGGTGAACGAGCTCTCTCCGGGAGCCAAACCGTTTTATTTCTTCCATATGGCTTCCTTTTCCATTAAAAAAATTGAAGTTTAATCTGCTGATATTTTTTCTTCCCTTTCCCCTCATCAACATGCTAATGAAGTTTTTAAATAAAACCTTTCTATTTTTTATTACATACATGATTTTAGACCCGTGTAGCACCCTCCTAGGTAGGTGTTAGTGAGTGAATATAGTTTTTGGCTCTGTCTGCCTATTAAAGGAGCAGCAGGCAAATCTATATTGCTCTCTGCTTATTAGAGAGCAGGATCTGTTAGTGAGGTCTGCTCATTGTCCTCAGTATGCGTTTCATTATGACTAGAGGAGTGTTTCACGCTGGTCCAATAGGGAGGCATGTTGGACAGTGGGAGGAAACCTGACAAATGGATGCATAGGCTTTGGTACAGTCCTGGTGATTAGCAGGGGCAGGTCCCTTGGTGCATTCTGGGATACGGTATAAAAGCCCAGAGCACATGTGCTGCGAGGTCTTTGGCTGGAGAGCAGAGTCCCAGAGGGAGGGTGCCGGCTACCTCCTCCTCTGTAGAAGTGGCATGTGGCCACAGGAGGTCGTCCCGATGGCCAGAAGAATGGAGCTGAACCCAGAGAGCTGACTGAGAGGGAAACAATGGAGACCCTGGAAAAACAGTATTTGGATCGCGTCAAGGGGTCTGACTTGAGGGGGGCCACCCCAGGAGTAGGATAGTCAGTGGACGGGTGTCAGCAGCAAAGAAAAGAGGATACAAAGGAGAGGTGTCCTGAAGATTACCTTAGGTTCATCAAGTCATCTAGAAAAGAGACTTAAAGCTAAATTCCCTCAGTGGCAAGGTGGATCAACAGCCTGGCTGTACCAAGCGATCAAAGTCCTCCAATCTTGTGCATAGTTAATTCGGAGTATCCCCTATTCCCTTTCCATCCCTAATTTATCAATAAACACAAAAACAACTACATATCTCTGGACTGTTTATTGAAAGAGCTAAGCAGGGAGAGAGAGAAACTATGAATATCAAGGTTGCCAATGTACCCAGGGGGACCCGTAAGTGTGAAATCCAGCAGTCCTCAAGGGGGCAGTGCTACACCTGTTGATGTCATCACTGGGTCTTTGTGCTTCTCTTATCAATGCAAGCAGATCATGGCCACTGGAAAGGCCTGGCAGAGTGCTGTACATGGCTTCCTGAAAACATTCTAGCTCCCTGGCTCAGTTCACACTTCTGCGACTTGGTACGCGTCTTTTGAGACCCCCAAGTCGCATGGCAAGTGAAGTCCTATGTTACTAAATAAGAGCTGTCTTAATAAGCACTACTGAATTCGTTCTGATTTAAGAAAAGGTTCTCGTACTACTTTAAGGCGACTTCTATTAGACTTGTGCCTCAAAGTAGTACTCAAGTCGCCAAAGTTTCACCGTAAGTCGTGCGACTGTCAGATCACGGCAGTGTGAACCAAGCCTAAGGACTGACTCTTGAGAGGAGTTATGCAAATATCAAAATGCCTTGATGGGTTGGTATCCGTCTTTGGTGTTCCTTGGTGGGCTGCATTTATTTAGGGTAACACCCACATGTAATGTTTAGCCTTTGTGGTTGGCAGAACTGAAATCCAGTGAATGAAAGGGGAGAACCAGGGACAGTCGGGTAGGGGGAAGAAGATCGTGATTAGAGTCATAATTTGGATGAGAATAAAAAAGATATATAAAAAAATAAAAAATAAAACAAAAAAATTAAAGGAACACTTTTTAATCAGAGTATAGCATCAAGTCAATTAAACTCCTGGGATATTGATCTGGGCAGTTAAGTAGCAGAGGGGGTTGTTAATCAGTTTCAGCTGCTTTGGTGTTAATGAAAATAACAACAGGTGCACTAGATGGGCAACAATGAGACCTCCAAAACAGGAATGGTTTTACAGGTGGAGGCCACTGACTTTTTTTTTTCCCTACTCATCTTTTCTGACTGTTTTTCACTAGTTTTGCATTTGACTAGGGTCAGAGGATGCCGAGTCGCTCCACAATGCACAGGAAGGTTCCCCTGTGTCTCATACTACGCAGAGACGCTGCTAGTATTGCCAATTGAGCTGGCTTCATGCCCCTGTTGCATCAGTTGCCTTACACTGCAGGACCTTCATTATACCTGGGCCTGTTTTGGATCCCTGTGGGGCTTGTCCTTTTGCGGTGTCGGGGCACTGCCAGGGCCCTAAAAAATGACCTCCAGCAAGCCACTGGTGTGAATGTCTTTGACCAATCAGAAACAGACTTCATGAGGGTGGCCTAAGGGATTTTATAGACAGAATTCTACTCTCCAACCAATTTCCACATAAAAAATAATGTCTATTGGCAGTGGCGGCCCGTCCATTGGGGGCGCAGGGGTGCAACCCCCCCTATCCATGCATCCGGCCCCCTAATCAGGATGCCAGACGCATGGATTTCAATGTTTTTTTTTTTTTTTTTGAAGCACGTGATTAGAGCCAGAGGCTCTAATAGGCTTCAAAGAAGGGTGGGCTTAAGGCGCAGAGCACTGCGCCCCGAGCCCACCCAGTTGTGTGACAATAGCGAATTAATATTCGCTATTATCACACTAATTCTCCTCCCAGCCAATCAGGAAGCGGGTCCTGAGACCCGTTTTTGATTGACCGAAAGGAGAGGCCATGCTATGGCCAAGGAGGAGGAGGAGGGAGGAGACGCAGGGGAAGCCGCTGCTGCTGGGGGAAGGTATGGTGTGTGAGCTGGTGTGGTCCGGGGGGGGGGGTATGGGGCGTGAGCTGGTGGGGTATGGTGTGTGAGCTGGTGTGGTCCGTGGGGGGGGGGGTATGGTGCGTGAGCTGGTGGGGTCCGGGGGTGGGTATGGTGCGTGAGCTGGTGTGGTCCGTGGGGGGGGGTATGGTGTGTGAGCTGGTGTGGTCCGTGGGGGGGGGTATGGTGCGTGAGCTGGTGGGGTCCGGGGGGGGGGAAGGTATGGTGTGTGAGCTGGTGTGGTCCGTGGGGGGGGTATGGTGTGTGAGCTGGTGTGGTCCAGAGGGGAGGGGGGGTATGGTGTGTGAGCTGGTGTGGTCTGGGGGGGGGGCGTATGGTGTGTTGTGAGCTGGTGTGATCCGAGGGGGGGTATGGTGTGTGAGCTGGTGTGGTCCGAGGGGGGGTATGGTGTGTGAGCTGGTGTGGTCCGGGGGGGGTATGGTGTGTGGTCCGGGGGGGGGGGGTATGGTGCGTGAGCTGGTGGGGTCCGGGGGGGGGTATGGTGCATGAGCTGGTGTGGTCCGTGGGGGGGGGGGTATGGTGTGTGAGCTGGTGTGGTCCGGAGGGGAGGGGGAGTATGGTGTGTGAGCTGGTGTGGTCTGGGGGGGGGCGTATGGTGTGTTGTGAGCTGGTGTGGTCCGAGGGGGGGTATGGTGTATGAGCTGGTGTGGTCCGAGGGGGGGTATGGTGTGTGAGCTGGTGTGGTCCCGGGGGGGTATAGTGTGTGAGCTGGTGTGGTCCCGGGGGGGTATGGTGTGTAAGCTGGTGTGGTCCGGGGGGGGGGGGGGGGTTATGGTGTGTGAGCTGGTGTGGTCCGGGGGGGGGGGTTATGGTGTGTGAGCTGGTGTGGTCTGGGGGGGGGGGTTATGGTGTGTGAGCTGGTGTGGTCCGGGGGGGGGGGTATGGTGTGTGAGCTGGTGTGGTCCGGGGGGGGTATGGTGTGTGAGCTGGTGTGGTCTGGGGGGGGGGGGTATGGTGTTTTGTGAGCTGGTGTGGTCCGAGGGGGGGGTATGGTGTGTGAGCTGGTGTGGTCCGGGGGGGGGGGTTATGGTGTGTGAGCTGGTGTGGTCCGAGGGGGGGGGGTTTGGTGTGTGAGCTGGTGTGGTCCGGGGGGGGGGGGTATGGTGTGTGAGCTGGTGTGGTCCCGGGGGGGTATGGTGTGTGAGCTGGTGTGGTCCGGGGGGGGGGGTTATGGTGTGTGAGCTGGTGTGGTCCGAGGGGGGGGTTATGGTGTGTGAGCTGGTGTGGTCCGGGGGGGGTTATGGTGTGTGAGCTGGTGTGGTCCGGGGGGGGGTATGGTGTGTAAGCTGGTGTGGTCCGGGGGGGGTATGGTGTGTGAGCTGGTGTGGTCCGGGGGGGGGGGGGTATGGTGTGTGAGCTGGTGTGGTCCGGGGGGGGGGGTATGGTGTGTGAGCTGGTGTGGTCTGGGGGGGGGCGTATGGTGTGTTGTGAGCTGGTGTGGTCCGAGGGGGGGGTATGGTGTGTGAGCTGGTGTGGTCCGGGGGGGGTATGGTGTGTGAGCTGGTGTGGTCCCGGGGGGGTATAGTGTGTGAGCTGGTGTGGTCCCGGGGGGGGGGGTATGGTGTGTGAGCTGGTGTGGTCCGGGGGGGGGGTTATGGTGTGTGAGCTGGTGTGGTCGGGGGGGGGGGGTTATGGTGTGTGAGCTGGTGTGGTCCCGGGGGGGTATGGTGTGTGAGCTGGTGTGGTCCGGGGGGGGGGGGGTTATGGTGTGTGAGCTGGTGTGGTCCGGGGGGGGGGGTTATGGTGTGTGAGCTGGTGTGGTCCAGGGGGGGGGGTATGGTGTGTGAGCTGGTGTGGTCCGGGGGGGGGGGGGGTATGGTGTGTGAGCTGGTGTGGTCTGGGGGGGGGCGTATGGTGTGTTGTGAGCTGGTGTGGTCCGAGGGGGGGGGTATGGTGTGTGAGCTGGTGTGGTCCGGGGGGGGGGGTTATGGTGTGTGAGCTGGTGTGGTCCGAGGGGGGGGGGTTTGGTGTGTGAGCTGGTGTGGTCCGGGGGGGGGTATGGTGTGTGAGCTGGTGTGGTCCCGGGGGGGGGGGGGGTTGGTTATGGTGTGTGAGCTGGTGTGGTCCCGGGGGGGTATGGTGTGTGAGCTGGTGTGGTCCGGGGGGGGGGTTATGGTGTGTGAGCTGGTGTGGTCCGGGGGGGGGTTATGGTGTGTGAGCTGGTGTGGTCCAGGGGGGGGGCATGGTGTGTGAGCTGGTGTGGTCCGGGGGGGGGGGGTTATGGTGTGTGAGCTGGTGTGGTCCGGGGGGGGGGGGGTTATGGTGTGTGAGCTGGTGTGGTCCGGGGGGGGGGGTTATGGTGTGTGAGCTGGTGTGGTCCAGGGGGGGGGGGTTATGGTGTGTGAGCTGGTGTGGTCCGGGGGGGGGGGTATGGTGTGTGAGCTGGTGTGGTCCGGGGGGGGTATGGTGTGTGAGCTGGTGTGGTCCGGGGGGGGGGTATGGTGTGTGAGCTGGTGTGGTCCGGGGGGGGGGGTATGGTGTGTGAGCTGGTGTGGTCCGGGGGGGGGTTATGGTGTGTGAGCTGGTGTGGTCCGGGGGGGGGGGGTTATGGTGTGTGAGCTGGTGTGGTCCGGGGGGGGGGGTTATGGTGTGTGAGCTGGTGTGGTCTGGGGTGGGGGTATGGTGTGTGAGCTGGTGTGGTCCGTGGGGGGAGGGTTATGGTGTGTGAACTGGTGTGGTCCGAGGGGGGGGGGGGTATGGTGTGTGAGCTGGTGTAGTCCGGGGGGGGTATGGTGTGTGAGCTGGTGTGGTCTGGGGGGGGGGGTTATGGTGTGTGAGCTGGTGTGGTCCGGGGGGGGGGGGTATGGTGTGTGAGCTGGTGTGGTCTGGGGGGGGGGTTATGGTGTGTGAGCTGGTGTGGTCCGGGGGGGGGGGGGTTATGGTGTGTGAGCTGGTGTGGTCGGGGGGGGGGGGTATGGTGTGTGAGCTGGTGTGGTCCGGGGGGGGGGGGGGGTTATGGTGTGTGAGCTGGTGTGGTCCGGGGGGGGGGGGGGGTTATGGTGTGTGAGCTGGTGTGGTCCGGGGGGGGGGGGGTTATGGTGTGTGAGCTGGTGTGGTCCGGGGGGGGGTATGGTGTGTGAGCTGGTGTGGTCCGGGGGGGGTATGGTGTGTGAGCTGGTGTGGTCTGGGGGGGGGGGGGTTATGGTGTGTGAGCTGGTGTGGTCCGGGGGGGGGGTTATGGTGTGTGAGCTGGTGTGGTCCCGGGGGGGGGGGGTTGGTTATGGTGTGTGAGCTGGTGTGGTCCCGGGGGGGTATGGTGTGTGAGCTGGTGTGGTCCGGGGGGGGGGGGGGTTATGGTGTGTGAGCTGGTGTGGTCCGAGGGGGGGGTTATGGCGTGTGAGCTGGTGTGGTCCGGGGGGGGTATGGTGTGTGAGCTGGTGTGGTCCGGGGGGGTATGGTGTGTGAGCTGGTGTGGTCCGGGGGGGGGGGGGTATGGTGTGTGAGCTGGTGTGGTCCGGGGGGGGGGTATGGTGTGTGAGCTGGTGTGGTCTGGGGGGGGGGGCGTATGGTGTGTTGTGAGCTGGTGTGGTCCGAGGGGGGGGTATGGTGTGTGAGCTGGTGTGGTCCGGGGGGGGTATGGTGTGTGAGCTGGTGTGGTCCCGGGGGGGTATAGTGTGTGAGCTGGTGTGGTCCCGGGGGGGTATGGTGTGTGAGCTGGTGTGGTCCGGGGGGGGGGGGTTATGGTGTGTGAGCTGGTGTGGTCGGGGGGGGGGGGTTATGGTGTGTGAGCTGGTGTGGTCTGGGGGGGGGGGTTATGGTGTGTGAGCTGGTGTGGTCCGGGGGGGGGGGGTATGGTGTGTGAGCTGGTGTGGTCCGGGGGGGGGGGGTATGGTGTGTGAGCTGGTGTGGTCTGGGGGGGGGGCGTATGGTGTGTTGTGAGCTGGTGTGGTCCGAGGGGGGGGGGTATGGTGTGTGAGCTGGTGTGGTCCGGGGGGGGGGGGGTCATGGTGTGTGAGCTGGTGTGGTCCGAGGGGGGGGGGGGTTTGGTGTGTGAGCTGGTGTGGTCCGGGGGGGGTATGGTGTGTGAGCTGGTGTGGTCCCGGGGGGGGGGGTTGGTTATGGTGTGTGAGCTGGTGTGGTCCCGGGGGGGTATGGTGTGTGAGCTGGTGTGGTCCGGGGGGGGGGGGTTATGGTGTGTGAGCTGGTGTGGTCCGGGGGGGGGGGTTATGGTGTGTGAGCTGGTGAGCTGGTGTGGTCCAGGGGGGGGGTATGGTGTGTGAGCTGGTGTGGTCCGGGGGGGGGGTTATGGTGTGTGAGCTGGTGTGGTCCCGGGGGGGTATGGTGTGTGAGCTGGTGTGGTCCGGGGGGGGGGGGGGGTTATGGTGTGTGAGCTGGTGTGGTCCGGGGGGGGGGGGGGGTTATGGTGTGTGAGCTGGTGTGTTCCAGGGGGGGGGTATGGTGTGTGAGCTGGTGTGGTCCGGGGGGGGGTTATGGTGTGTGAGCTGGTGTGGTCCGGGGGGGGGGTTATGGTGTGTGAGCTGGTGTGGTCCGGGGGGGGGGGGGTTATGGTGTGTGAGCTGGTGTGGTCCAGGGGGGGGGGGGGTTATGGTGTGTGAGCTGGTGTGGTCCGGGGGGGGGGGTATGGTGTGTGAGCTGGTGTGGTCCGAGGGGGGGTATGGTGTGTGTGAGCTGGTGTGGTCCGGGGGGGGGGTATGGTGTGTGAGCTGGTGTGGTCCGGGGGGGGGTATGGTGTGTGAGCTGGTGTGGTCCGGGGGGGGGTATGGTGTGTGAGCTGGTGTGGTCCGGGGGGGGGGTATGGTGTGTGAGCTGGTGTGGTCCGGTGGGGGGGGGGTATGGTGTGTGAGCTGGTGTGGTCCGGGGGGGGGGGGGTTATGGTGTGTGAGCTGGTGTGGTCTGGGGGGGGGTTATGGTGTGTGAGCTGGTGTGGTCTGGGGGGGGGGTATGGTGTGTGAGCTGGTGTGGTCCGGGGGGGGGGTTATGGTGTGTGAACTGGTGTGGTCCGAGGGGGGGGGGGGTATGGTGTGTGAGCTGGTGTAGTCCGGGGGGGGGTATGGTGTGTGAGCTGGTGTGGTCTGGGGGGGGGGGGGTTATGGTGTGTGAGCTGGTGTGGTCCGGGGGGGGGGGGTATGGTGTGTGAGCTGGTGTGGTCTGGGGGGGGGGTTATGGTGTGTGAGCTGGTGTGGTCCGGGGGGGGGGTTATGGTGTGTGAGCTGGTGTGGTCGGGGGGGGGGTATGGTGTGTGAGCTGGTGTGGTCTGGGGGGGGGGTTATGGTGTGTGAGCTGGTGTGGTCCGAGGGGGGGGTTATGGTGTGTGAGCTGGTGTGGTCCGGGGGGGGGTTATGGTGTGTGAGCTGGTGTGGTCCGGGGGGGGGTATGGTGTGTGAGCTGGTGTGGTCCGGGGGGGGTATGGTGTGTGAGCTGGTGTGGTCCGGGGGGGGGGTATGGTGTGTGAGCTGGTGTGGTCCGGGGGGGGGGGTATGGTGTGTGAGCTGGTGTGGTCTGGGGGGGGGGCGTATGGTGTGTTGTGAGCTGGTGTGGTCCGAGGGGGGGGTATGGTGTGTGAGCTGGTGTGGTCCGGGGGGGGTATGGTGTGTGAGCTGGTGTGGTCCCGGGGGGGTATAGTGTGTGAGCTGGTGTGGTCCCAGGGGGGGTATGGTGTGTGAGCTGGTGTGGTCCGGGGGGGGGGGGGTTATGGTGTGTGAGCTGGTGTGGTCGGGGGGGGGGGTTATGGTGTGTGAGCTGGTGTGGTCCCGGGGGGGTATGGTGTGTGAGCTGGTGTGGTCCGGGGGGGGGGGGGTTATGGTGTGTGAGCTGGTGTGTTCCAGGGGGGGGGTATGGTGTGTGAGCTGGTGTGGTCCGGGGGGGGGGTTATGGTGTGTGAGCTGGTGTGGTCCGGGGGGGGGGTTATGGTGTGTGAGCTGGTGTGGTCCGGGGGGGGGGGGTTATGGTGTGTGAGCTGGTGTGGTCCAGGGGGGGGGGGGGTTATGGTGTGTGAGCTGGTGTGGTCCGGGGGGGGGGGTATGGTGTGTGAGCTGGTGTGGTCCGAGGGGGGGTATGGTGTGTGTGAGCTGGTGTGGTCCGGGGGGGGGGTATGGTGTGTGAGCTGGTGTGGTCCGGGGGGGGGTATGGTGTGTGAGCTGGTGTGGTCCGGGGGGGGGTATGGTGTGTGAGCTGGTGTGGTCCGGGGGGGGGGTATGGTGTGTGAGCTGGTGTGGTCCGGTGGGGGGGGGGTATGGTGTGTGAGCTGGTGTGGTCCGGGGGGGGGGGGGTTATGGTGTGTGAGCTGGTGTGGTCTGGGGGGGGGTTATGGTGTGTGAGCTGGTGTGGTCTGGGGGGGGGGTATGGTGTGTGAGCTGGTGTGGTCCGGGGGGGGGGTTATGGTGTGTGAACTGGTGTGGTCCGAGGGGGGGGGGGGTATGGTGTGTGAGCTGGTGTAGTCCGGGGGGGGGTATGGTGTGTGAGCTGGTGTGGTCTGGGGGGGGGGGGGTTATGGTGTGTGAGCTGGTGTGGTCCGGGGGGGGGGGGTATGGTGTGTGAGCTGGTGTGGTCTGGGGGGGGGGTTATGGTGTGTGAGCTGGTGTGGTCCGGGGGGGGGGTTATGGTGTGTGAGCTGGTGTGGTCGGGGGGGGGGTATGGTGTGTGAGCTGGTGTGGTCTGGGGGGGGGGTTATGGTGTGTGAGCTGGTGTGGTCCGAGGGGGGGGTTATGGTGTGTGAGCTGGTGTGGTCCGGGGGGGGGTTATGGTGTGTGAGCTGGTGTGGTCCGGGGGGGGGTATGGTGTGTGAGCTGGTGTGGTCCGGGGGGGGTATGGTGTGTGAGCTGGTGTGGTCCGGGGGGGGGGTATGGTGTGTGAGCTGGTGTGGTCCGGGGGGGGGGGTATGGTGTGTGAGCTGGTGTGGTCTGGGGGGGGGGCGTATGGTGTGTTGTGAGCTGGTGTGGTCCGAGGGGGGGGTATGGTGTGTGAGCTGGTGTGGTCCGGGGGGGGTATGGTGTGTGAGCTGGTGTGGTCCCGGGGGGGTATAGTGTGTGAGCTGGTGTGGTCCCAGGGGGGGTATGGTGTGTGAGCTGGTGTGGTCCGGGGGGGGGGGGGGTTATGGTGTGTGAGCTGGTGTGGTCGGGGGGGGGGGTTATGGTGTGTGAGCTGGTGTGGTCCCGGGGGGGTATGGTGTGTGAGCTGGTGTGGTCCGGGGGGGGGGGGGTTATGGTGTGTGAGCTGGTGTGGTCCGGGGGGGGGGGGGTTATGGTGTGTGAGCTGGTGTGGTCCAGGGGGGGGGGGTATGGTGTGTGAGCTGGTGTGGTCCGGGGGGGGGGGTATGGTGTGTGAGCTGGTGTGGTCTGGGGGGGGCGTATGGTGTGTTGTGAGCTGGTGTGGTCCGAGGGGGGGGGGGTATGGTGTGTGAGCTGGTGTGGTCCGGGGGGGGGGGTTATGGTGTGTGAGCTGGTGTGGTCCGAGGGGGGGGGGTTTGGTGTGTGAGCTGGTGTGGTCCGGGGGGGGGAATGGTGTGTGAGCTGGTGTGGTCCCGGGGGGGGGGGGTTGGTTATGGTGTGTGAGCTGGTGTGGTCCCGGGGGGGTATGGTGTGTGAGCTGGTGTGGTCCGGGGGGGGGGGGTTATGGTGTGTGAGCTGGTGTGGTCCGGGGGGGGGTTATGGTGTGTGAGCTGGTGTGGTCCAGGGGGGGGGTATGGTGTGTGAGCTGGTGTGGTCCGGGGGGGGGGGGTTATGGTGTGTGAGCTGGTGTGGTCCGGGGGGGGGGTTATGGTGTGTGAGCTGGTGTGGTCCGGGGGGGGGGGTTATGGTGTGTGAGCTGGTGTGGTCCGGGGGGGGGGTTATGGTGTGTGAGCTGGTGTGGTCCAGGGGGGGGGGGGGGTTATGGTGTGTGAGCTGGTGTGGTCCGGGGGGGGGTATGGTGTGTGAGCTGGTGTGGTCCGGGGGGGGTATGGTGTGTGAGCTGGTGTGGTCCGGGGGGGGGGGTATGGTGTGTGAGCTGGTGTGGTCCGGGGGGGAGTATGGTGTGTGAGCTGGTGTGGTCCGGGGGGGGGTTATGGTGTGTGAGCTGGTGTGGTCCGGGGGGGGGGGGTTATGGTGTGTGAGCTGGTGTGGTCTGGGGGGGGGGTATGGTGTGTGAGCTGGTGTGGTCCGTGGGGGGAGGGTTATGGTGTGTGAACTGGTGTGGTCCGAGGGGGGGGGGGGTATGGTGTGTGAGCTGGTGTAGTCCGGGGGGGGTATGGTGTGTGAGCTGGTGTGGTCTGGGGGGGGGGGGTTATGGTGTGTGAGCTGGTGTGGTCAGGGGGGGGGGGGTATGGTGTGTGAGCTGGTGTGGTCTGGGGGGGGGGGTTATGGTGTGTGAGCTGGTGTGGTCCGGGGGGGGGGGGGGGGGTTATGGTGTGTGAGCTGGTGTGGTCGGGGGGGGGTATGGTGTGTGAGCTGGTGTGGTCCGGGGGGGGGTTATGGTGTGTGAGCTGGTGTGGTCCGGGGGGGGGGGTTATGGTGTGTGAGCTGGTGTGGTCCGGGGGGGGGGGGGGGGGTTATGGTGTGTGAGCTGGTGTGGTCCGGGGGGGGTATGGTGTGTGAGCTGGTGTGGTCCGGGGGGGGTATGGTGTGTGAGCTGGTGTGGTCTGGGGGGGGGGTTATGGTGTGTGAGCTGGTGTGGTCCGGGGGGGGGGGTTATGGTGTGTGAGCTGGTGTGGTCCCGGGGGGGTATGGTGTGTGAGCTGGTGTGGTCCGGGGGGGGGGGTTATGGTGTGTGAGCTGGTGTGGTCCGAGGGGGGGGTTATGGTGTGTGAGCTGGTGTGGTCCGGGGGGGGTATGGTGTGTGAGCTGGTGTGGTCCGGGGGGGGTATGGTGTGTGAGCTGGTGTGGTCCGGGGGGGGGGGGTATGGTGTGTGAGCTGGTGTGGTCCGGGGGGGGGGGGTATGGTGTGTGAGCTGGTGTGGTCTGGGGGGGGGGGGCGTATGGTGTGTTGTGAGCTGGTGTGGTCCGAGGGGGGGGTATGGTGTGTGAGCTGGTGTGGTCCGGGGGGGGTATGGTGTGTGAGCTGGTGTGGTCCCGGGGGGGTATAGTGTGTGAGCTGGTGTGGTCCCGGGGGGGTATGGTGTGTGAGCTGGTGTGGTCCGGGGGGGGGGGGTTATGGTGTGTGAGCTGGTGTGGTCGGGGGGGGGGGGTTATGGTGTGTGAGCTGGTGTGGTCTGGGGGGGGGGGGTTATGGTGTGTGAGCTGGTGTGGTCCGGGGGGGGGGGTATGGTGTGTGAGCTGGTGTGGTCCGGGGGGGGGGGTATGGTGTGTGAGCTGGTGTGGTCTGGGGGGGGGGGGCGTATGGTGTGTTGTGAGCTGGTGTGGTCCGAGGGGGGGGGTATGGTGTGTGAGCTGGTGTGGTCCGGGGGGGGGGTCATGGTGTGTGAGCTGGTGTGGTCCGAGGGGGGGGGGTTTGGTGTGTGAGCTGGTGTGGTCCGGGGGGGGTATGGTGTGTGAGCTGGTGTGGTCCCGGGGGGGGGGGTTGGTTATGGTGTGTGAGCTGGTGTGGTCCCGGGGGGGTATGGTGTGTGAGCTGGTGTGGTCCGGGGGGGGGGGCTTATGGTGTGTGAGCTGGTGAGCTGGTGTGGTCCAGGGGGGGGGTATGGTGTGTGAGCTGGTGTGGTCCGGGGGGGGGGGTTATGGTGTGTGAGCTGGTGTGGTCCGGGGGGGGGGGGTTATGGTGTGTGAGCTGGTGTGGTCCGAGGGGGGGGGGGTTTGGTGTGTGAGCTGGTGTGGTCCGGGGGGGGTATGGTGTGTGAGCTGGTGTGGTCCCGGGGGGGGGGGTTGGTTATGGTGTGTGAGCTGGTGTGGTCCCGGGGGGGGTATGGTGTGTGAGCTGGTGTGGTCCGAGGGGGGGGGTATGGTGTGTGAGCTGGTGTGGTCCGGGGGGGGGTTATGGTGTGTGAGCTGGTGTGGTCCGGGGGGGGGGGGTTATGGTGTGTTGGTGTGTGAGCTGGTGTGGTCTGGGGGGGGTTATGGTGTGTGAGCTGGTGTGGTCCGGGGGGGGGGGTTGGTTATGGTGTGTGAGCTGGTGTGGTCCGGGGGGGGGGGTTATGGTGTGTGGGCTGGGGGGGGGGGGTTATGGTGTGTGAGCTGGTGTGGTCCGGGGGGGGGGTATGGTGTGTGAGCTGGTGTGGTCCGGGGGGGGGTATGGTGTGTGAGCTGGTGTGGGCTGGGGGGGGGGGGGGTATGGTGTGTGAGCTGGTGTGGTCCGGGGGGGGGGGGGGGGTGTATGGTGTGTGAGCTGGTGTGGTCCGGGGGGGGGGTTATGGTGTGTGAGCTGGTGTGGTCCGAGGGGGGGTTGGTGTGTGAGCTGGTGTGGTCCGGGGGGGGGGTGTATGGTGTGTGAGCTGGTGTGGTCCGGGGGGGGAGGTTATGGTGTGTGAGCTGGTGTGGTCCGAGGGGGGGGGGGGTTTGGTGTGTGAGCTGGTGTGGTCCGAGGGGGGGGGGGGTTTGGTGTGTGAGCTGGTGTGGTCCGAGGGGGGGGGGGGTTTGGTGTGTGAGCTGGTGTGGTCCGGGGGGGGGGGTATGGTGTGTGAGCTGGTGTGGTCCGGGGGGGGGGTATGGTGTGTGAGCTGGTGTGGTCCGGGGGGGGGGGGGGTTATGGTGTGTGAGCTGGTGTGGTCCGGGGGGGGGGTATGGTGTGTGAGCTGGTGTGGTCCGGGGGGGGGGGTTATGGTGTGTGAGCTGGTGTGGTCCGGGGGGGGGGGGGTGTATGGTGTGTGAGCTGGTGTGGTCCGGGGGGGGGGTATGGTGTGTGAGCTGGTGTGGTCCCGGGGGGGTATGGTGTGTGAGCTGGTGTGGTCCGGGGGGGGGGGGGTTATGGTGTGTGAGCTGGTGTGGTCCAGGGGGGGGGTATGGTGTGGTCCATCTGGCCCATGGAGCACCAGCCGCCACTGTCTATTGGTAAGAGAGGGGGGGGGGGGTTATTTCTCAGCGCACACAGATGCAGCACGTTGGCGTGAACCGTCACAATACAAAAGAAGGATTTTTGCCCCGTCTACACTTTGTGACTTTGTTGACCAGCAGAGCCCAGCACATGTGATGTGAGCGAGCTCTGAGCTCCCATTCACCCCGGACATCAAGCTTTGCTCACATGTGCGTTTCTTTTTCTGGTGTTGTTGTGCCTCACACATAGGGCAGCTCATTCATCTCTATTGAGTATCATACGCTTGGCAAATGAGGCGAGGAAGCTTATGTACCTCTCCGAGCCTCGAGGTTCACATGGTTTTATAACTGCGTGTTCTGCCACCCGCTTTCACACGCGAAAAAAACACGCGCGTTTCTTCCCGCACCTCAGGCGTCATTGCCAATGCGCAGCAAGTGCGTTTTTGGATGCACAAAAAAAAAAAACACACAGCAAAAAGCACAAAGCTGTTGAGCCTCTGCGCTGCGTTTGCCTCGCACGTACACAGGATGTACTACTTTTGATGGGGACTCTGATTGTGTGTGTTTTTGGGGGGGGGGGGGGACTCTGATGTAAGTGGTACTTTTATGGAAACTCTGATGAGAGACTCTGATGGGGAGAACTTTTATGGGGACTCTGATGTAAGAGGGGCTCTGATATAAAGAGGAATTTGATGAGGACTTTGATGGGGGCTATAATTTAAGGGGGGACTCTGTTGTAAGGGGGACCTTTATGGAAACTTAGATGTGATGGGGGACATTGATGTATGGGGGACTTTGGTGGAGATTTAGATATAAGCAGGACTTTGAGGGAACTCTGATGTAAGGGGGATTTCGA
This sequence comes from Pelophylax lessonae, assembly GCF_965119305.1. Lineage (NCBI taxonomy): Eukaryota > Metazoa > Chordata > Amphibia > Anura > Ranidae > Pelophylax > Pelophylax lessonae. The sequence continues at coordinate 192,840,241 of NC_138780.1, read as the reverse complement.
TGATGAACAATAAAAGCGGGACATTTATTGAAACTCGGACTCGCGGGGGGGGGGGGGGGCTCTGATGTGAGGGGAACTTTCATGGGGACTTTGATTTAAGGGGGGACTTTGATGGGGACTCTGTTGTGAGGGGTGGAATCTGATGAGGTCTCTGATGGGCAGGATCTTGATAGGGACTCTGACATAAGGGGGACTTTAATGGGTACTATGTTTTAAGAGGGGACTTTGATGGGGGCTTTGTTATAAGGGGGACTTTTATGGAAACTAAGATCTGAGGGGGACTTTAAGGGGGGACTATGATTTAGGGGGGGACTTTGATGGGGACTCTGTTGTAAGAGGGGACTATGATGTAAGCTAGGACACTGATGTAAGGGGAGACTCTGATTGGGACTCTGATGGAAGGAACTTAGGTGATGAATCTGATGTAAGATGGGACTCTGATATAAAGGGGACTTTGATCGGGACTCTGATGAATGGAGACTATGATTTAAGGGGGGACTCTAATGGGGACTCTGTTGTAAGGGGGACTTTGATTGTGAACTGTGATGTAAGGGGGACTTTTATGGAAACTTAGATATGATAGGGGGCTCTTATGTATGGGGGACTTTGATGGTGAGTTTGATGTAAGGGGGGGGGGGGCTCTGATGTAAGGGGGACTTTGGTAGGAACTTTGATTGAAAGGAGGGACTCTGATGTAAGTAGGACTTTGGTGGGAACTCTGATGTAAGGGGGACTTTGGTGGAAACTCCGATGTAAGGGGGACCTTGGTGGGAACTTTGATATAAGGGTCGGACTCTGATGTAAGGGGGACTTTGATTGGGACTCTGATGAAAGGGGGGCTTTGATGGAGACTCTGATTTAAGGTGGACTTTGATGGGGACTTTGATGTAAGAGGGCTTTGATGGGGACCCTGATGTAAGGTGGACTTTGATGGGGACCCTGATGTAAGGGGGGTTTGATGGGGACTCTGATGTAAAGGGGGGCTTTGATGGGGACTCTGATGTAACGGGGCTTTGATGGGGACTTTGATGTAAGAGGGCTTTGATGGGGACCCTGATGTAAGGTGGACTTTGATGGGGACCCTGATGTAAGGGGGGCTTTGATGGGGACTCTGATGTAACGGGGGCTTTGATGGGGACTCTGATGTAACGGGGGCTTTGATGGGGACTCTGATGTAAGGGGGGCTTTGGTGGGAACTTTGATATAAAGGGGGGGCTTTAATGGGGTCTCTGATATAAGGAGGGGCTTTATTGGGGTCTCTGATATAAGGAGGGGCTTTATTGGGGTCTCTGATGTAAGAGGGGCTTTATTGGGGTCTCTGATGTAAGGAGGGCTTTAATGGGGTCTCTGATGTAAGGAGGGGCTTTAATGGGGTCTCTGATGTAAGGAGGGGCTTTAATGGGGTCTCTGATGTAAGGGGGGCTTTAATGGGGTCTCTGATGTAAGGAGGGGCTTTAACGGGGTCTCTGATGTAAGAGGGGCTTTAACGGGGTCTCTGATGTAAGAGGGGCTTTAATGGGGTCTCTGATGTAAGGAGGGCTTTAATGGGGTCTCTTATGTAAGAGGAGCTTTATTGGGGTCTCTGATGTAAGAGGGGCTTTAATGGGGTCTCTGATGTAAGGAGGGGCTTTAATGGGGTCTCTGATGTAAGCGGGGCTTTAATGGGGTCTCTGATGTAAGGGGGGCTTTAATGGGGTCTCTGATGTAAGGAGGGGCTTTAATGGGGTCTCTAATGTAAGGAGGGCTTTAATGGGGTCTCTGATGTAAGAGGGGCTTTAATGGGGTCTCTAATGTAAGGAGGGCTTTAATGGGGTCTCTGATGTAAGAGGGGCTTTGATGGGAACTTTGATGTAAGTAGGGCTTTAATGGGGACTCTGATGTAAGGAGGGCTTTGATGGGGACTCTGATGTAAGAGGGGGTTTAATGGGGACTCTGATGTAAGAGGGGGTTTAATGGGGACTCTGATGTAAGTGGGGCTTTGATGGGGACACTGATGTAAGGGGGGCTTTGATGGGGACTCTGATGTAAGGGGGGCTTTGTTGGGGACTCTGATGTAAGGGGGGCTTTTTTGGGGACTCTGATGTAAGGGGGGCTTTGTTGGGGACTCTGATGTAAGGGGGGCTTCGGCTGCATTCACATCACAGTAGCATGTTGTCATACACAAATTGCACAACTTTGCATGGGCTTGCATTGCACTGTTAGCGTCACTATAAACGCATCATGTAAGACGTGCATTTTTTTTATGTGTAGAAAAGAATGCAAAAAAAAAAAAAAACACGGCTAAATGGGCGGCTTAAATGTGCAAAGCTCAAAAAAAAAAAAAGGTTGCTGTGTTTGTGGCTTTGCACGAATCACAACGAAGCATGAAAATCGCACAGAAACGTACATAAACCCTACATAGTGTGATAGGGGGGCTAAGATAAAATCACATTTGCACTTCCTTACCAAGATAACGCAACCAGTAGTAATGATCCCCCCAATGTTCTGTAACCCTTAGCAACCAGATTCTATCTTTCACCAATCAGGAAAATCGATTGAATCAATGAAAACCGTTGCCGGGGGTTACGGCGCTTTGCGTTTAATAAACAAACCGCCTTGTGTACGGCCTCTGCTCCTTGTTTACTGACATGATTTCATTTACGTATGTTTACCGCTCAGCGAATTCCCGTCTCATCGCGACTCCTCGCCGTATCGTTTCCATGAGAACATATTCTCAGCTGTCACGGCAAATGTGTGATGTAAACAATCTGCGGAGGAATATGACATGTTATATCACGCATCCCTTGTGTGCCAGAGAGACCCCATCCTTATTTACCCCCCCCCCCCCCCTCTAAAAAAAAAAAAAAGGAAACTTGCTGTGCTGCTCTGAAGCAACCAATCAGGCGCTGCCTTTCATTCTTCCTTTCTAGTTTACAATATAAACTAATAAAAAAAAACTTCAAATTTCCAGACATAACAAATGATATAAATACATAAAGCAAAACAAACAACTGCTACACAATCATTCTTCAAGCCAATACTAGATAAAGATAATACAAATAAACAATGTAGCAATCATATATATACAGTATCTCACAGAAGTGAGTACACCCCTCCCATTTTTGTAAATATTTTATTCTATCTTTTCATGTGACAACACTGAAGAAATGACACTTTGCTACAATGTAAAGTAGTGAGTGTACAGCTTGTATAACAGTGTAAATTTACTGTCCCCTCAAAATAACTCAACACACAGCCATTAATGTCTAAATCACTGGCAACAAAAGTGAGTACACCCCTAAGTGAGAATGTCAAAATTGGGCCCAGTTAGTTATTTTCCTTCCTCTGTGTCATGTGACCCGTTAGTGTTACAAGGTCTCAGGTGTGAATGGGGAGCAGGTGTGTTAAATTTGGTGTTATCGCTCTCACTCTCTCATACTGGTCACTGGAAGTTCAACATGGCACCTCAAAATAACTCAACACACAGCCATTAATGTCTAAACTGCTGGCAACAAAAGTGAGTACACCCCTAAGTGACAATGTCCAAATTGGGCCCATAGTGTCCATATTTTGAGTGGCCACCATTAGTTTCCTTAACCCTCTTGGGCATGGAGTTCACCAGAGCTTCACAGGTTACAACTGGAGATCTCTTCCACTCCTCCATGATGACATCACAGAGCTGGTGGATGTTAGAGACTTTGCGCTCCTCCACCTTCCATTTGAGGATGCCCCATAGATGTTCAATAGGGTTTAGGTCTGGAGACATGCTTGGCCAGTCCATCACCTTTACCCTCAGCTTCTTTAGCAAGGCAGTGGTCATCTTGGAGGTGTGTTTGGGGTCGTTATGTTGGAATACTGCCCTGCCCCCCAGTCTCTGAAGGGAGGGGATCATGCTCTGCTTCAGTATGTCACAGTACATGTTGGCATTCATGGTTCCCTCAATGAACTGTAGCCCCCCAGTGCCGGCAGCACTCATGCAGCCCCAGACCATGACACTCCCACCACCATGCTTGACTGTAGGCAAGACACACTTGTCTTTGTACTCCTCACCCTGTTGCTGTCACACACGCTTGACACCATCTGAACCAAGTAATTTTATCTTGGTCTCATCAGACCACAGGACATGGTTCCAGTAATCCATGTCCTTAGTCTGCTTGTCTTCAGCAAACTGTTTGTGGGCTTTCTTGTGCATCAACTTTAGAAGAGGCTTCCTTCTGGGACGACAGCCATGCAGACCAATTTGATGCAGTGTGCGGCGTATGGTCTGAGCACTGACAGGCTGACCCCCCACCCCTTCAACCTCTGCAGCAATGCTGGCAGCACTCATACGTCTATTTCCCAAAGACAACCTCTGGATATGACGCTTAGCACGTGCACTCAACTTCTTTGGTGGACCATGGCAAGGCCTGTTCTGAGTGAAACCTGTCCTGTTAAACCGCTGTATGGTCTTGGCCACCGTGCTGCAGCTCAGTTTCAGGGTCTTGGCAATCTTCCTATAGCCTAGGCCAGTGGTTCTCAAATCCGGTCCTCGGGACCCACTAACAGGCCAGATTTTAAGTATTACCTTGGGGGATGCAGACTAGAATACTGCAATCACTGAGAAGCAAATGAGATCACCTGTGATGTAATTTAGTTATCTTGCAAACCTGGCCTGTTGGTGGGTCCCGAGGACCGGATTTGAGAACCACTGGCCTAGGCCATAGGTCTGCAACCCACGGCTCCGGAGCCGCATGCGGCTCTTTTGAACCTTTGCCGCAGCTCCGGGGCGGATGATAGGGAGGGGAGGAGGCGCACTGTGCGCCCCGACACTCCCCCGACACTCCCCACTGTGGCGCTGTCCTGGCTGTGACGTCGCGTGGGGGCGGTGCGTGCGTTAGTCACGCACCGTCCCGACGTCACCTTCCCGCCCGCTGTCAGAGAGGAAGGCAGCGGCGCGCATGCAGGACGAAGAAGACGTTAGCAGCAGCAGCACGCCAGGCACCAGTGTGAGGCAAGTGAAGTGATGCCTCAGGGGGGGGCCCACACACTGCTTTGAAGGGGGCACGCACGCACGCTGGTCTCTGCATTGAAAGAGGGCATGTACGCTGGTAACTGCATTGAAAGGGGCATGTATGCTGGTCACTACATTGTAAGGGGCATGTACGCTGGTCACTACATTGTAAGGGGCATGTACGCTGGTCACTACATTGAAAGGGGCATGTATGCTGGTCACTACATTGTAAGGGGCATGTATGCTGGTCACTACATTGAAAGGGGCATGTACGCTGGTCACTACATTGAAAGGGGCATGTACGCTGGTCACTACATTGAAAGGGGCATGTAAGCTGGTCACTACATTGAAAGGGGCATGTACGCTGGTCACTACATTGAAAGGGGCATGTACGCTGGTTACTACATTGTAAGGGGCATGTACGCTGGTCACTACATTGAAAGGGGCATGTACGCTGGTCACTACATTGTAAGGGGGCATGTATGCTGGTCACTACATTGAAAGGGGCATGTACGCTGGTCACTACATTGAAAGGGGCATGTACGCTGGTCACTACATTGAAAGGGGCATGTACGCTGGTCACTACATTGAAAGGGGCATGTACGCTGGTCACTACATTGAAAGGGGCATGTACGCTGGTTACTACATTGTAAGGGGCATGTACGCTGGTCACTACATTGTAAGGGGGCTTGTATGCTGGTCACTACATTGTAAGGGGGCATGTATGCTGGTCACTACATTGAAAGGGGCATGTACGCTGGTCACTACATTGTAAGGGGGCATGTACGCTGGTCACTACATTGAAAGGGGCATGTATGCTGGTCTCTGCATTGGGATATGATCAATGGGCATAGCAAATTTTGCTATGGGGCCCTGTGATTTCTAATTACGTCCCTGTTTTCGACCCCCCGGTAGGTTTTTGTAGGTTTTGCAGCTCCCAGTTTTTTTTTTCCTTCGTAAACGGGTCCAAGTGGCTCTTTATGTCTTAAAGGTTGCAGACCCCTGGCCTAGGCCATCTTTATGTAGAGCAACAATTCTTTTTTGTCAGTTCCTCGGAGAGTTCTTTGCAGCAATCTCAGTGTGTGTGTGTGTGTGGGGGGGGGGGGGTTGTCATGAAGTCTGTTGGTACTCAGGACTCTTTCCGTCTCCTCACAGGGGTTGGATATTAGGAACAGAAGAATGCCATAGGACAAAAAAAAAAAAACAGTTGGCAGTGCGGGAAGGGTTAACTGGTCACCACTTATTTTTCTCTCCGAGGGCGGATTATGACCCGCAGCCATATGGACAAGTCACCGATATTCTGATGACTCGCAGGTTTTTCTTAGGAAAAAAAACGTTGAAGAGCCCCAGAGATAAGCCAATTAGGAACGGATTACATAAGACAGAAAAGCTGATATAGCATAAATATTATAAAGATCAAATAAAGATCTCCATACCATATAACAATAATAATTTCAATGTCATATAATAAAGATTTCTACGTTTTATAATAATTACCGTCATATAATAAAGATCCCTACAAGGGCTTTTTTTTCAGCAGGAACGCAGTTATGACACCTTTAATACTGAATATATATACTGGCGATGGGTGCTGGGGTGTGCTTGAGGGTCTACTGATCCTGGCTACTGGGTGATCAATTGTGCAGTGTTGCTAGGGGGGGGGGGGGTGTTTTGTTTCTGGGGGGATCTACTGTTGCAGGAGGTCTTTTTTTTACTGAAGGTCTATTGTTGCTTGTGGGGGAACTATTATTGCTGAGGGTTCTTATGTTTCTGAGTTGGATCAACTGCTGCAGGAAGGAGTCTATTTTGTTGGTTGTCTATTGTTGCTCATGGGAGACCTATTTTTACTGGGGATCCTTATTTTGCTGGGGGAATCGACTGATGCAGGAAGGGGTCTATTTTGTTGGTTGTCTATTGCTGCTCATGGGGGATCTATTTTTACTGGGGATCCTTATTTTGCTGGGGGAATCGACTGATGCAGGAAGGGGTCTATTTTGTTGGTTTTCTATTGCTGCTCATGGGGGATCTATTTTTGCTGGGGGTCCTCATTTTTCTGGGGGATCGACTGATGCAGGAAGGGGTCTATTTTGTTGGTTGTCTATTGCTGCTCATGGGGGATCTATTTTTACTGGGGGTCCTTATTTTTCTGGGGGAATCGACTGATGCAGGAAGGGGTCAATTTTGCAAAGGGTGTCTATTGTTGCTTTTGGGGAATCTATTGTTGCTGGGGGTTCTTATGTTGCTTGGGGGTGATCTACTGTTGCAGGAAGAGGTCTATTTGCTGGGGGTCTACTGGTGGGGGATATGTTGTTGCTGGGGGGGGGTCTTATGTTGCTGGGAGGGGATCTACTGTTGGTGAGGTCTATTGTTGCTGGCTGCTGAAGGGTCTGTTGATGTTGGCTGCTAGGAGGTCTGTTGTTGCTGGGGAGTATCTATTGTTGCTCGGGGGTCTATTTGTACTGGGGGATCTATTGTTGTACTGGGGGATCTATTGTTGCTGGGGGATCTATTGTTGCTGGGGAGATCTATTGTTTTACTGCTTTTCTTGGTGTTATTATTACCAAATTATATACAAATTACTTAGCACTACAAAATGATACTTTGTTCTGTAATTTCTAAAAGGGGCGGTACTGGGAGGTGGATTGGGGGTGGAGACAAGTTGTGACTCAGGTAAGGGGGGGTGGGGGGGAGTACCTATACCTATTCTATGAGGGAAAAAAAACCTGCCTATATTATATAAAAAAGGATCTCTACGTCACATAATGAATATCTCTATATCATATAATAGAGATTGAATAAAGTTCTTAATATCACATAATAAAGATCTCTAATAGTAATTTAAAAATTCCAGGTATGGTAAATATTATATAAAAAAAAAAAAAAATTAAAAAATCGCGGTAGCAGACACCGCTACTACAGCGATCTCCACTGGCTTCCGGGGCTGGTGTTGAGCGGCTGCGCTGCTGCATTGCTTGCTCAGCACAGGCACCATTCAGAGATCACTTTACACTTCCTCAATGCATGTAAAGTGTTATCTGATTGGACGAGGTGGATGTCACACTCTCCACCTCCTGCAATCACAAAATGCTTTGCATTCATTGAGAAAATACAAAGTGATCTCTGGATGGTATCATATATTATTATAATTATTATAGTACAGGATTTATATGGCACCAACAGTTTGCACAGCGCTCTACAGCATGGGGGCAGACAGTTCAGTTACAATACAATTCAATACAGGAGGAATCAGAGGGCCCTGCTCCTTAGAGCTTACAATCTAGGAGGGAGGGCAGGGTGATACCAAAGGTAATAGCTGTGAGGGAGGAACTGAAGGAGAAGATTAAAGTATAGTGGCTGGGTGGGGGCAGGATACTCTTCTCTGAGGTTTTCAGGGGTCATCTAAAAGCAAACGGAGTAGGAGATAATCGGACAGATTAGGGTAGGGAGTTTCATAGGATGGGAGAGGCTCGGGAAAAGTCCTGGATAAATAAAAGTCCTGGATAATAAAGATTCCTATATCATATAAAAATATCTCTACATTATTGATAATAAAGATCTCTATATCATATAATAAAGATCTCTATATCATATAATAAAGATCTCTATGTCATATAATAAAGATCCCTATATCATATAATATAAAAAAGATCTCTACAGTGTATTATATAATAAAGATCTCTATGTCATTTTATAAGGATCGCTATGTCATAATAAAGATCCCTATATCATATAATAAAGATCCCTATATCATATATGAAAATATATCTATGTCATATAATAAAGATCCCTATATCATATATGAAAATATCCCTATGTCATATAATAAAGATCTCTATGTCATATAATAAAGATCTCTATGTCATATAATAAAGATCCCTATGTCATATAATAAAGATCCCTATGTCATATAATAAAGATCCCTATGTCATATAATAAAGATCCCTATGTCATATAATAAAGATCTCTATGTCATATAATAAAGATCCCTATATCATATAATAAAGATCTCTATGTCATATAATAAAGATCCCTATGTCATATAATAAAGATCTCTATGTCGTATAATAAAGATCCCTATGTCATATAATAAAGATCTCTATGTCATATAATAAAGATCCCTATGTCATATAATAAAGATCTCTATGTCATATAATAAAGATCCCTATGTCATATAATAAAGATCTCTATGTCATATAATAAAGATCCCTATGTCATATAATAAAGATCCCTATGTCATATAATAAAGATCTCTATGTCATATAATATAGATCCCTATGTCATATGTCATATAATAAAGATCTCTATGTCATATAATAAAGATCTCTATGTCATATAATAAGGATCTCTATATTATATAATAAAGATCTCTATGTCATATAATAAAGATCCCTATGTCATATAATAAAGATCCCTATGTCATATAATAAAGATCCCTATGTCATATAATAAAGATCCCTATATCATTTAATAAGGACCTCTATATCCTATAATAAAAATCTCTATGTCAAATAATAAAGATTTCTAGATCATCATATAATAAAGATCAAATCAAGATCTATATGTTATATAATAAAGATTCTGTCTGCATAAAAAGCCATTGTCAGTTGGAATTGTGTCTTCCCTTTTTGAACTAACTGCAAGCAGAATTTCATACTGACAGTTTTCTCTTTGTCATGCTTTCACGAGAACCAGTCTTGTCAACAATTTAAATGTTTTCACGTTGAAAGATTTCTATTTGCCCCATATAAGAGCTTGTGAGGATCATAAGAGACTGAATAAAAAGGGCAAAAAGATAAGGAAAACAGATTGGTGGAGAACAAAGCACCTTGTGTTATATTACTAAATGGGAGAGGAAATATACTGTATACATTCATCAGGAGAGAATTAAAGTGGGCTGAGCGTCAGATACCCCGTATCATTGCTGATTAGGGTCAGTGTAACTCTTCCAGGAATGTATTAGAGAGGTTATATCCACCCCCCCGTGGTGTATAGGTACTGTAACTATCTCCTAAACATGCACCGTTTAGCAAATATTTACATTGCATACAGCCGATGTCATCTGCACATGCTCTCTGAAGGAACGGTCCCAGGGGTGATGGGGGGGGGTCCCTAATATGCCCCCCCCTTATTGCAGTGTCCTCTGTACCCCTTCACATCACTCCCATAGTGTCTTCTGCCCCCTCCCCCCATACCAGTCCTCTGTCCCCTGCACCCCCACCACTGTAGTGTCCTCTGTACCCCCATAGTGTCTTCTGCCCCCTCCCCCCATACCAGTCCTCTGTCCTCTGTACCCCCATAGTGTCTTCTGCCCCCTCCCCCCATACCAGTCCTCTGTCCCCTGCACCCCCACCACTGTAGTGTCCTCTGTACCCCCATAGTGTTTTCTGCCCCCTCCCCCCATATCAGTCCTCTGTCCCCTGCACCCCCCCCCCCACTGTAGTGTCCTCTGTACCCCCATAGTGTCTTCTGCCCCCCTGCACCCCACCCCACACACACTGTGTAGGTAGAACTCTCCTACCTTGTGTACAGCAGAGCAGAGATTGGCTGGTATCACAGGGCTGGATGGGGCGGGAACAGCTGAAGTTAACTTTTCACATTAACAGGCTGGTGATTGGTTGCTAGGATCGCACGGCAATCAATCAACCGCTGTTTAATGTAAAAAGATAACTCCAGCGGTTCCCACCCCCATTTAGCCCTGTGATACCGGCCGCTGTGCAATGAAGAGGAGAGCGGTCCAGGTGCACGTGAATTCATCACGGGTACTGACGGGCTGGACGTTTAGCGATGGGTACTGACGGGCTGGACGTTTAGCGGTGGGTACTGACGGGCTGGACGTTTAGCGGTGGGCACTGACGGGCTGGACGTTTACGTTTAGCGGTGGGCACTGACGGGCCAGACATTTAGCGGTGGGTACTGATGGGCCGGACGTTTAGTGGTAGGTACTGACGGGCTGGACGTTTAGTGGTGGGTACTGACGGGCCAGACGTTTAGCGGTGAGTACTGACGGGCTGGACGTTTAGCGGTGGGTACTGACGGGTCGGACATTTAGCGGTGGATACTGACGGGCTGGACGTTTAGCGGTGGGTACTGACGGGCTGGACGTTTAGCAGTGGGTACTGACGGGCTAGACATTTAGCGGCGGGTACTGACGGGCCGAACGTTTAGCGGTGGGCACTGACGGGCCAGACGTTTAGCGGTGGGTACTGACGGGCCGGACGTTTAGCGGTGGGTACTGACGGGCCAGACGTTTAGCGGCGGGTACTGACGGGCTGGACGTTTAGCGGTGGGTACTAATGGGCCAGGCGATTAGCGGTGGGTACTGATGGGCCGGGCATTTAGCTGTGGGCACTGATGGGCTGGACGTTTAGCGGTGGGTACTGACAGGCCGGACGTTTAGCGGTGGGTACTGACAGACCGGACGTTTAGCGGTGGGTACTGACAGACTGGACGTTTAGCGGCGGGTACTGACAGGCCAGACATTTAGCGGTGGGTACTGACAGACCAGACGTTTAGCGGTGGGTACTGACAGGCCAGACATTTAGCGGCGGGTACTGACAGGCCAGACATTTAGCGGCGGGTACTGACAGACCGGACGTTTAGCGGCGGGTACTGACAGGCCGGACGTTTAGCGGCGGGTACTGACAGACCGGACATTTAGCGGTGTGTACTGACAGACCGGACGTTTAGCGGTGGGTACTGACAGACCGGACGTTTAGCGGTGGGTACTGACAGACCGGACGTTTAGCGGCGGGTACTGACAGACCGGACGTTTAGCGGTGGGTACTGACAGACCGGACGTTTAGCGGCGGGTACTGACAGACCGGACGTTTAGCGGTGGGTACTGACAGACCGGACGTTTAGCGGTGGGTACTGACGAACCAGACGTTTAGCGGTGGGTACTGACGGGCCGGATGTTTAGCGGCGGGTACTGACAGACCGGACGTTTAGCGGCGGGTACTGACAGGCCAGACGTTTAGCGGTGGGTACTGACAGACCGGACGTTTAGCGGTGGGTACTGACAGACCGGACGTTTAGCGGTGGGTACTGACAGACCGGACGTTTAGCGGCGGGTACTGACAGACCGGACGTTTAGCGGTGGGTACTGACAGACCGGACGTTTAGCGGTGGGTACTGACGAACCAGACGTTTAGCGGTGGGTACTGACGGGCCGGATGTTTAGCGGCGGGTACTGACAGACCGGACGTTTAGCGGCGGGTACTGACAGGCCAGACATTTAGCGGTGGGTACTGACAGACCGGACGTTTAGCGGTGGGTACTGACAGCCCCTGCTGCAGCCTCTCACCTTGTGCCTTGCTACAAAGTTACAATGTACAGTCTTTGTGAGGGGAGACTGTGGAAATGTTTCCTCCTGTCTGCAGCAGACTGATGACATCATTTCAGCCTGGAGAAAGTCACTGACTTTTTTTTAGGAATAAAGGGTGGAGAGAAATGCTCCTGTTGCTGTAGACTGCTATGATATGTCAGGAATGTCTTCACACAGCAAAAAGAACAAAAAGAACAAAAAAAGGGCGCACCGACCTAGCGCATTATCCTCAATAAAAGGCTTTATTTATGTAACATTAAAAAATGGCTACTCACAGACGTAGATAAACATAAGGCGTGTCAAGCTGATTTGCTCAATTGTCCGTGTTTTCAGTGGCTCTGAGGAAGAGGCTATGCCTCGAAACGCGTCAGTCATCTCATCGGTCATGGACGATTATATGGACTAAACACGGACAATTGAGCAAATCAGCTTGACACGCCTTATGTTTATCTACGTCTGTGAGTAGCCATTTTTTAATGTTACATAAATAAAGCCTTTTATTGAGGATAATGCGCTAGGTCGGTGCGCCCTTTTTTTGTTCTTTTTGCTTGTAGTACCGGTGGACGACCCCAGTCCGTTAAGGGCAGCAAGACAGTAGCCATCTAAGAAGCCATTTGTCAGTCCCGTGAAGAGTGTGGTTGAGGGGCTTGGATACCAAGCGCAGGAGAAGGGTGGTTTCACCTTATTGTTTTTTGGAGATGTCTTCACACAGACCTGTGAAAGGTCCTCCGAACCTCGGACTCCCCCCTCTATTCCATGTGCAGGATTGTCAGCTCAGTTCTTCGGGTCAGCAGCAAAGGTCAGCGTTAATGAATGGTTGTAATGGGAAATGTCCTTCTAGTCAGCATGTGAAATTCTGCAGAGCTCTCCTTCCTACAGAGACTTGTGAATGCCAGTTCACACATATGCGATGTCAGAAATCACATATGATTCGCCCCGCACTGCTCTGCAAATCACATGCGATGTCTGTGCGATGTGAATTCAGCCAAACAGATTGTATGGCTGAATTTGCATCGCGTTCAGACAAAAGTTGCACAGGACTCTTTTTTTGGTCCGCACCAGAATCGGATCACATGCGTGTTTACACCTATGTGATCCGATTCACGTCCAAACTGACAGTTCGCACTGCGATTTGCGAATGACATCCCCCAGCGATTTGCATATGGCTGTGTGAACTGCCTGCGAGTTAAGTGCGATGCGGGAACCCGCAGTGGATTTGCAGGGTTCCCGCATCGCATATATGCAAACTGAACCTTAGTGGCAGTTCACACTTTTGCGATGTCAGACATCGCATGTGATTCGCAGCGCACTGCTCTGCAAATCACATGCAATGACTGTGTGATGCGAATTCAGCCATACAGATTGCATGGATGAATTTGCATCGCATTCGGACCAAAGTCGCACAGGACCCTTTTTTGGTCCACACCAGAATCGAACACCCATGCGATCCAATTCCTGTCTGAGTTCACAGTTCACACTGACACTGCCACTGCAATATGTGAACTAAACTAATCTGGGGGTGTCATTAACTTCCTATTGATGCTCCCAGCGATTCGCATATGGCAGTGTAAACTGCCTGCGAGTCGGTGCAATTCTGGAACCCGCAGTGGTTTCGCAGGGTTCCCGCATCGCACCAGTGTGAACTGGCACTAAATCTGCAAACTCCAGAGAGCCAGGAATGCACGCAATCTGATGTCATGTCTGCAGCCAATAAGATTGCATTTTGCACCAATCGGAACACCTGTGCTACATTTTTACATTTTTTTAATTTTCCATTTTGCAAGGTGAGGGGCTGCAGCAGGGGCTGATCTGTGTCAGACTTTTGTGAACACAGCCAAGAACTGTAGAGGGGGACTTGAGAGAGAGAGAGGGACGGGTAGCATCACAACTTTAGGATCGTCGAAAGCCTAGTACACATGATGAGAAAATCGGACGAAGAATACCCCTTTCTGAGGGATCGTCTGATAATCTGATCGTTAGTACACAGCTTTCGAGAGTCGATAACGACAGTTCATGTGACAATATCTGAAGGGACCGGCGCAAAAGTGTTTCCCGTACGATACCAGAACAAAAGATTTTCATGTAATTAGAACAGTATTTGTACGAGAAAAAAAACATGTGACCAAGACCACGCATGCTGGGAAAACGCATCTCCCACTGTCCTCCCCTGCCGTCCTCAACCCGCCGTCCTCAACCCGCCGCCCTCAACCCGCCGCCCTCAACTCGCCGTCCTCAACTCGCCGTCCTCAACTCGCCGTCCTCAACTCGCCATCCTTAATTCGCCATCCTCAACCCGCCGTCCTCAACCCGCCGTCCTCAACTCGCCGTCCTCAACTCGCCGTCCTCAACCCGCCATCCTCAACTTGCCGTCCTCAACCCGCCGTCCTCAACCCGCCGTCCTCAACTTGCCGTCCTCAACCCGCTGTCCTCAACTCGCTGTCCTCAACCTGCCGTCCTCAACTCGCCGTCCTCAACTCGCCATCCTCAACTCGCCGTCCTCAACTCGCTGTCCTCAACCTGCCCTCCTCAACCTGCCGTCCTCAACCTGCCGTCCTCAACTCGCTGTCCTCAACTCGCCGTCCTCAACCCGCCGTCCTCAACTCGCCGTCCTCAACTCGCCGTCCTCAACTAGCCATCCTTAATTCGCCGTCCTCAACCCGCCGTCCTCAACCCGCCGTCCTCAACCCGCCGTCCTCAACTCGCCGTCCTCAACCCGCTGTCCTCAACTCACTGTCCTCAACCTGCCGTCCTCAACCTGCCGTCCTCAACTCGCTGTCCTCAACCCGCTGTCCTCAACCCGCCGTCCTCAACTCGCCGTCCTCAACTCGCTGTCCTCAACTCGCCATCCTCAACCCACCATTATCAAACTCGCCGTCCTCAACCCGCCGTCCTCAACCCGCCGTCCCCAACCCGCCGTCCCCAACCCGCCGTCCCCAACCCGCCGTCCTCAACCCGCCGTCCTCAACTCGCCGTCCTCAACTCGCCGTCCTCAGCCCGCTGTCCTCAACCCACCGTCCTCAACTCGCCGTCCCCAACCCGCCGTCCTCAACTCGCCATCCTCAACCCGCCGCCCTCCCGCTGTGTGCTCGGCAGATGCCGGCACCTGTCTTCCGGTTCCCTTCCCTGCGAGCGTTGGGACGCAGGGGGTGGAACCGGCGGCAATTTCAAAAATATAAATACACCAAATGAGATGATAGAAAGCTGTGATCCTAACGGATTACACTGTATCATCCCATTTCACCACAGGATTTCACCTGGTGACTTTTCCAGTGCCCTGCCTGTGCTTTTCCAGTTCTTTGTGCCTGGAAAATAGAGAACGACCATGGCGTTCAAAAAGCGTTCTTTTTGCGCAAAAGCGATTTTAGACGAACTGGAAAACAGCGACAGCGAAACGGAGTTACTTGAAGAACTGAGCGATAGCGATTGGTGGGAAAAATTCGTCATCAGGTACGGAAAGTGAGGACAGCGACGATTCTGATGTCTCTTTCTGGCACATAGATGTGGAATTTGGGAAGTAAATCAAATGATTCTTCAGAATTTCCAACGGAGCGATGTGCCAGAAAGAGGCATCAGAATCGTCACTGTCCTCACTTTCTGTACCTGATGACGAATTTTCCCACCAATCGCTATCGCTCAGTTCTTCAGGTAACTCCGTTTCGCTGTCGCTGTTTTCCAGTTTGTCTAAAAGCGCTTTTGCGCAAAAAAGAGCGCTTTTTGGTCGCCATGGTCGTTCTCTATTTTCCAGGCACAAAGCACTGGAAAAGCACAGGCAGGGCACTGGAAAAGTCACCAGGTGAAATCCTGTGGTGAAATGGGATGATACAGTGTAATCCGATCACAGCTTTCTATCATCTCATTTGGTGTATTTACATTTTTGAATTTGCCGCCGGTTCCACCCCCCTGCGTCGCACCGCTTGCAGGGAAGGGAACCGGAAGACAGGTGCCGGCATCGGCCGAGCACACAGCGGGGAGAGACTGAGGATGGCTGGAGGATGGCGGGGGAGGACGGCGGGGGATCGCAGAGAAGGTGAGTAACATTCTGGGGTAATCCCGAGTGTGGCTTTTGGTACTAAAAATTCACCCCGAGCCACACTCGGGAATACCCCCAGGGGGGTTAAACCTCCCGCTATGCCGCCTCCTCTCTCAGACAAAACCACGCCTCCTGACTGACGCGTTTTGGTCTTCCATTAACAACGACTAGAACTGCAATCCCGAGGCGCGTGTTTTACGCGTTTCATGATTGTCGCATAATTTCCACTCATGTCGGCGTGATCGGATTTAACACAACAAAAAAAAAACTTGAGTAAAGCACGAGCCAATCAGAATCCCCCCTGATATCAGGGTCCCAGTCAGAGCCCCCCCCCCTACATCAGAATCCTCATCAGAGTCCTCCTTTACATGAAAGCCACAGCAATCAGAGTCCCCATCAGGGTCAAGATCAGAGCCCTCTTACCTCAGAGCGCCCCCCCCCCCTTACATCAGAGTCCACATCAGTGTCTCCATTGGAATCCCCCCATCCCCCTTACATCAGAATCTTCATCAGAGTCTTCCTTTACATGGAAGTCACATCAATAGTCCCCTTACATCAGGGTCCCCATCAGGGTCAACATCAGAGCCCTCTTACCTCAGAACCCCCCCCCCCTTACATCAGAGTCCCATCAGAGCCCCCTTACATCAGTGCCATCTTACATCAGAGTCCCCTTAGATCAGAATCCCTGCCTTAGATCAGAGTCCCTTTACATCAGGGCCCCCATTACACCAGTGCCCCCTTACATCAGTGCCCCCTTACATCAGTACTCCTTATATCAGAGCCCCTTTACATCAGAGTCCCTTTACATCAGGGCCCCTTTTACATCAGTATCCCCATTAGAGTACCCTTACATCAGTGCCCCTTATGTCAGAGTCCCCCCTTACATCAGAGTCCCAATCAGAGTATCCTTACATCAGGGCCCCCATTACATCAGAGTCCCCTTACATCAGGGCCCCCATTACATCAGAGTCCTATTACATCAGAGTATCCTTGCATCAGGGCCCCCATTACATCAGAGTCCCTTCACATCAGGGCCCCTATTACATCAGTATCCCCATTAGAGTACCCTTACATCAGTGCCCCTTATGTCAGAGTCCCCCTTACATCAGAGTCCCCATCAGAGTATCCTTACATCAGGGCCCCCATTACATCAGTGTCCCCTTTCATCAGGGCCCCCATTACATCAGAGTCCTATTACATCAGAGTATCCTTACATCAGTACCCCTTACATCAGAGTCCCCTTACATTAGTACCCCTTATATCAGAGCTTCCTTACATCAGAGTCTCATTACATCAGGGCCCCCATTACATCAGCATCCCCATTAGAGTACCCTTACATCAGTGCCCCTTATGTCAGAGTCCCCCCTTACATCAGAGTCCCCATCAGAGTCTCCTTACATCAGGGCCCCCATTACATCAGAGTCTCCTTACATCAGGGCCCCCATTACATCAGAGTCTCCTTACATCAGGGCCCCCATTACATCAGAGTATGCTTACATCAGGGCCCCCCTTTCAGAGGGCTGGATAAAATCTTGCAGTAGGCCGTAGTTTGGAGGAAGATTGACCTGCAGTGAATGTTCAGTTGGTGTCAGATGTACCCCATAGTGTATAGACCAGCCATGGCGAACTGTAAAGTTAAAAAAAAACATGGGCGGGGCCAATCAAAAATAATGTAAAAAGTAAAAAAAAAAAAGGCCATTCAAATATTTCACATATGGTGAAAAAACATTGGCTTTTACATAGAGTCAGCGGGGAGAAGGCGTCCAGGGCTGGCTATTACGCATTGTGCGGTGAATGTGGAGAGAGACGCCGCGTACCGAGGCTGCTGGAAAGTAGATCAAGCAATATGCTGATCCATATGTTAAACGCGTAGGCAGGAGCCCGATGGATCCCTTGTTATCGGTGATGAATAATACATCTGGATGGGATTTTTTTCCTTTTTTTTTTCTTTTTTGATCTTTTCGTTTTTTGTTTTTTTTTTTATTTCTGACAAAGACTTTCTTTGGAAGTTGTGAAGTGCCTGCTGGGAATATCGGGAGCCGCATCTCCGAGCGCGGGAGCAGTGCAGGGATAATTGCCGCGGATCGCAGGAGAGGCTCCTAATATATTATTTTCTAATGAAGAGTAAAAATCACACAGGCTTCTCCCCGGCAGGAGGAATTAGCAATGGAAATGGGTTACCTGCCACTTAAAGGCACAGCTCCCAACTGTGTCTGATATAGAGGGACTGTCCATGATTTGGAACAAAGTCCCTCTTTCCTCCTCATTTGTCCCTCATTTTGATCTGATCTATAGAGTTGTATATAAAATGCATTTTATATCTTTCAAAAAGTGCTGAACCTTTAAGGCCCCTTTCACACTTGTGCGACTTGTCCTGCGACTTGGGACTGCAAAGTCGCACAAGTCGTACTCCATGATTTCCAATGAGTACCGTTCATATCTGTGCGACTTCAAGTCGCAACGACTTCAAAGTAGTCTCTGCACTACTTTGGGCCGATTTTAATGCATTTTAAGGTCCATAGACATAGGCACTGCTTCAAGTCCAGTCAAAATCAAGGTTAAAAAAAATTAGCGGTAAAATCGTGTGACTTTTAGGTCACATAAGTGTGAAAGGGGCCTTATTCGATTTCTAAATTGATGCATTTGTAAATTTCAAAAGCCAATATAAAGGAATAGTAGTGGTAAAAAAAAGCACTTGTGGGTTTAACTAATCATTTTTTTTATACAAATTACCCTTTAAGGGGGAGTGGCAGGGTTTTTTTTTTTTTTACTCTCTTCTGCTATGTGCCTTTCGTGTTCTATCTTAGCCGCCATAATTACACTCTTACATTTCTTATTGCATTCTTTGTAATGTTGGAATGCTGACAATGACCTTGTATTTTTTGAAGGCCTTTTCTTTTGTTTTTATATGCATTTTTATTGGAGTTTAGCCACCCAGGGTTTATTTTAGCTCTTTTAAACGTATTCCCTGTTGGAATGCACTGGCCAATACTTTTATTTAGTATGCTCTTAAAGCACTCCCATTTTTCCTCTGTGTTCTTTGTTCCTAAAATTCTATCCCATTTGATATTGTCTAGCATAGAGCGCAGTATAGGGAAGTTGGCTCTTTTGAAATTCAGTGTCCTTGTATTACCCTTGTGTTTCCTATTTCTATGATTTATACTTAAACAAATTGACCTAAGGTCTGTGTTATTCGTAATTAGTAGGTCTAGTAACGCATTGTTTCTGGTTGGTTCGTTCACCATCTGATCCATGAAGTTGTCCTGCAAAACATTTAGGAAATGGCAAGCCTTAGACAAATGCGTGGTTCCTTCTGCCCAGTTTATATCTGGAGAATTATATATATATATATATATATATATATATATATATATATATAAAATATATATATAAAATACCCAGTTACTCATCAATACTCGGTTACTTAACACTACTGAACAATACTGAGTTACTCAACAGGAATCAATAATACTCAGTTACTCAACAATACTCTGATACTGATGTGTAAGCAAACACACACACACATCATAGGTTGAACTGGATGGACTGATGTCTTTTTTCAACCTCACTAACTATGTAACAATGTAACTTGACAATACTCAGTTACTTAACACTACTCAACAGTACTCAGTTACTCAACAGTATTCAATAATACTTAGTTACTCAACAATTCTCGGTTACTCAATAATACTCAACAATACTCAGTTACTCATTAGTACTCAACAATACTCAATAGTACTAAACAATACTCAGTTACTTAACATGACTCAACAATACTCAGTTACTGAACACTACTCAACAATACTCAGTTACTCAACAGTACTCAACAATTCTCAGTTACTCGACAATACTCAGTTACTCATTAGTACTCAACAATGCTCAAATACTCATTAGTACTAAACAATACTCAGTTTCTTAACACTATTCAACAATACTCAGTAACTCAACACTACTTAGTTACTCAACAGTACTCAACAATACTCAGTTACTTGACAATACTTAGTTACTCATTAGTACTCAACAATACTCAGTTACTTAACACTACTCAACAATACTCAGTTACTCAACACTACTCAGTTACTCAACAGCACTCAACAATGCTCAGTTACTCAACAATACTTAGTTACTCAACAATTCTCGGTTACTCAATAATACTCAACCATACTCAGTTACTCATCAGTACTCAACAATACTCAATAGTACCAAACAATACTCAGTTACTTAACATGACTCAACAATACTCAGTTACTGAACACTACTCAACAATACTCAGTTACTCAACAGTACTCAACAATTCTCAGTTACTCGACAATACTCAGTTACTCATTAGTACTCAACAATGCTCAAATACTCATTAGTACTAAACAATACTCAGTTTCTTAACACTATTCAACAATACTCAGTAACTCAACACTACTTAGTTACTCAACAGTACTCAACAATACTCAGTTACTTGACAATACTTAGTTACTCATTAGTACTCAACAATACTCAGTTACTTAACACTACTCAACAATACTCAGTTACTCAACAATTCTCGGTTACTCAATAATACTCAACCATACTCAGTTACTCATTAGTACTCAACAATACTCAATAGTACTAAACAATACTCAGTTACTTAACATGACTCAACAATACTCAGTTACTGAACACTACTCAACAATTCTCAGTTACTCGACAATACTCAGTTACTCATTAGTACTCAACAATGCTCAAATACTCATTAGTACTAAACAATACTCAGTTTCTTAACACTATTCAACAATACTCAGTAACTCAACACTACTTAGTTACTCAACAGTACTCAACAATACTCAGTTACTTGACAATACTTAGTTACTCAACAATTCTTGGTTACTCAACAATACTCAACAATACTCAGTTACTCGTTAGTACTCAACAATACTCAATGGTACTCAACAATGCTCAGTTACTCAACAGTACTCAGTAGTACTCAGTTACCACCACCACACCCTCCTCAGCCAGTCTCCTCACTACACACAGTCAGTCAGTCTGGCGCAGCCTTTCCATTAGTTGCTATCACTCTGCTCCTGCTCACCTGCCCCTGTAAACAGACTTTTGCAGGGCTTGTCAGCACCTTCTGTCTCCCCCAGTCAGCCTGTCTCTCTCACTGCTCCCACCGCTTCCCTTGTTTGCCTCTCACCCTTCCCCTCCAGTTTGCGGTTACACTTACCCTCTGCCCCTCCTGGTCAACCTGTCACCTCTCAGTCTCCCGGGTCTGCTGGTTTCACGCCCACCACCTCGGAGTCTGTGGGGTGACACTGTCCCCAGTAACTCCCGTCCTGCCTTCTCAATGGTCCCGATGACAGGGGTCTGCTTGCCGCTCTTAGTCCCCGAGTCACCTACCGCCGTTCTTGGTCTCAGTAGGGTGGGGGGTGGGGCGGGTCCGGTCTGCAGCTCCCAACCCCATGGGCCTTGTGTTTGACACGTGTAATATACATTTATTATATTAATATTATTATTATTTTTTTTAAGTGTATTTTTTTCCAAAAAAAACTGTGTTTAAAAAAACTGCTGCCCAAATACAGTGTGACATAAAATATTGCAATAACCACCATTTTAATTTCTAGGGTCTCTGCTAAAAAAAAAAAAATTATGTTTGGGGGTTATAAGTCATTTTCTAGCAAAAAATACTGAATTAAACTTATTATAAAAGAAAAGGCCTGGTCTTCAAGTGGATAAATTGATATAAATTTTGTGTCTGGGAATTGAGCCTACTTTGTGTTTGGCGTCTCATCGCAGCAGAACTCCGCAGTTCACCAATAGACTCTCTTAGGTGTATCCCAGCAGAGTCCCCCCCTATGAATCCCGTCATCCCTGCAGTTAGGTCTAATTTGCTCCGTCTCCTCCGCTCTCCTCGCACTCGGAGAATGTGATATTTCAGCCCCCAGGTGGGCCGCTCATCGTGCATGGCGAGCCAACCGCGTCACGCATTGCTGGGCTTGCTGCAGCGAGCGGGGAGCTCTGAGCAGATGCTGGGGGTGGGAAGCTGAGAACGCCGGGCTATCAGGCTGCTGATGAGTCAGTGAACCCCCCCCCCCCCCATCCTGCTCTGGACCAAGGCCTCGCCTTGATGCGGAGTCCCTCTGCAACCAATTATTTATCTAAGTGGGGAAAAAGGAATCTCTTCATCTCCTGCCATCTACATTTTTCATCGTTACACCAATGAGTAATTTTATGGTTAATTCATCACTCAGAATGCGGCTTCTGTTACTTTCCTGCAGATTCCCCTTGCACCCTCAAAGCAGAGGATGGTCAGTGTAAGGGTCGGCAAGCTAGGAGGTCCCTCCGCATCAAAGCCCAGAGCTACCACCTTCTCTATTTTCATTTATACGGGGGGGGGGGGGGGGGTTGTGCGACCAAAACTGGAGCCTAAAGTCAACCAAAAAAACATACACACCTGATTTTAGACTCGGTGATGTTATCACTGGATCTCTGTGTTTCTCTATGCCAGTGTTTCTCAACTCCGGTCCTCAGGGCACACTAACAGGCCAGATTTTAAGTATTACCTTGGGGAGATGCAGGCTAGAATACTGCAGTCAATGAGCAGCAAATGATATCACCTGCAATGCATTTCAGTTTTATTTAAAACCTGGCCTGTTAGTGTGCCCTGAGGACCGGAGTTGAGAAACACTGCTCTATGCAATGCAGGCAGATCATGGCTGGCGGGAGAGGCTGGCTGGCAGGCGGCTGTACATAGCTTCCTGGAAACATCACAGCACCCTGCATCAATACTCAGCCCTGACGCAATCAGTGGAACAGGTGCATCCGAGCTACTACCTTCTATGTACAGGGAGTGCAGAATTATTAGGCAAATTAGTATTTCTGAGGATTAATTTTATTATTGAACAACAACCATGTTCTCAATGAACCCAAAAAAACTCAATATCAAAGCTGACTATTTTTGGAAGTAGTTTTTAGTTTTAGCTATTTTAGGGGGATATCTGTGTGTGCAGGTGACTATTACTGTGCATAATTATTAGGCAACTTAACAAAAATCAAATATACAGTATACCCATTTCAATTATTTATTTTTACCAGTGAAACCAATATAACATCTCAACATTCACAAATATACATTTCTGACATTCAAAAACAAAACAGAAACAAATCAGTGACCAATATAGCCACCTTTCTTTGCAAGGACACTCAAAAGCCTGCCATCCATGGATTCTGTCAGTGTTTTGATCTGTTCACCATCAACATTGCGTGCAGCAGCAACCACAGCCTCCCAGACACTGTTCAGAGAGGTGTACTGTTTTCCCTCCTTGTAAATCTCACATTTGATGATGGTCCACAGGTTCTCAATGGGGTTCAGATCAGGTGAACAAGGAGGCCATGTCATTAGCTTTTCTTCTTATACCCTTTCTTGCCAGCCACGCTGTGGAGTATTTGGATGCGTGTGATGGAGCATTGTCCTGCATGAAAATCATGTTTTTCTTGAAGGATGCAGACTTCTTCCTGTACCACTCCTTGAAGAAGGTGTCTTCCAGAAACTGGCAGTAGGACTGGGAGTTGAGCTTGACTCCATCCTCAACCCGAAAAGGCCCCACAAGCTCATCTTTGATGATACCAGCCCAAACCAGTACTCCACCTCCACCTTGCTGGCGTCTGAGTCGGACTGGAGCTCTCTGCCCTTTACCAATCCAGCCACGGGCCCATCCATCTGGCCCATCAAGACTCACTCTCATTTCATCAGTCCATAAAACCTTTGAAAAATCAGTCTTGAGATATTTCTTGGCCCAGTCTTGACGTTTCAGCTTGTGTGTCTTGTTCAGTGGTGGTCGTCTTTCAGCCTTTCTTACCTTGGCCATGTCTCTGAGTATTGCACACCTTGTGCTTTTGGGCACTCCAGTGATGTTGCAGCTCTGATATATGGCCAAACTGGTGGCAAGTGGCATCTTGGCAGCTGCACGCTTGACTTTTCTCAGTTCATGGGCTGTTATTTTGCGCCTTGGTTTTTCCACACGCTTCTTGCGACCCTTTTGACTATTTTGAATGAAATGCTTGATTGTTCGATGATCATGCTTCAGAAGCTTTGCAATTTTAACCACTTGCCGACTGCCTAACGCCGATCTACGTCGGCAGTCAGCCCCTCACAGGCAAAGTGACGTAGGGCTACGTCACTAGCTTGTGAGGGTCTAGGGAGCGAGCGCGCGCCGCCGGAGGCGCGCTCCCGCGTGGTCACGGACCCCCCCCCCGCCCGTGTGACCAGCGGACCCGATGTCCGTCGGTCACTCGGCGATCGGCGGGGGAGAGGGAGAATGTCAGGCAGCTTGTGTAAACAAGCCACCTGTCATTCTCCTTGCTGTAAAGACACTGATCACACGGATCTAGTATGTAGATCCGTTGATCAGTGTCCTTACAGCTCAAGCCACAGCCAATCACAGTAGAAAGCACGCCCCTAGGGATACACACAGCCCCTCCCTCCCAAATAAAGTTAACCCCTTCACTACCAGTGTATTTTTACAGTAACAGTGCATATATATAGCACTGATTACTGTAGAAATGTCACTGGTAACCCCAAAAGTGTCACAAATGTCAGTCAAGGGTCCGATCTGTCCGCCCCAATGTCGCAGTACCGCAAAAAAAAATCGCAGATCGCCGCCATTACGCGTTAAAAAAAAAAACCAACAAAAATGACAAAAATCTTTCCCTTAGTTAGTAAACACGATAACTTTTGCGCAAACCAATCAAAATACGCTTTTTGCGATTTTTTTTTTTACTAAACATAGGTAGCATAAAACAAATTGGCCAAAAATGTTAAAAAATTTTGATTTTTCCAATTTTTTTTTGGGGAAATTTCATATAAAAAAATGTGAAAAATATTGCTATTTTTGCAAAATTGACGCTCTTTTTTTGTTTATAGCGCGTGATCAAAAAATCGCACAGGTGATCAAATACCACCAAAAGAAAGCTCTGTTTGTGGGAAAAAAAAGGACGCCAAATTTGTTTAGGTACAGCGTCGCACGACCGCGCAATTGTCCATTAAAGTCACGCAGTGCCGAATCGCAAAATACCCCCTGGTCGGAATGGGGGTAAAATCTTCCGGGGCTTAAGTGGTTAAGAGTGCTGCATCCCTCTGCAAGATATCTCACTATTTTTGACTTTTCTGAGCCTGTCAAGTCCTTCTTTTGACCCATTTTGCCCAAGGAAAGGAAGTTGCCTAATAATTATGCACACCTGATATAAGGTGTTGATGTCATTAGACCACACCCCTTCTCATTACAGAGATGCACATCACCTAATATGCTTAATTGGTAGTAGGCTTTCGAGCCTATACAGCTTGGAGTAAGACAATATGCATAAAGAGGATGATGTGGTCAAAATACTCATTTGCCTAATAATTCTGCACTCCCTGTAATGCCTGGTCAGCCTCAAAAACACGGCACTCAGCCTGGGAAGTCTCTGCAAACCTCCATATACAATCCGTGCAAAAAAAGGGCAGCCTTGATAACCCACTTCAATCACCCCCTTCCTGCCCAGGCCAATTTTCATTTCTGTCACACTTTGCAACATTTGTATCATTTTTTTGAGACAGATAGAGCTTTCTTTTGGTGGTATTTAATCACCACTGCGTTATTATTATTTTCTTAGTTTCTGTTACAAAATTTTGTAAACAAGTAATTATTCTCCTTCAGTGATGTGCGTTGAGGCTGCACTGACCAGCACTGATGGGGAGGCACTAAAAGGCAGCATTGATGGGCACTGGTGAGGCTACACTGACAGACACTGATGGGATGCACTGATGAGGCACTAATATTCAGCATTCATGGGCACGGACGGACACTGATAGGCTGCACTGATGAGGAGGCACTGATATGGAGCACTCATGGACACTGATAAGGAGGCGCTAATATGGAGCACTCATGGGCACTGATTAAGAGGGACTAATATGCAGCACTCATAGGCACTGATGAGGCGGCACTGATGAGGAGGCATTAATATGCAACATTCATGGGCATTGATGAGGTGGCACTAATATGCAGCACTGATGGGCACTGATGAGGAGGCACTAATATGCAGCACTGATGGGCACTGATGAAGAGGCACTAATTTGCAGCACTCATGGGCACTGATAAGGAGGCACTAATATGCAGCATTGATGGGCACTGATGGACACTGATAGGCTGCACTGATAAGGAGGCGCTAATATGGAGCACTCATGGGCACTGATTAAGAGGGACTAATATGCAGCACTCATAGGCATTGATGAGGAGGCACTAATATGCAACATTCATGGGCATTGATGAGGTGGCACTAATATGCAGCACTGATGGGCACTGATGAGGAGGCACTAATATGCAGCACTGATGGGCCCTGATGAGGAGGCACTAATTTGCAGCACCCATGGGCACTAATAAGGAGGTACTAATATGCAGCATTGATGGGAACTGATGAGGCTGCACGGATGGACACTGATAGGCTGCACTGATGAGGAGGCACTAATATGGAGCACTCATGGGCACTAATAAGAAGGAACTAATATGCAGCAGGCTTTGGCACTGATGGGCACTAATATGCAGCACTGATAGGCGGCACTGATGGGCACTGATGAGGAGGCACTAATATGCAGCATTGATGGGCATTGATGAGGCTGCACTGACGGACACTGATAGGCTGCACTGATGGGCACTGATGAGGAGGCACTAATATGCAGCACTGATGGGCACTGATGAGGCTCCACTGATGGGCACTGATGTGGAGGCACTAATATGCAGCATTGATGGGCACTGATAAGGCTGCACTGAACACTGATGAGGAGGCACTAATATGCAGCACTCATGGGCCCTTATAGGCGGCTGTGATGGGCACTGATTGGCACCACTGGTGGGCACAGGTGAACATCACTGATGGGACTGCACTGATTATACGCACAGACCCCCCCCCCTCCTGCTGTCAGGAGAGCCGCTGATAAGCTCTCCTCTACTCACATGCTGTCAGTGTGAATAGAGGAATGCTAATAACCGGGATTTATTTACACTGTGATTGGACACAGCTGATCACAAGGTAAAGAGCCTACATCATAGGCTCTCTACTGTGATCAGAGATGCGGGAAGTCCGAGTGACACACAGCACCACCGATCGCCGCACTGCGTGCCCCCGGGAGCGCACATGAGCGCCTTGTTGTGAAGGACATCATATGACGCCCGGTCACAACAATGAAACCACCGGCTGGCCGTCATTTTGCTATAGGCTGGGCAGGAAGGTGTTAAGGCCTGATGGCTGAAATGCGTTGGCTTTTTTGACTGTTGTTCACCTGCATTAACCACTTAGTGACCGCCCTATAAGAGTTTTAGGGCCGGTTCACATTGGTGTGATGCTTTAACCCTTGCGAATCCAGCTCTATTTGTGGGAAAAATAGGACATCAATTTTATTTGGGTACAGCGTCGCACGACCGTGCAATTGTCAGTAAAAGTAACGAAGTGCCGAATCGCAAAAAAAAATGGCCTGGTCATGAAGGGGGATAAGGCTCTGTTCACATGTATTCAAATTGAAAGCGTTTTGAACCACATCTGATTCGCATGACTTGTAAACCAAACCAGCTTTCTCTGAAGCCGGTTCACATTTATGCGGTGCAGCAGCAGTGCGAATTCACTGGGAATTTATACCGAGTCCTGTGCGTTTTCTAAGCACTGCGGTGCGATTCAGATGCAAATTCAAGGCTCACTACCTTCTATGTGCTAGGGACACATTCAACCCTTTGATCACCCCTGATGTTAAAGCGGAGTTCTGGCCTCGGGGGGGGGGGGGGAATAAAAATACCCCCGGGACAGTCAGGGCTAGTACATTCCACAATGGATAGCCTCTGAACTGTCCCGGGTCGCACTTACCTGTAAGAAGAAATACTTACCGTGAAAATTTCTTCTCCAGCGCTGCCATCTCAGGTGTGGGCAGCTGAAGCCAGGGCATCCTCTTCTGCGTCCACTTCCGCGTCCTCTTCATCCCAGAATGCCCTGCACCAGCCCTGCTCGTCACTTCCGGTGCAGGTGCGGCATCCCTGCACAGCTTCTGGGCATGCCCAGAAGCTGTTTAGCAGGGAATGACGTGCCTGCACTGGAAGTGAATCCTGAATCCTGATGATGCGGGTGCTCCTACGCTTCCCATGCTGGTTACCAGGTTCGCTCAGGCGTTGCAGACGTTGCTTGCACGCACAGCACACCTTCCTCCTGGTGCTGCTAGGCCGGTGGTTCCTCCTGTTGTTGCACCTACTGCTGCTGCTCCTGTTGCCGCTCCTGCTCCTGCAGCTGAAGTTGCTGTTACCAGGGGGATGACTGGTTCAGCCCCCCTCCCGCAGCACTATGAGGATGAACTGAGTCAGTGTCGTGGCTTCCTAAACCAAGTGGGCATTTATATTGATATGGTCCCTCAGGTGCTTCCCTCTGACAGGTCCAAGGTGGGCTTCCTAATCTTGTTGCTCTCGGACAAGGCCTTGGCCTGGGTGAGTCTCTTATGGGAGAACGATAATTCCATGATTCTCGATTACCCGAGTTTTGTTGCCTCCTTTCATAGGGTATTTGATGTGCCTGCACCCTCTGCTTCTGCTGCTAAGCTGCTACTGTCCATTCAACTGGGTATTCGAATCGTTGCTGAGTATGCCATTGAATTTTGTACCCTGGCAGCAGAGGTGGGCATGAATAATGAGGCTCTGGTGGCGGTGTTCTCTCATGGTCTCTCTGATGCTTTGAAGGACGAGATTGCAGCCAATGATCTCCCTGATGAGCTTGAGGCTCTCATTTCCTTCCTAATTTTGATCGATACCAGGCTCAGAGAGGGACCATTGTTTAAGGAGCGCCTGTGGAGGCCTCCTACCAGATTGGCTTCTACATTTTCTTTCCCACCCATTCCCCCCTCACCTCCCACGCCTCCTGGGGATGGTGCATCTGGCTGTGAACCCATGCAGTTGGGGTTCACTCGCCTTTCTGAGGCTGAGCAGGCCTTTAGGAGGAGGGGGGCCGGTGTCTGTATTGCGGCCTTGGTGGACATTTCCTGAAATCTTGTCCTACCCATCTGGGACATGATCGCACCTAAGATCCTGTCGGGGGCAGATCTTAGGTGGAATTTCCTCAACCCTGGTTTCCCGTAAAGATAAACCGCTAATCACAGTCCTCTCCTGGGCGTTGGTAGACTCCGGTGCTGGCGGTTACTTTATTGACAGTATGTTTGCTGCTGCGAATTCCATACCCTTGCAGCCCCGTGTTGCTCCACTGATCATCGAGCTGATTGATGTAAGACCCCTGCAACCGGCACAGGTCACCCACAAGACTATTCCAGTTGACATGGCTATAGGGGCTGTTCACAGGGAGTCAGCCTCCAGGTTCCAGGTTATATCATCCCCACACTACTCTGTTGTTTTAGGGTACCCTTGGCTTCAGAAGCATAATCCGACCTTTGACTGGCAGTCGGTTGAGATCCTCTCTTGGTCTCCACAGTGTGACGCTGTTTGTATTCATGGGCCTGTTAAGGTACTTTGTACCTCCTCCGATTCAGCATTGCCTACTGAATATCATGAGTATCAAGATGTATTTGACAAGGTGAGTGCTGGTACTCTTCCTCATCATCCGTACAATTGTGCCATAGACTTGCAGCCTGGTGCCATTCCCCCCTCATGGCAGGGTTTATCCTCTCTCGGTTGCAGAGAATAAGGCCATGGAGGAGTACGTGGTGGATGCACTTGCCCGAGGGCACATTCGCAAGTCCACTTCTCCAGCGGGTGCCGGATTTTTCTTCGTAAAGAAGAGGGGGGTGAGTTGAGACCTTGCATTCATTATAGGCGTCTCAATCGCATCACGGTCAAGAATACTTACCCGATTCCGTTGATTACTGAATTGTTCGACTGCCTCAAGTGAGCAACGGTCTTTACCAACCTTGACCTAAGGGCCGCGTATAACCTTGTAAGGATCAAGGAGGGCGATAAGCGGAAGACCGCGTTTAATACCAGAACCGGTCATTACGAATATTTAGTAACGCCCTTTGGCTTGTGCAATGTGCCCGCTGTCTTCCAGGAGTTCATCAATGTCTTTTGTGATATGTTGCAGCAATGCGTGGTAGTCTATTTGGATGACATCTTCATTTATTCGGACTCCATTGAATCACACTACCTGGACGTCAGACAGGTTGCAACGGTTACTCGAGAATGGGCTTTTCTATAAGCTTGAGAAATGTGAATTCCACCTGTCTCAGGTTGCCTTCTTGGGCTACATAATTTCTGCTGAGGGGTTCTCTACGGACCCTCAGAAGGGTTTGGCTGTTCTACAGTGGCCTCGCCCTAGTGGTCTCCGTTCCATTCTGAGTTTCCTTAGGTTTGCCAACTACTATCGGAAATGTATCAGGAACTTTTCCTCTTTGGCCAAACCTATCTCAGATCTGACCA
The DNA here is from genome assembly GCF_965119305.1 of Pelophylax lessonae. Classification (NCBI taxonomy): domain Eukaryota; kingdom Metazoa; phylum Chordata; class Amphibia; order Anura; family Ranidae; genus Pelophylax; species Pelophylax lessonae. Next base: position 192,809,519 of record NC_138780.1, on the reverse strand, counting down.
AGAGGGGCAGCGATCCCCACAATTGGATGCCTGCTGCTATCCAAGCTTTTGAGGCCCTCAAGTCTGCTTTCGCTTCGGCTCCCATTCCGTCTCATTCCAATCCTGGTTTGCCCTTTGTCCTAGAGGTGGATGTGTCTGAGACGGGAGAAGGCGCCCTCCTGTCTCAGCGTTGGACACCTGATGGACCCTTACTTCCTTGTGGGTTATACTCCAGGTGGCTGTCTCCAGCTGAATGCAACTACGAGATTGGAGACAGAGAGCTCTTGGCCATTATCCTGGCTCTCAAGGAGTGGAGACACTTGTTTGAAGGTTCAGTGGTTCCAGTTCTCATTCTCACCGATCAGAAGAGTCTGACGTATCTCTCGGAGGCCAAGAGGCTCACACCCCGTCAGGCCAGATGGGCCTTATTCTTGTCTCGTTTTAACTATGCGGTCTCCTATTTGCCCGGCTCCAACAATGTTAAAGCTGATGCCTTGTTTCTCCAGTATTCTGAGTTGTCCAGGGAGGACTCTGTGCCGACAGCGGTCATACCTTCAGATCATATCCTGGCTGCCATCTGCACCAACTTAACCTCTCCTCTTGGAGAACAGATCTTGACTGCCCAACCTGTTGCTCCCACTGAGAGACCTGCTGGCAAATGTTTTGTACCTGAGGGGTTGCGCATCAGGCTGTTGCACACGTACCACAATTCCAAGACTGCCAGTCATCCTGGTAAGAACCAGATGTCCTGGGCTATTTCCCGTCAGTTCTGGTGGCCATCTCTCCGCACTGATGTTGCTGCGTACATGGCTGCTTGTTCGGTCTGTGCCCGGAACAAATCCCTTGGGCCTACTGCATCCCATTCCCAATGGGGAGCATCCCTGGTCTCACCTGGCCATGGATTTTATTGTGGAACTTCCCGCGTCTCAAGGTTACACGGTCATCCTCATGGTTGTCGACCGGTTTTCCAAAATGTGCCACTGTGTTCCTTTTAAGTGGTTGCCTACTGCTCAGGAGCTTGCCTCGGTGTTTGCCAGGGAGGTTTTTCGCTTACACGAGTTGCCTAAGGAGATTGTCTCGGACCGTGGGTGTCAGTCTGTCTCTGAGTTCTGGGGCACATTTGCTTTCAGTTGGGTATTCAACTCTCCTTCTCCTCGGCCTACCACAATAGTCCAATGGTGCCACTGAATGTTCCAACCAAGCTCTGGAGCGATTTCTCCGCTCTCTGACCATCAGGACAATTGGGTTGATCTGCCACTCTGGGCAGAGTTTGCCAGGAACTCTGCCCTCAACTTGTTCTCCGGAATGTCTCCATTCATGGCCAATTATGGGTTCCAACCGGCTGTGTTGCCTGAGTTGTTCTCGCCACAGGACATTCCGGCTGTGGAGGATCACCTTCATGCCCTCCATTCCTCTTGGGTGCAGATTCAAGAGTCTTTACGGGTCTCTGCACAGCGTCAGAAGCTCCAGGCAGACTGGAGACATTTATCTGCTCCTTCGTACCATCGGGTGTGGTTGTCGGCCCATAATCTCAACCTCAATGTACCCACTCCATAACTGGCACCTCGTTTTGCTGGCCTTTTTTGCATCCTCCAGTGGCCTACGCCCTTGATCTTCCTCATGGCATACGTATATCCAATGTCTTTCACATGTCACTTTTGAAGCCACTGGTTTGCAATCGCTATACTTCTTCACTTCCTCGCCCTCGTCCCATTCCTGTGGGCAATCATGAGGAGTATGAGGTTATCAACATCTTGGATTCTCGTCTGTTCCGAGGTCAGGTTCAATACCTGGTTCAATGGAAAGGTTATGGCCTTGTGAAGTGCTCCTGGGTTCCCTCCACTGATGTTCATGCTCCTGTCCTTCTCTGCGCTTTCCATGCTCGCTTTCCTCAGAAACCGTTTTTGCTCCGCAGAGGAGGGGCCGTTGAGGGGAGGGTATTGTCAAGGTCTTACCTTGCCTTCCTGTTGGAAGCCATCTTGGACATGTGCAGACTGCTGTCTCTTATAAACTCTGTTTGCATCATCACTTGTCTGCTGCCTGGGCGTCGCTCAGTGATGATGTTGCACACCTGACTATATATCACCTGATGGCTTTCAGACCTGGTCTCTGTGGTTTCTCCGTGCAGGACTTGGCTTGGCTGACGACCTTCCTGGCTCTGGATTCCGCATTGGCAGAAGTCCCGGCATCAGACGACGACCCGGCTTCGGCAGACTACCCGCTTCTGGACTCTGTCTCGGCTTGGATCCTGTTCCTTTACTCGATCCCGGCTTTGATGACTACCCGATTCCGAACTTGACCCTGGCTGTTCTTGATTTGGATCCTCTCTCTTGCTGTGCGATTATTATTGTTGCATAAATAAATCGCTTTATTTTACTTGCATCTTCGTGTGGTCTGGTTTCCTGGCACCCTGACACCGGGAAAGGCAAAAAATATGCAGAATTGAACATAAAATAACTTATAAAACAAAAATAAACAAAATAAAGTAAAATACAGAATTGTAAAATAGCCTATGTAATGAAAATGAAAAGGTTTTATGCAAAAATGCAATTAGCATGTTGACTGAGGGGAGGGAGATGAGCCAAGAAAGACAAAAAATCTATATGCAGAATAAAAGATAAATTATAAAATAAAATTAAAAAAAAAATAGAAAAAAAATAAAATACACTGTAAAATAGTCTATGTAATGAAAATAAAAAGGTTTTATATAAAAATTAAATTAGCATGTTGATAGGGAAGAGGGAGAGGTACCGGGAAAGGCATAAAATATGCAGAATAAAAAATAAATAAAATAAATTATAAAATAAAAATAAACTAAAAAATAAATTAAATAAAGTAAAACACTACATTGTAAAATAGCCTATTTAATAAAAATTAAAACTTTTTATACAAATATTAAATTAGCATGTTGATGGGGAGAGGGGGAGGAACCGGGAAAGGCATGAAATATGCAGAATAAAAAATAACAAAAATAAAATATAAAATAAATTTTAAAAAAATGAAATAAAAATAAACTAAATAAAGTTAAATACTACATTGTAAAATAGCCTATGTAATAAAAATGAAAAGGATTTATATAAAAATTCAATTAGCATGTTGATAGCGAGGAGGGAGAGGAACCGGGAAAGGCAAAAAATATGCAGAATAAAAAATAAATAAAATAAATTCTAAAATAAAAATAAACTAAAAAATAAATTAAATAAAGTAAAACACTACATTGTAAAATAGCCTATTTAATGAAAATTAAAACTTTTTATACAAATATTAAATTAGCATGTTGATGGGGAGAGGGGGAGGAACCGGGAAAGGCATGAAATATGCAGAATAAAAAATAACAAAAATAAAATATAAAATAAATTTAAAAAAAATGAAATAAAAATAAACTAAATAAAGTTAAATACTACATTGTAAAATAGCCTATGTAATAAAAATGAAAAGGATTTATATAAAAATTCAATTAGCATGTTGATAGGGAGGAGGGAGAGGAACCGGGAAAGGAAAAAAATATGCAGAATAAAAAATAAATAAAATAAATTATAAAATAAAAATAAACTAAATATGATAAATTAAATAAAAAAAAATAAATAAAGTAAAACACTACATTGTAAAAAGCCTATGTAATAAAAATGAAAAGGTTTTATACAAAAATTTAATTAGCATGTTGATGGGGAGAGGGGATGAATTGGGAAAGGCAAAAAATATGCAGAATTAAAGATAAATAAAATAAATTAAATATAATAAATTAAATAAAAATAAATTAAATAAAGTAAAACACTACATTGTAAAATAGCCTATGTAATAAAAATGAAAAGGTTTTATATAAAAAATCAATTAGCATGTTGATAGGGAGGAGGGAGAGGAACCAGGAAAGGCAAAAAATATGCAGAGTAAAAAATTAATTATAAAATAAAATTAAATATAATAAATTAAATAAAAATAAATAAAATAAAGTAAAACACTACATTGTAAAATAGCCTATGTAATAAAAATGAAAAGGTTTTATATAAAAAATCAATTAGCATGTTGATAGGGAGGAGGGAGAGGAACCAGGAAAGGCAAAAAATATGCAGAATAAAAAATTTATTATAAAATAAAATTAAATATAATAAATTAAATAAAAATAAATAAAATAAAGTAAAACACTACATTGTAAAATAGCCTATGTAATAAAAATGAAAAGGCTTTATAAAAAAATTAAATTAGCATGTTGATGGGGAGAGGGGGAGGAACCAGGAAAGGCAAAAAATATGCAGAATAAAAAATTATAAAATAAAATTAAATATAATAAATTAAATAAAAATAAATAAAATAAAGTAAAACACTACATTGTAAAATAGCCTATGTAATAAAAATGAAAAGGTTTTATATAAAAAATCAATTAGCATGTTGATAGGGAGGAGGGAGAGGAACCAGGAAAGGCAAAAAATATGCAGAATAAAAAATTTATTATAAAATAAAATTAAATATAATAAATTAAATAAAAATAAATAAAATAAAGTAAAACACTACATTGTAAAATAGCCTATGTAATAAAAATGAAAAGGCTTTATAAAAAAATTAAATTAGCATGTTGATGGGGAGAGGGGGAGAAACCAGGAAAGGCAAAAAATATGCAGAATAAAAAATTATAAAATAAAATTAAATATAATAAATTAAATAAAAATAAATAAAATAAAGTAAAACACTACATTGTAAAATAGCCTATGTAATAAAAATGAAAAGGTTTTATATAAAAAATCAATTAGCATGTTGATAGGGAGGAGGGAGAGGAACCAGGAAAGGCAAAAAATATGCAGAATAAAAAATTAATTATAAAATAAAATTAAATATAATAAATTAAATAAAAATAAATAAAGTAAAACACTACATTGTAAAATAGCCTATGTAATAAAAATGAAAAGGCTTTATAAAAAAATTAAATTAGCATGTTGATGGGGAGAGGGGGAGGAATCGGGAAAGGCAAAAAATATGCAGAATAAAAAATAAATTATAAAATAAAATTAAATATAATAAATTAAATAAAAATAAATAAAGTAAAGTAAAACACTACATTGTAAAATAGCCTATGTAATGAAAATGAAAAGGCTTTATAAAAAAATTAAATTAGCATGTTGATGGGGAGAGGGGGAGGAATCGGGAAAGGCACAAAATATGCAGAATTAAAGATAAATAAAATAAATACTGTAAATAAAAGTAAATTACTACATTGTAAAATAGCCTATGTAATGAAAATGAAAAGGTTTTATGCAAAAATGCAATTAGCATGTTGAGGGGGAGGATCCGGGGAAAAGGCAAAGTGTATGCAGAATAAAAAATAAAATAAATTGTAAAAATAAATAAAATAAAGTAAAATAAAATACTTTAAATAAATACAAAAATAAAGCAAAAAAACAAAACAAAAAAACTTCAGCTTGAACATGAAACAATATAACTGATGCAAGGTCTTCTGAAGAACCTGTAAAATATATATCACTATTCACCAATCTCTCGCCCTTTTACTTCAGGCTCTCACAGATCTCCAAAGCTCCTGATTACAGCTGGGAAGCGCTGACCTCATTTTATTGAATATATCAGATAAAGGTTTTCCAGCATGATACAAGTAGGACAGAGGAAGGTAGGGAGGGCATTAAAAGTGGAGCATTCCTTAAGGTAGTCAGGGGGCCGCATTAGAGGCAAGGTACTGTATAATCCCGCCACAGCTTTCCATAAAGCAGCAGAGGAAAAAAAAGTTATAAAATTAAAAGAAAAAAAGTTTTTAGAAAAGACTTGCAGCACGATTTCTTTTATGATAGTTTTCCAGGCAGCGGCGGCGGAGAAAAAAATCTGTCTGAAAAGTTTCTGGCAGCCCTTCTCGCCCTCCGCCGCCCCTCCTCTGCGCGCTGACCCTGCAGGAACGGTTTGTCACACTGGCAGGTTCTGGATAACTGAAAAGGAAAAGCTGAAGTGTGCTGCGAGGGAGCCGATTCTTCATAAAGTGTGTGTGTGTGTGGGCCGCCACAGCACTAGCGGCACGGGCAGGGTGGCTCTATGGGGAAAAAGAGGGAGCGGGGAGACGGCGGCAAAGGTGGAGGTGACTGCGATGCCTCGAAGACACTGATTAGCGGGAGTCGGGAAACGCTCTCCTGTCATTTTATAGCAGTTACCCTCCTTTATCAGAGTTCCTGAAATGAGAACTGTCTGAGAAACAATTTTACCTTCTGAGTGCACAACGTATTTACGTAAATCGTTAAAAAAAAATACATATATATATATATATATATACATACATCCTAACTGAATGACATGTAGTTTGATTTGGGAATAATAAATAATTATTTTTTAATTTAATAAAAACAAATACTTGCTTTTATTTATTTTTTTTCCTTTTTTTTTTTTTGTTACATCTAAAGGCTGCTGATCTTTTGTCGCCTCTTTGCAGCCACTTCCTGTCTGTGTGGTTGTTTTAATGCCAATGGTAAGATTAAATAAAGTAAAATACTACATTGTGAAATAGCCTATGAAATAAAAATGGAAAGGTTTTGTGCAAAAATGCAATTAGCATGTTGACGGAGGGGGTGGGAGAGGAGCCAAGAAAGGCAAAAAATATGCAGAATAAAAGATAAATTATAAAATAAAAAAAAATAGAAAAATAAATAAAACACTACATTGTAAAATAGCCTATGTAATAAAAATAAAAAGGTTTTATATACAAATTAAATTAGCATGTTGATAAGGAGGAGGGGGAGGGACCGGGAAAGGCAAAAAAAAATATGCAGAATAAAAAAATTAAAAAAATAAATTATAAAATAAAAACTATAAAATTATAAAATAAATTAAAAAAAACAAAATAAAAATAAACTAAATAAAGCAAAATAATACATTGTAAAATAGTCTATGTTATAAAAATGAAAAGGTTTTATAAAAAAATAAATAAATTAGTATTCAATGAAATTAGAGGGAGGAATCGGGAAAGGCAAAAAATATGCAGAATTTAAAAAAAAAAAAAATATGCAGAAATAAAAATAATTAAAACTTATGAAACAAAAATAAATCAAATAAAGTAAAATACAGCATTGTGAAATAGCCTATGAAATAAAAATGAAAGGTTTTGTGCAAAAATGCAATTAGCAATAGGGGGTGGGAGAGGAGCCAAGAAAGGATAAAAATATGCAGAATAAAAGATAAATTATAAAATAAAAAAAATAGAAAAATAAATAAAACACTACATTGTAAAATAGCCTATGTAATAAAAATAAAAAGGTTTTATATAAAAATGTAATTGGCATGTTGATAGGGAGGAGGGGGAGGGACCGGGAAAGGCAAAAAAATATGCAGAATTAAAAATAAATAATACCAATCCACTCCCCGCTGAGAGAGAATGACGGTCAGCTGTTGTAAACACAGCTGACCGTTGTTCTCTGAAATGATCACAGAGCACCTGTGATCCTTCTATATAGGAAGACAGGTCTCTATGATCATTTCAGAAGCCACGCCCCCCACAAGTATTAAACACCCCCTAGGCTCACAATTAACCTTTGATCACCCCTAGGTTAACCCCTTCCCTGCCAGTGTCATTATTACAGTAACTGTGCATAATTTTTAGCACTGATTACTGTAGTAATGTCACTGGTCCCCCCAAAAGTGTCAAAAATGTCAGTTAGGGGTCCGATCTGTCGGCCGCAATGTCGCAGTCCCGTTAGAAATCACTGATCGCCGCCATTGCTAGCAAAAAATAAAAACAAAAATGACATAAACCTTTCCCCTAGTTAGTAGACGCGATAACCTTTGCGCAAACCAATCAAAATACATTTATTGGGATTTTTTTACCAAAAATATGTAGCAGAATACAAATTGACCTGAAAGAATGAAAAAAATAGATTTTTAATTTTTTTTGGGAATGTTATATAGCAGAAAGTGAAAAACATTATTTTTTTTTTTTTTCAGAATTGTTGCTTTTTGTTTATAGCGCATAAAATAGAAATCGCAGGAGGTGATCAAATACCATCAAAAGAAAGCTCTATTAGTAGGAAAAAAAAAAGTACATCAATTTTATTTAGGTACACCGTCGCACGACCGCATTCGTTAAACTAACGCAGTGCCGAATCGCAAAAAAAAAAATGGCCTGGTCAGTAAGGGGGCAAATCCTTCTGGTCCAGAATTGGTTAAGTACCGTAGTTTGTCGCCATTCCATGAGTGTGCCCAATCTTTAAAGTGTGACATGTTAGGTATCTATGTACTTGGCGTACCCTTGTCTTTTATATTTCGAAAAATATTGGGTTATGTGTTTTTTTTTTTTTCTAAATTCATTAAAGTGTATATTTTTTGCATTTGCCAAAACCAGTGCGCAAATACTGTGTGACATAAAAAAAATTGCAACGATCGCCATTTTATTCCCTAGGGTCTTTCAAAATAAAAATTATAGACAGACAGACAGACAGAATGTTTGGGGGTTCTAAGTAATTTACTAGCAAAAAATACTGATTTAAACTTGTAAACAAAAAGTGCCCGAAAAGGCCTGGTCTTCAATTGGTTAAAGTCCAGCTCTGCCGTACAGGGACTGCGAGGGGCTGATCTGAGGTACGTACAATACTTTAAAAAAATAAATTTATTGATGAATGATTGATTACAATGTTGTGATAAATTTTGGTTTTTATAGGTGCCTGGAGAGCAGCATTACCAATTCCCGCAAACCAATGTATCCGTACGTCGGCTCGGAGAAGGTGTTGTAGCGGGATGATCTACAGCTGCAGGCATCACCCCAGCACCGTTCTTTAGACCCGGAGGTCGGCTTTCAGGAGATAACAGCCAATGCGGCTCAGCAGTTGCTCGGCCGTTATCCCAGCGAGCAGGTGGGGACACCCCCCTCCCGCCACCTTCCACAGCTCTTGCCGGACATTCAGAGCTCCTTGCTTGGTGCTTGCCGGAAAGTGAACTCCAGCGCGCTTGCACTGGAGTGACGTCATCGCGGCTCCGGCCACTCACAGCGCCGTAGCCGCCGAACCTGGAAGAGACGCAGAGGGAACATGTCAGCTGCCTCAGCTGTGTCCGGGTGACCATGTTGGGGCTATGATCTAAGGCAGTGGTCCTCAACTCCGGTCCTCAGGGCCCACTAACAGGCCAGATTTGAAGTATTACCTTGGGGAGATGCAGACTAGAATACTGCAATCACTGAGCAGCAAATTATAACACCTGGGATGTATTTCAGTTATCTTGCAAACCTGGCCTGTTAGTGGGCCCTGAGGACCAGGGTTGAGGATCACTGATCTAAGGTAAGTATTTCAGAATGTGCTAGTATGCAATGCATACTAGCACATTATGCCATTGTCCTGCAGGGTTGTTGTTTTTTTTTTTGGGGGGGGGGGGGGGGGATACAACCGCTTTAAAGGAGAATTATACCACAAAAAATAAAGTTAAACCCACAAGTGCTTTTTTTAACATTTTCTTTATATTGGCTTTTGACATTTACAAATGCAGTAATTTAGAATTTGTATGAAAGGTTTAGCACTGGGAAAGACTTTTTGAAAGATAAATAGGGCATTTTATATACAATTACAGGACCGGGGCAAGGGGTGGGCAGGAGGATAGGCTGCCCTGGGCACTGTGGTATTATGTGATGTGGGGGGTGCCACAGGGAGATTGGGGGGAGGGGGATTTGTGTCAGAAGGGAGAATTGGGGGCTGCAGGAGGTATTATTCCAGCAGGGTCAATTTGGGGGGTTGTCAAGATTGGTGATCTAGAGGGATTTGTGCTGGGAAGGAGGGGTTTGAAGTGTATTTGTGTGTGTGGGGGGGGGGTGTACTAAGAAGGGGGGGCATTTGAATCTGAGCTGGGGGATTTTGTGGGGGGGCAAAGATTTTTTGCTGAGATTGGGGATTTTAGCAGGGGGGGGGCAGATTTGTACTTGGAGGAGGGGGGGATTTATGCTTAGTGGGTAAGCATGCAGAATAGTGCTCTGTTTTTGTGGGGGGAATTTTGCTGACACATAGTGCTCATACTTCTTCTCTGGGGGGGGGGGTTGGTCAGTTTGGCATGTTCGCCCTGGGTTCTAGATTACCTTGTCCCAGCCCTGCTGAACTATATAGATCAGGGGGTCTCCAAACTTTAAATGTGGGCCTAGGCTTGCCTTTATCTGGCCCTTGGGGCACTATTCCTCCCACTGACACCAGAGATGGGGAACTAATTCTCCCACTGACACCAATTATGGGGGCACTATTTTTCCCATTGTCCCAGCCCTGCTGAACTATATAGATCAGGGGGGTCTCCAAATTCTAAATGTGGCCCTTGGCTTGCCTTTATTTGGCCCTTGGGGCACTATTCCTCCCACTGACACCAGAGATTGGGAACTAATTCTCCCACTGACACCAATTATGGGGCACTATTTGTCCCACTGACACCAGAGATGAGAAACTAAAGCCCCCACTGATACCAATTACGGGGCACTATTTTCCCCATTGACACCAATGATGGGATACTATTCCTCCCACTGACACCAATGATGGGATACTATTCCTCCCACTGACACCAATGATGGGATACTATTCCTCCCACTGACACCAATGATGGGATACTATTCCTCCCACTGACACCAATGATGCAATTTTTTTTACTCCCATTGACCACCAAGCCTATGGCATTGTTTACTCCCACTGATCTCAGGGCATTTTCCACTCCCATTGGCCACGGTCCGGCCCCGCTAAGGTTCGAAACTGGCCCTTTGTTTCAAAAGTTTGGAGACCCCTCATATAGATTAGACCAAAATGAGGAGGAAAGAGGGACATTGCTCCAAACCAGGGACAGTTGGGAGGTATGCATTAGAGTGTAAGCTCCTCTGAGGTTGGGACGGATTGTGAGTTCTCTCTAAAGAGCTGAAAATAAATGAAACAAACTTGCAGATCATCTGTACATGACTAAGCTCCCTGTCTAACCTACTTTAAAAGAACATCTGCCAGAATCTCATTGGTTGCTATGGGCAATGTGTTTCCCCGAGCCCCATTGTTCTACCTCAAAGCTTTGAGCTCCATCAATGAAGAGACAACAAGACGTCTGAATGACACGTTGCGCTGTGTGCAGTTATCAGGAATTTCGCTCAGCCGTCTTGTTACTGGATAATGAGCGCCAGGGCCAAGCGCGCGGCTGCCGGTGTATTCACCTCTCCGGGAGAATGCGGGGACATTAAAGGAGCCTTTGAAGAGGTCTCGAAGGACCAGTCTTGCTTCCATCTCTGTTCCCTGGCTGGTGCTCTGCGGAATGGATACGTTTGCTGTGATCAAGGGATTGTAACTCCAACGTTATGAAAAGATGTGTTTGCCTGCAGGGATGGTTTTAAAGGACATTTTTTAGGAAAACCAGGGTGAGCCCGGAAGATGGAAAGGAATTTGCTCACTAACATTGCTGCAGAAACTCTACAAAGCCAAAAGGTGATCTCCAGGCATGACCCAATTTTACCCCTAAACTTCTCTCTCCCCCTCTAGGTTATGTCCTAGTATGAATGTTTATATCTTACCTTCTTCCTGAACCGAGGAACATCTTTTGCTACTTCCTGTACTATCATCACAAGGCTTATAAAATCCACGCAGGGGCAGCTGCTAGGCAGTTTTTAACCACTTCTGGACCGGGACCTTTTTCTAACACTTTTTTTTTGCTAGAAAATTACTTGGAACCCCCTAACATTATATATATATATATATATATATAATTTTTTTTTTTTTTTTAGCAGACACCCTAGAGAATAAAATGGAGAGTGTTGCAATATTTTTTTATCACATTGTATTTGCGCAGCGTTCTTATAAACGCAATTTTTTTTTGGAAAAAATTTACTTTTTTTAAATTAAAAAACAAGAAAACAGTAAAGTTAGCCCAATTTTTTTCTGGAATGTGAAAGATAATGTTACGTCGAGTAAATAGATACCCAACATGTCATGCTTCAAAATTGCGCACGCTCGTGGAATGGGGGCGCTTTAATTTTATTTATTTTCCTATTTATTTTATCTATTATTTTATTTTTTTTTTTACACTTTTTTTTTTTTTAAAAATGTAACATTTTGATCATTTTTATTTTTATTACACGGAATGTAAACATCCCTTGTAATGGACAGGACCTCTAATGTGAGATCTGGGGGTCAAAAAGACCTCACATCTAAAAAAAAAAAAAAAAAAAAATAAGAAAACAGTAAAGTTAGCCCAATTTTTATCTATAATGTGAAAGATAATGTTACACCGAGTAAATAGTTAGTCAACATGTCACGCTTCAAAATTGCGCACGCTCGTGGAATGGGGACAAACATTGGTACTTAAAAATCCCCATAGGCGACAATTTACAAATTTCTACAGATTACCAGTTTAGAGTTACAGAGAAGGTCTAGGGCTCAAATTATTGCATTCGCTCTAACAATCGCAGCGATACCTCACATGTGTGGTTTGAACACCGTTTACATATGTAGGCAGGACTTGCGTTTGCTTCTGTGCGCAAGCTAACAGGGACAGGGCACTTTAATTTTATTTTTTTTCCTTTTTTTTTTATCTATTATTTTTTAATTTTAAACAATTTTATAAAAATAAAAAAATTTTGATCATTTTTATTTCTTAAATTTTTTTTTCCTGTTTATTTTATCTTTTATTTTTACACTTTTTTTAAAAAAAACAATTTGATCACTTTTTATTCCTATTACAAGGAATGTAAACAATCCATTGTAATTGAAATAAGCATGTCAGGACCTCTAACATGAGATCTGGGGCAAAATAGACCTCACATCTACACTAAAAAAAAAAAAAATAGAAAAAAAAAAAGTTTTTTTTCTTGATGAAAAAAATGGGTATAACGTCGCTCCGGTCCTCCAAGGCCATAGAGCGGAGTTGGGGCCATCTTGCCCTCACTTGACTTCCTGCCTGATAGGAGAGCGGACTGGATTGTTTTCTCCACTACCAGGAAGCGGCGGCAGGGGGGGCACGCTTATGTTAAAGAGGACCGCCCGCTGTTTAAAAAAAATACCAGGGATATGGCCGCTATCTGCTGCCATAACCCCGGTATTTAACGTCAAAGCACAGACGTATATTTATAGTGGGCGGTCTGTAAGAGGTTAAAGTGAACTAGGCCCCTTTCACACGGGCGATCCGATCCAGTCCCCCTGTCAGTTTTTCAGGCGGATCGGATGTTCCAAGCCCCCCTATGGAGCAGCGAATGTCAGCGGACCCGCCACTCTCCGATCTGATCCTGTCCGTGAAATCCAGACGGATGGAAACCCTATTTTCCATCCGTCTGGAGGATCGGATCGGATGAAAATGGACAGGCGGTCCGTTATCATCCGATCTCCCATAGAGGAGAGCGGGGATCTGACAGCTTCGTCTTTACAAAGTAAGCAGAGACGGAGCTGTCATCCACCTGCTCAGTGGGGATCGATCCCTACTGAGAAAAACGGAGTCCGCCGAGCGCACCGCCCGTGAGAAAGGACCCTTAGACTCCACTTTGGAATTTGTAGCTACAGGTAAGCCTATAAAAAAAGTGTTGCAAGACTGAGCAATTGTCATGTGACAGCACCGAAAGCTAAAAGATGGGCTGGGCAGGAAGGGGGTGAAAGTGCCCGGTACTGAAGTGGCTAATGACGTCAGCATGCCCCCAGAACTACATGACCCAAGAGTTATTTTCTACACACAGGGAGTGGCCAGGCTTTTGAGATTTAAGGCAGCTGTAACGTTCCACTGGGGATTACAGCAAAGTATAGAGAGGATAGGAGGGGTTCTGTAGTCCAGGCAGGGTTGATAACCCTTTAGAACCTACAAAGCCACCAACTACTCTCTGCAGTTACATCACAAACCTGGTCTCAAACTACCAACCAAACCATTCTATTTGATCCTCTGCCTCTCGAGTTCCCCAATCACTTCCAGGACTTCACCAGAGCCTCTCCCATCCTATGGAACTCCCCAACCTAAATTGGTTAGATCTGTGAAGACCCATCTCTGCAGAGAGGCTTATCCTGCCTCTGACTAATAAACTGAACTTTTACTTTCTCCATCAGCTCATCTCTAACCTTATGTATCACTGGAGCCAAGTGCCCTCATAGAAAGCCATGTTTTCATGTTGTTTACGCCAAATTCTGACTGTACCCTCTAAATATTACAACAAAACTTATGCGCTAAAATGAGGTAATCGACACCCTCAATAACAATGAAATCAACTATTTGAAGACAATAGTGGGACACCACAGAGAAAGCAGCCGATTTGACAGTGTCACCACATATCCAGATAATATTCAGAAACAAAAAATCAGCGCTCTCCTCTTAAGATGAACCACTCTAATTCTTTAATAAACAAGCAAAAATCCATTTTCATCCACTATACTTTTACGTCCTTTGAATTGTTATTGAGGTTTTTTATGTAGATTGGAAGAATTACTTGATTTATTTTACCCTGATCTATACTATCTCCAATTGTGAACTGACCTTTAAGAAATACAGATTGCAGATTTAACCATTGTTTTTATTGTATTGAAAGAATTAGAGTGGTTCATCTTAAGAGGAGAGCGCTGATTTTTTGTTTCTGAATACCCTCTAAATATTGCAGCTGAAATCGAGACTCATCAGACCAGGCAAAGTTTTCCCAATCTTCTATTGTCCAATTTTAGTGATCCTATGCGAATTGTAGCCTCAGTTTCCTATTCTTAGCTGACAGGAGTGACCCCCAATGTGGTCTTCTGCTGCTGTCGCCTATCTGCTTCAAGGTTTGATCTGTTATGCGTTCAGAGATGGGATTCTGCATACCTTGGTTGTAACGAGTGTTTATTTGAGTTACTGTTGCCTTTCTATCATCTGGAACCAGTCTGCCCATTCTCCTGTGACCTAAAGAAGACATTTTTTCCCCTCACAACTGCCGCTTACTGGAAATTCTCTTTTTCTGACCATTCTCTGTAAACCCGAGAGATGGTTGTGTGTGAAAACCCCAGTAGATCAACAGTTTTTTAAAATACTCAGACCAGCCCGTCTGGCACCAACAACCATGCCACGTACAAAGTAACTTAAAGGGTAACTCCATTTTCGTGGAGAAAAAAAATTTGCAAAGAAAAAACAATATAGTGTATACAATTGTGACACAAATCATATTGTAATTGAATGTTATTAAAAATTACCTTTCCTTTTCAATCTGCAGCTGTTGTCATTTTCTGAAAATACAATATGGCCGCCTGGAGGTGTTCTGTACACAGAATGTATACTGACCACACCCCCAGAAACATCATTTCCTGCTAGTGTGATTGGCTCACCAATTTTCCCAGAAGTCTGCCTAAGATACAAGTCAGATTTCTGGCATCCCCTGCAACAAAAATGTCTTTTTTTTTTCATTGACGGCTCTGAGTGAGCAGAGAACAGCTCTGCTCTGTATGAATCAAGGAAATGCAGTTTTAAGACCGTGACGGTGGGAACGCGCATGCGATTTTTTAACGAATCATCGTGCAGCTCTAGTAAGCAGCTTCTATTTACCTCCGTGATCAGCTGTGTCCAAAGAACCGCTGATTGGCTCTTTATCTCAATCTGTGATCGGCAGTGTCCTCCGAACACTGATCACAGAGCGCCCCTGCCCCGCGGTGGGCGCGATCACAGGACGCCATCATATGACGGCATCCCAGAACTAGAAGGCAGCGCTGTAGTTGTCATTCGACTATAGTGCAGTCAGCCAAGTGGTTGAACTTTGACAATAAAACCTGGAAGTGGATTGGTTTCTTTGCAGAGCTGCACCAGATTTAGCATTCTACTGTTTTAGTAAATCAACCCCATAGGCCAACATACAGGGGAGTATAGAAGCAGAAAACGCCCCTAACAACAGCGTTAAAAACGTCCAATGTGCAGGAACCCTGAATGTATTTTGATATTCTAACCATGGGTGCTCAACTTGTGGCCCTCCAACTGTTGCGAAACTACAAGTCCCATGAGGCATTGCAAGGTTGACAGTTACAAGTATGACTCCCAAAGGAAACGGCACGACGGGGCTTTTAGGCCCCTTTGACACGGGCTTTCCGATCAGATCCGCCTGTCAGTTTTTCAGGCGGACCTGATCGGATGATCCATGCAGCAGCAGAAGTCTGCGGAGAAATGTCCACTGAAACCTGCTGCTCTCCGATCCGGTCCATTAAATCCGGACGGATGGAAACCCTTTTTTCCATCTGTCTGGAGGTTTGGATCGGATGAAAACAGACAGGCGGTTCCATTTTCATCCGATCTCCCATAGAGGAGAGCGGGGATCTGACAGCTCCGTCTCTACAAAGTAAGTGGAGACGGAGCCGTCATCTGCCTGCTCAGAGGGGATCGGCGGATCGATCCCCACTGAGCAAAACTGAGTCCGCCGAGCGCACCGCCCGTGTGAAAGAGGCCTAAGTTACGCTGCGCAACAACTGGAGGGCCTGCAGGTTGAGCACCCATGTAAATAAGCACCGGATGATTTTAACATTGGGCTGGAATTCCACCTTAAGCAGTGTCTGCCCCCTAGTGTTCATAAGCAGATAACACATGACAAGAAAAGACAGCACACACGTCGGATTCAGTTAAACTTTACTGTAGATGTCAGACAAAAATCATACCAATGATAACTGCATTAGTGCAGTCATGTTAACCTCACAGTTCTATATTACACACAGCGTTGGACCTCAAACAATAGAGGCAATCTCAATGACGCAGTCAGAGGGGCCTGGATGGAGAAGTTCGAACCGATATTCGATGAAGACCTGGAGCATAAATTCTACTGGAAGCAGCATAAATGTATTTTTAGTCTGTTTGTCAGATTTTACAGATTTGTCTATTTTTATAGCTTTGCTTCAACATTACAACCTTTCATGTCAAGCATTTATGAATGGGGGCGGGGGGGGGGGGGGGGTGCAAATTTAGGGAAAACTGCAATTACTTTTCTTTTTAAAGGCCCCGTATCCTCACTGCTATACAAGCAGATTTCAACAAAATAACATACATGGCAAACAAATAACACAACTCTGCTTGTGACCCAAAACCCCACAAATGTTGTAGGGCTGAACAGGACTTTCTCCATTAAAAAATTACAAAAATAGATAAAAAAAAAAAAAAAAAAATCCTAAAGAAGCAGCGTTGATGGTCGGGTGATGGTGGGGGTTCGAAGGTATAAAAGGTTTTGTTTTTTTTCCAGTAATCTCTGATCAGACGATGGCATACTGGGAATACAAGAGTTCACGGATTTTGTAAAAGTCCTCACAGATGCACCCCTCTAAGCCGATGCGTCCCGTCTCCGTCTGCAAAGTAACAAAATGGATAAAATGTAAACATTTTTTTTTTTTTTTAACAGATTTAATGATTAAAAAATTTGAGGCGCAATATATTTTTTCTTGCACATGCAGGTCTTTTCACCCTCCCACACGCTGTCCCCACCATGACGTGGCTCTGTACCCATGTGATCGGCTGTGTCCAATCATGGCCGGTCACATGTAAAACAGGAAAGTGCCATTTATCAGCTCTCCTTGCCTCACACTGACAGTGTGTGAGGCAAGGAGAGCCGATCAGCGGCATCTCCTCACAGGGGAGATCTGTACAGGTAATCAGTGCCCTGATTATCAGTGCAGCCCCAGAAGTACCCAGCAGTGACACCAATCAGTGCACATCAGTGTTGCCAATCCATGCCGCCTGTGCCCACCAGTGCCACCTATCTGTGCCCATCAGTGCCACATATTAGTGCGGCCTCATCAGTGCCACCGATCTGTGCCCATCAGTGCCACATATTAGTGTGGCCTCATCAGTGCCACCTATCTGTGCCCATTAGTGCCACATATTAGTGCTGCCTCATCAGTGCCGCCTTACTGTGCCCATCAGTGCCACATATTAGTGCTGCCTCATCAGTGCCGCCTATTTGTGCCCATCAGTGCCACATATTAGTGCGGCCTCATCAGTGCCACCTATCTGTGCCCATCAGTGCCACATATTAGTGTGGCCTCATCAGTGCCACCTATCTGTGCCCATTAGTGCCACATATTAGTGCTGCCTCATCAGTGCCGCCTTACTGTGCCCATCAGTGCCACATATTAGTGTTGCCTCATCAGTGCCACCTATTAGAGCCGCCTATCTGTGCCCATCATTGACACATTAGTGCTGCCTCATCATTGCCACCTATGTGTGCCGCCTCATTAGCACCCATCAGTAGAGAAAAATTACTTATTTACAAAATTTACTGAAACTAAGAAAAAAAATCGATGTTGTGTTGAGTAAATGGGCGTTCTTGTCAAACCAATCTCTTAACATTCTACGAGGAGGTGAGCTGTGAGCTAGATAGGGGCAGACCAGTGGATGTGGTGTACTTGGATTTCGCTAGGGCGTTTGATACAGTTCCCCACAAGCGCTTAATTTATAAAATAAGGTCTGCAGGTATCGACAGCAGGGTTTGCTCTTGGATACAGAACTGGCTAAAAGGCCGTGTCCAAAGGGTGGTAATAAACAGCGCATACTCAGACTGGTCTGAGGTGGTAAGTGGGGTCCCCCAAGGCTCAGTCTTGGGACCAACCTTGTTCAATGTATTCATAAACAGCATTGAGGACGGGATCAGTAGTTCTATATCAGTTTTTGCAGATGACACAAAATTGGCCAGGGCAATAACTACACAGCATGAAGCAGATATCCTACAGAATGACCTGGACAAAATAACAGAGTGGGCAACGACATGGCAAATGAGGTTTAATGTGGAGAAGTGTAAGGTTTTGCACTTGGGGACTAAAAACATAAAAACACAATACACGTTAGGAGGGGAACCCTTGGGGGAATCAAAAATGGAGAAAGATCTGGGAGTCTTGGTTGATGATAGATTAGGCAACAGCATGCAATGTCAAGCGGCAGCTGCCAAAGCCAGCAGAATATTGGCATGCATAAAGAAAGGGATGTATTCCAGAGATAAAACTATAATCCTTTCACTTTATAAAACTCTGGTCCGACCGCATCTGGAGTATTCTGTCCAGTTCTGGTCGCCAGTCCTCAGGAGGAATGTGTTGGAGCTAGAGAAAGTCCAGAGAAGGGCAACTAAACTGATTAGGGGGTTGGAGGACCTTACCTATGAAGAGCGGCTGCAATCGCTCGATTTATTCTCCCTGGAGAAGAGACCCCTGAGAGGGGACATGATAGCAATTTATAAATATCTTAATGGGGATCTCAGCTTAGAAAAAAAGCTGTTCATTCGAAGGAATTGCATGAGGACAAGAGGACATACAATGCGATTAGAGGAGAAGCATTTTAACCTCAGGCAACGTGGGGGGTTCTTTACTGTTAGGGCTACAAGATTGTGGAATTCTCTACCACAAGAGGTGGTTTCTGCGGGTAGTATGGTGGCTTTCATAAGACTCTTAGACTTACATCTCAAGGATCAGGAGATTAAAGGCTATGTTAGATGATTACAGTCACACACACCTACACAGGTTGAACTGGATGGACTATTGTCTTTATTCAACCTCACCTACTATGTAACTATGTAACTAAATAGATACCAAACCTGTCAAAACTCAACATTGTGTGCACTCAGGAAATGATCACAAGTGTTGACACCTAAAATTTTTCATAAGAAACCCTTTGAAAGCCTTTACAGGTTATCAGTGTAGAGTTAAAGCGTTTGTTACCCTAAAAAAAAAGAAGCATGGTATAAAGTACAGTGCTGTGTAATTTGGTCTCCTGTATCACATAAAAAAACAGGCTGATCCTGCAAGTTTCTGCCCCCACCCCCCCTCTGTATACTGACCACAGTTCATCATGGCTGCTGAGCCCTGACAACCGTGGTCAGTGTACGTGCCTTCGTCATCCGCAGCCCTGTTCTCTGCTCTCCTGTGTCCTCCTCCCTGCCTGTCAGCTCTTACCAATCCCACCCCACCTTCCTGCTGCTGTAATACCTTCAGACCTCACACACAACCCCCTCTGTTATAAAGCCTCCTATGCTGCAGTGTATGTCCTTTGTAAAAAAAATGCCTATTTCTACCTGAATTTACAGCACAGATCGGCGGTCACGTGACTCCTCGAGGCTCTCCTCCTCCCCAGCTGAAATCCCGGCTCTCTCCTCCTGACTGACGTCAGCGGGGGAATCTCGGCCCCTGCCACTCTAGCTGACAGATCGGGAGAAGGAGCCTCGAGGAGTCAGGTGACCGCCGATCTGCGCTGTAAATTCAGGTAGAAATAGGCATCTTTTTTACAAAGGACATACACTGCAGCATAGGAGGCTTTTATAACAGAGGGGATTGTGTGTAGTTTATGAAGTGGCTCAAAAAACACTTTAATTGTCCTATGGCCCTAGGATTATTATTCTAACTCTGATTGCAGGGATACCTCTCATGTGGTGGTGCAATCACTGTCTACATGTGCATGCAGGGCCTACACACGTTAAAACTTATCTGTATGTGCGGGGCGTATGCGCAGCTAAATTCTTTTCTCTTTTACTATTCCTAATTTTTTTTTTTTTTTTAGACCCCCAATATTTCCCCTGCCCTCCAAAGCAGCTGATTAAGCACAGGTTGTACTTGATTAGCTGCTTTCCTGGCTGTAACAGACAGGAAATGACAACTCTGAAGTGGTTGTCGCTTCTGGCTTAATTTGTCACAAAGATTGGGGACCGGATTTTCCTCCATCTTCTATGTGTGAAGGGATCCCACATACTGCTGTGGGAGCTAAGCCTGATGGAAGCATCAGGAGGTATTATTTCTGCTGCAGCCATGAAGCTAAAGCATTGTGCCCGTGCAATGTGTACACCTCCAGCTGCTGCCCATGCAATGTGTACACCTCCAGCCGCTGCCTCTGTAGCTAAAGGGGGAGCGGTTGGGAGGCGGTAAAAACGTGTCAATGTGCAGGTATGTGAATGGACCTTTAGATTCCTGTAGTGTTGCATTTGAGGAACATCTAGTCCTAATGATGGGGGCAATCTTCTATGGTAGGAACGCTACACACTGCCAAACTGTACCGGACACCACAGGCAGATGGCGCTGCCACTCACCCTGCGAACAGCCACCAAGTTGTTACAGACGAGGACGCCTCCCACAAATTCTGCCTGGATTCCTTCCCGGAGCAGGACCTGCTTGAAATCGGATAATCTCGGTTCGTTCATGAACACAGACTGATGTCCGGGAACCTGACAGACAAATAAATTCCAGGTCAGTCACAGACTTCAATATATTATTTTTATTTAAAAACAAAATTCCTTAATTTTTGCATTTTTGTAGATTGCAGAAAAAAAAAAAAGATACAGAACAAAGCAACACAACCTACAGTATTCAAAGGCACCGAAATGACCTCTAAGGCTTCAAGTGAAGTAGATACAGTGCCTTGCAAAAAGTATTCAGACCCCTTGAAATTTGCAACATTTTATCATGTTACAGCCAAAAACAAAATGTATTTTATTGGGATATTATGTCATAGACCAGGGATCTTCAAACTACGGCCCTCCAGCTGTTGTGAAACTACACATCCCATGAGGCATTGTAAAACTCTGACATTCACAGACATGACTAGGCATGATGGGAATTGTAGTTCCTTAACAACTGGAGGGCCATAGTTTGAAGACCCCTGTGATAGACCGACACAAAGTGACACATAATTGTGAAGTGGAAGAAAAATGATAAAATGGTTTTCAAAATTTTCTAAAAATAAATCTGTGAAAAGTGTGGCTGCATTTGTATACACCCCCCTGAGTCAATACTTTGTAGAACCGCCTTTCCCTACAATTACAGCAGCAAGTCTTTTTGGTGATGTCTCTACCAGCTTTGTATATCTATAGCAGGGATCCTTTAACTAAGGCCCTCCAGCTGTTGTGGAACTACACATCCCATGAGGCATTGTAAAACTCTGACATTCACAGACATGACTAGGCATGATGGGAATTGTAGTTCCTTAACAACTGGAGGGCCATAGTTTGAAGGCCCCTGATCTAAAGAGTGACATTTTTGCTCATTCTTCTGTACAAAATATCTCAAGCTCTATCAGATTGGATGGAGAGCGTCTGTAAACAGCAATTTTCAAGTCTTGCCACAGATTCTCAATTGGATTTAGGTCTGGACTGTGAATGGGCCATTCTAACACATGAATATGCTTTGATGTAAACCATTCTATTGTAGCTCTGGCTGGATGTTTCGGGTCGTTGTCCTGCTGGAAGATGAACCTCCCCCCAGTCTCAAGTCTTTTGCAGACTCTAACAAGTTTTCCTCTAAGATTGCCCTGTATTTGGTTCCATCCATCTTCCCATCAACTCTGACCAGCTTCCCTGTCCCTGCTGAAGAAAAGCATCCCCACAACATGATGCTGCCACCACCATGTTTCACAGTGGGGATGGTGTGTTCAGGGTGATGTGCAGTGTTAGTGTTCCCCCACACAAAGCGTTTTGCTTTTAGGCCAAAAAGTTAAATTTTGGTCTCATCTGATCAGAGCACCTTCCTCCACATGTTTTCTGTGTCCCCCACATGGCTTCTCCCAAACTGCAAACGGGACTTCTTATGGCTTTCTTTCACCAATGGCTTTCTTCTTCTCACTCTTCCATAAAGGGCAGATTTGTGGAGTGCATGACTAATAGTTGTCCTGTGGACAGATTCTCCCTCCTGAGCTGTGGATCTCTGCAGCTCCTCCAGAGTTACCATGGGCCTCTTGGCTGCTTTTCTGATTAACCCCTTAGGCTTTAGGGGGTTGTACCAGGGTGATGCCTGCCACCAGCCTCATATGTCACAAGGCTGGGAGATCTGCCCTATGTATTGTTTACTGTATGCACTTATAGAAATTGTTTACCGTTGCATATTTGCACAAGCAATTTGATGCACATATTTTATTGAATTTTTAAATATATTTTTTATATGAATTAGGATTTAAATGAAGTTTTGAAAGTATTAGAACATATAGCACATATGTATATTGTCAGCAAGCGCTGTAGGTAGCCCCTATTATAGTGGCTATATCCATTCATCTATCATCTTGTCCTCAGCAGCTGCACATTACTTTAATTTTTATCACCACACTAAATCACAGTCCGCATTGGCGCGGGGGATATACCACAAGTATGTTTTTTTTGACACTTTTTACACAATGCAGAGGATTAATCACTTAAGTTACACAGTGAGTAGAACAAGCGTGCTATTCTGCATCTATAGACAGATTTTACTGTTGTGGGTTTAGTAACACTTTAAAGCGGAGTTTCGGCCTCGGAGGTGAAATTTAGATAATACCCCCGGGACAGTCAGGGCTAGTACATTATATAATGGATAGCCTCTAAACTGTCCCGGGTTGCACTTACCTTTTAGAAGAAATACTTACCTTGAAAATTTCTTCTCCAGCGCTGCCATTCTTCGTCCCAGAATGCCCTGCACCGGCCCGCTCGTCACTTCCGGGACATGTGCGTCATCCCTGCACAGCTTCTGAGCATGCAGGGAATGACGCGCCTGCACCGGAACTGACGAGCGGGGCCGGTGCAGGCGCATTGACTCCTAGGAGCGATGAGGTTCAGCTCCCAGGATTTATCGCAAACATGAAGAGACGGCGCGGGCCGTGGCCGCAGAGGGAGGAAGTAGAAGGAAGGTAAGTATACTTTCTTAAAAAAAACAAGGTAAGAAAAGAAAAAAAAAATTCGGGAGCATCCATTTGTTTTTCAGGGCATTTACAGCAAGCGGATGGGCCAAAGTTGTTTTTTTGAGCCCGGAACTCCGCTTTAACCTCTTGCGACCAGTCACTGAGACTGTACTGCGGCAAAGTGGCTCGATTCCGTCCAGCGACGTAGACTTACCCTCCCCCTGTAAGCGGTGCTTGCGCGCCGCCGGAGGCGCGCTCCCGCTGTTTTCAGTCACAGCGGGAGTCGGGCCAGGGGAGGAGCGGCGGCGATCGCCGCTGCTCTTCCCCGATCGTCAGGGAATCGAGTTTGGAGATCCGCCCGCTTGTGTAAACAGAGCGGGCGGATCTCCTAAGTGACAAGGAGTGACAGATTGCAGGGTTCAGCATAGCTGACCATGCGATCTGTCCTTGTGTCACACAGTCCCCTCCCCCCACACACGTCAGTAAGCACCAGGCATACATTAACCCCTACCTCTCCAATAAAGTTAACCCCTTCCCTGCCAGTGTCATTTTTACAGTAACAGTGCATATTTATAGCACTGATTACTGCAGTAATGTCACTGGTACCCCCAAAAGTGTCAAAAATGTCAGTCAAGGGTCCGATCTGTCCGCCTCAATGTCGCAGTCCCGCAAAAAAAAAAGTCACAGATCGCCGCCATTACGCGTTAAAAAAAAAAAAAAAAACAAAAATGACAGAAATCTTTCCCTTAATTAATAAACGCAATAACTTTTGCGCAAACCAATCAAAATACGCTTATTGTGATTTTTTTTTACCAAACATAGGTAACAGAAAACAAATTGGCCAAAAATTCAAAAAAATTTAGATTTTTACATTTTTTTGGGGGGAATTTCATATAAAAAAAAAAGTGAAAAATATTGTTGTTTTTTCAAAATAAACGCTCTTTTTTTTGTTTATAGCGCAAAAAGTAAAAATCGCACAGGTGATCAAATACGACCAAAAGAAAGCTCCGTTTGTGGGAAAAAAAGGACGTAAATTTCGTTTGGGTACGGCGTCGCACGTCTGCGCAATTGTCAGGTAAAGTCGCACAGCGCCGAATCGCAAAAAGTGGCCTGGACGTAAGACAGCAAAATCCTCCGGTGGTAAAGTGGTTAAGTTGTGCTTTAACGCTGTATAAACTATTACGTGAAGCAGGAGCTCCCTCTAATGGTCACATAAAAATAAGACACTGCACACCTCAGTACTCGTCAAGGGCTCCAACGTGGGGATGACCTCGGTTTCCTCAGTAAACTCTTTGTCATCATCTCCAAACAGGCTCTTTATAACTTTCTGCTGAGCGATGGTGCTGGCGTCCACTGGCGGTACATCTACTTGCATCTCGTTGTCTTCCCCTTCCTCTTTCAACTCTCCTTCCTCCAAGATGACTCCGGTGTCGACCTTGGACACCCGCATGTCCAGCATGCCATCAATCCAGGCGAGCTCTGTGTCTTTAGCTTTGCAGAACTTGAGAGAGCTGACCAGGGAGTCTTTTAACCTGACCTGTACAAGAAGCAGGAAAAACCTCAACAATAAAGAATTTCAGGAGCACCCCAACATCCATTAGTAAGCTACAAAGAAAACATATATGCAATTTAGCTTGGTGGAACACTATGGGTTTGATTTACTAAAACTGGAGAGTGCAAAATCTGGTGCAGATGTGCATGGTAACCAATCAGCTTTCAACAGCAGCTTGTCAAGCTTTGACAAAAAAACCTGGAAGCTGATTGTTTTTTCTATGTTTTCAGTTTTAGTAAATCAACATCTATGTCTAGCTTCCATATCTTATTTTTTTAATACTAGAATTGTACCTGATAATTACAGTAGTAAACAGAGCCACACTGCCATCTACAGGCCGCAAAGGTCACTATAAGTTGTCTTTCATGCAATTACCTGGTAAATGTGCGTTTCGCTAGTGGCATCCACAGTCTCGTGAAGTTTTGGGGTGTAAACTTTTATGTCTTTGCCTGCAAAAGCTCTGCAGGCTTCTGCAAGGTCCTGGCTGGCGTCGGGGGGCCCATGGACAATTATCAGCTGTCTAGGTTTCATCTGGTTAATGATCTTCTTGATGGAGTCACCGTCAGACCGCCCCTCATAGTCGATGTATGTGACTCGGGCCCTGGGAATTAAACAAGCTTGCAGTTAATGTAAATCAGAACCCGAGTTAGGTTTTGCACAGCTACAGTGGGGAAAATAATTATTCGACCCCCTCCAGATTTTGTAAGTTTGTCCACTTACAAAGAAATGAAGGGTCTATAATTTTTATCATAGGTGTATTTTAAATGATAGAGACAGAATATCAACCAAAAATCCAGAAAAAACACATGATACAAATGTTATAAATTGAATTGCAGTTCAGTGAGTAAAATTAATATCCCCAAGCAAAACAGGACTTAGTAGTTGGTGGAGAAACCCTGGTTGGCAAGCACAGAGGTCAGATATTTCTTGTAGTTAGTGACCAAGTTTGCACACATCTCAGGAGGGATTTTGGTCCACTCTTCTTTACAGATCATCTCTAAATCTTTAAGGTTTCTCGGCTGTCGCTTGGCAACTCAAAGTTTCAGCTCCTTACATAAATTTTTAATAGGATTAAGGTCTGGAGACTGGCTAGGCCACTCCATTACCTTATTGTGCTTCTTCTTGAGCCACTCCTTTGTTGCCTTGGCCGTATGCTTTGGGTCATTGTGATGCTGGAAGACCCATCCACGACCCCTCTTCAGTGTTCTGGCTGAGGGAATAAGGTTCTCATACAATATTTTACAATACATGGCCCCATCATCCATTGGCCCAATGCGGTAGAGTCGGTCTGTACCTTTAGCATAGAAACAGCCCCAAAGTATCATGTTTCCACCTCAGTGCTTGACTGTAGGGATGGTGTTCTTAGGCTCATAGTCAGCATTTTACTTTCTCCAAACACGGCGAGTTGAGTTAATGCCAAAGAGCTCAATTTTGGTCTTATCTGACCACAGCACTTTCTCCCAATCCTTCTCCGAGTCATTTAGATGTTCATTGGCATGACTGTACATGTGCCTTCTTGAGGAGGGGGGACTCGTTGTGTTTGGAGGAAGAAAAATGCTGACTACGACCACTATGAGTGGTGGTGGTGATCAGCGACTTATAATGGGATTGCAATACTGTGGTGAGTAATTGACACTAACTCACGCTGAGGGGGAACTGACTAACAGCCACTAACAATAAATGACACTAATACAGTGATAATACTATACACGGTCACTGTACTAATGACACTGGCTGGGAAGGGGTTAACATCTTGGGTAATCAAGGGGTCAAATGTGTGCCTAACAATGTGTATGAATACAAAGGGGATGTGATCTGGATCTAACATCAAAGTGGTATGCCTCCATCTCAATATGCATACCAATGTGTAGTGCATGCTGATTTCTGCTAAAGATCCCTGTGTTTCTTACCCCTGCAAAGATTACTACTAAAAAGGTCCACTAAACAAAGCAGGGATAAGAAACAGAGAGATCATTCCCTCTGTACAGAGCTCTGTGCTGATTGTCAACACAGAGCTCTGGGCTGTGATTGGAAACAGCCTATCAGCAGGTCCCAGCCATGAATCATTGGCCGGGACCTGCTGACAGACTCCCGCTGTGTACGCGTGCGCCCTAAAACCGGAAACGGGCAGCGACATATCAGTACTTCGCTTGGCCTGTACGGGCGGGCAGTCTGCAAGTGGTTAAAAAAAAAATGCTGTGGTCCTGTGGGGGGGGGGGTGGGGGTTATGGTATGCGGCCCGGTGTGGTCCGGGTGGGGGGGGTGTATGGTGCGGTCCGTCTGCCGCCCCCTGGCCCATGGAGCACCAGCCGCCACTGCTTAAAATGCTCATGTGAAAGGGCCCCAATACTGAAGTTTATTATCTATCAGGGACGATAGGTTCACTTACTTTATCTCCATAGGCTCTGTTGCAGAGATGCATTTTGTGGGGACATCAGACAGGTCCTGGTCCATTGGTTCTTCCCCATTTGTCAAACCGGACTCCAACTTGCTCTTCTCCTCCTCAGTCGCTTGAAGCTCTGGGACCAGGAAGTCTTCCGGCCTTACAAGAATGAAAGCGATGTTAATATTGACATGAACTGCCATAAAAATCAGTAGAATCAAAAATGAAGAAAGCCTCACTTTATGATTTCTCCATATTCATCCCATTTGATTCGCTCCTCGGTGGAGGGAAACATAGGGTAAGATTTTTTGGCCTGTTTGAAGAAGAAGCCCTTGCGGCTGCCCTCGTTCTTCATCATCAGGTCGTGTTTGGCCTTGTGAGCCACCGGCTGGTCGATGTCCTCTTCTACGTCACTGTCATCGCTGGAGTCAATGTCAGCCCTGGCAGAGGAAGCAGAGATCCCGGTGAGAATATGAGACAGATTGCAGCTGCATGGAGTACGGCGATAAAGAAAAGCCATACTCACTCTTTAGACTGTTCCAGCTTCTTGGCAGCTTCTTTCTTCAGTTTCTCTTTCTCTAGATATTCCTCCAGCTCCTTCCCTTCCAGTTTCACGCGTTTTCTAAGCTGAACAAAAGCAAAGGATTTAATTTTTGACCAGATCTTCTGTGTAACAGCAAAGTGCGGATAGTGTAAGTGAACACACCCCTTTTTCTACAGAAAATGCTGCATAGGAATTCTTAAAGTATAACTAAAGGCAAAACTTTTTTGTGTTAGTTTTGAATAGAGTGATGAGGGATTAGAACCCCTGTCGGGTTTTTATTGCCATCTGTGCCCCCATTAGGGAGCTTCACCCTCTCTATTTGTCCTGTTTACCATTATCATTGAAAATGAAAGTAACAGAAAATCCCCAAATTTTGGGTTGTCCCCAGAAAAGTAATAGAGGGAAATCTTCCAATGGGGACAATAGTTCTGATTACCTGGGGGGGTCCCTAAGGAATTCCCTTAATTTGCAGGGATTTCTTCTTACTTCCTGTTTGGCTATAGGACAGGAAGTGAAGGAAAATTTGCGCAATTGGACACATATGGCAAAAAAAAAAAAAAATCTGACGTTGACGTCAGCACGGCCTGACGAAACGTGCGTCAGGAGCGTGAGACCGTAGAGTTCTGGGTTGGCGGAACGCTGGCGTGGAGTGGTTGTATCTGTATTAGAAGGCTGGATTTCAAGTGTAATTGAGTAAGTGCAATTTTAACATTAAACCTTCGTTATATTGGCATATTACACTATTGGAGTCTCCTTTCTATTTTGCATTTTGGATGTCCCTACAACCAGAGTTTCCTATAAGTACCTGGTCATGTTTCTTTGCTGATGAGAGGACAGTGATAAAGATGGCTTGGAGCTTCTATGGATATCAATGCTGATTATGACCCCCTGTAATTAAGGGGTCATATCCCTCTGGTAAGAAGTACCTAATCAGAGCACTGGGTGAAGGTTTTAGAGGTGAAGGCTTTCCATCATTCCCACCAAGTCCACGCTGTTCACATTGCTGAGAATATTTATCACTTTGAATTGAGCACTTTAACCACTTGCCGACCGCCGCACGACTATCTACGTCGGCGGTCAGCCCCTCACAGGCAAACTAACGTAGGGCTACGTTGCTTGCTTGTGAGGGTCTAGGGAGCGAGCGCGCGCCCCCGGAGGCGCGCTCCCGCGTGGTCACGGACCCCCCCGCGCGTGTGACCAGCGGACCCGATGTCCGCCGGCCACTCGGCGATCGGCGGGGGAGAGGGAGAATGTCAGGCAGCTTGTGTAAACAAGCTGCCTGTCATTCTCCTCGCTGCAAAGACACTGATCACATGGATCTACTATGTAGATCCGTTGATCAGTGTCCTTACAGCTGAAGCCACAGCCAATCACAGTAGAAAGCACGCCCCTAGGGACACACACAGCCCCTCCCTCCCAAATAAAGTTAACCCCTTCGCTACCAGTGTATTTTTACAGTAACAGTGCATATATATAGCACTGATTACTGTAGAAATGTCACTAGTAACCCCAAAAGTGTCAAAAATGTCAGTCAAGGGTCCGATCTGTCCGCCGCAATGTCGCAGTACCGCAAAAAAAAAAAAAAAAAAAAAAAATCGCAGATCGCCGCCATTACGCGTTAAAAAAAAAACAACAAAAATGACAAAAATCTTTCCCTTTGTTAGTAAACGCGATAACTTTTGCGCAAACCAATCAAAATACGCTTTTTGCAATTTTTTTTACCAAACATATTTAGCATAAAACAAATTGGCCGAAAATTTTAAAAAATTTTGATTTTTACATTTTTTTTGGGGGGAATTTCATATAAAAAAAATGTGAAAATATTGCTATTTTTGCAAAATTGACGCTCTTTTTTTGTTTATAGCGCGTGATCAAAAAATTGCACAGGTGATCAAATACCACCAAAAGAAAGCTCTGTTTGTGGGAAAAAAAGGACGCCAAATTAGTTTAGGTACAGCGTCGCACGACCGCGCAATTGTCCGTTAAAGTCACGCAGTGCCGAATCGCAAAATACCCCCTGGTCGGAATGGGGGTAAAATCTTCCGGGGCTTAAGTGGTTAAGGACTTTATCTATTTATTTATTTATTTATTTATTTATATATTAGCTGGTCTTCTGCTTTTATCCATTGTTGTAGTTCATGCTATTAATATTAAATTTAAGACTTATATCAGCTTTTATATTGGTTATCATATTTATGCACATTAGCACCTTATTGTGAGTAATATTGTTGAGCGCAATATTCACCCCCTTTTTTTCACATTTATCACGTTTACACGTTTTTTGTTGCAGCTCGCAGTGCGGAAGAGATTCCCATAATCGCACACTCACTAATTTGTTATTAATCTCACAAAGTTTATTTAGCACTTATTAGTGCAACATTGTTAAATATTATCCACCTTGCGCAGTTCATTTTGGTTATTTCACCATTTTTTCTATAAAAAAAAAAAAATCTGACAGGGGTTTTAACCCTTCCTTACTCTAACCACTTTAGCCCCGGAGGATTTGGCTGCTCAAAGACCAGGTCCTATTTTGCGATTCGGCACTGCGTGACTTTAACGGACAATTGCGCGGTCGTCCGATGCTGTACCCAAATGAAATTGACGTCCTTTTTTTCCCACAAACAGAGCTTTCTTTTGGTGGTATTCGATTACCTGTGCGATTTTTACTTTTCGCGCTATAAACAAAAAAAGAGCGACAATTTTGCAAAAATAATATTTTTCACATTTTTTATATGAAATTCTCAAAAAAAAAAAAAAAAAAAAAAATCTAAATTTTTTTTAACATTTTAGGCCAATTTGTTTTCTGCTACATATTTTTGTTAAAAAAAAAAAAAAAAAAAATCACAATTGCGCAAAAAGTTATTGCGTTTACTAAACTATAGGAAAGATTTATGTCATTTTTATTGTTTTTTTTTTTTTTTTTTAACTAGTAATGGCGGTGATCTGCGATTTTTTTTTTTTTGCAGGACTGAGACATTGCGGCGGACAGATCGGACCCCTGACTGACATTTTTAAGATTACTACAGTGACATTACTACAGTAATCAGTGCTAAAAAAAATGCACTGTTAGGGCTCTTTCACACGGTCCGCTCCGTAGGCGGATCCGTGTTGCTCAGCGCTTGCAGAGCGGAGAGGGAGGTGTCTCAGCCCCCGCTGCCCTCTATGGGGGATCGGATGAGAGCGGACCACTTGTCCTCTCTCATCAGATCCGATCCGCTCTGATTACTGAACGGATGGAAAAATAGGGTTTCCATCCGTCCAGATTTCAAGCACAGGATCGGATGCGGATGGCAGCGGGTGTCAGCGGAGGTGTCCGCTGACATCCGCTGCCCCATAGAGCTGCATGGAGGATCCGATCAGATCCGCCTAAAAAACTGACAGGCGGATCTGATCGGATCGCCCGTGGTGAAAGAGCCCTTACTGTAAAAATGACACTGGCAGGGAAGGACTAAACTTTACTAGTGATCAAGGGGTTAAATGTGTCCCTAGGGGCGTGATTCTGTTAGGGGGCGTGGCTTGTGATGTAATCACAGAAACATACGATCCTACATAGCAGGATCGCAGAGCCTCCGTCATTACCACAGGGAGAATGACAGACGGCTGTGTTTACATCAGCCGTCTTCCTTTCTCCCTCTCCTGTAGGAGATCGTGAGTGGGCGGCGGACATCGGAGCCGCTGGTCACACGCGCTGGCTAGGCAGGGAACGAGCGGGGGTGGGAGCGCGCCGCTGGCGGCACGCACTCGCCCCCTACAGACTCTTTGGCAAGCGATGTAGTACTACGTCACTTTGCCTTTAAGCGGCTGCGTGCCGCAGTAAATATACAGGAAGTGGTCGGCAAGTGGTTAAAGTATAACTAAATGCAAAACTTTTTTGTGTAAAGCCCCGTACACACGTAGCGATCGGCCGTCATTTGTCCCCAGGCTGTCGTGTCCGCTGAAAAGTGCAAAAGACTGCACACGAATTTTGTCGGCCAACAACAGCCGACTGCAGAAGTGATGTCATGTGATGGTTAACTTTCCATGTGTTTTTTCTTTTCTGAGCATGCCCAGTCTTGCAAATCAGCGGTCTGTCGGACGAATTCTGTACTGACTGGCGAACAATTGGCCGTTCTGGTGTCGGCATACAAAAATTTTAATGCCTGCACGACAGATTCTGTTCGGCCGAAAGTGCGCTGTCGGAAGCATCATACTAACAAGCCAAAAATCGGCCTATCGGTTGGCGGCCGAATCTTTTCGCCCGACAATCTGCACGTGTGTACGGGCCTTTAGTTTTGAATAGAGTGGAGAGGGATTAGAACCCCTGTCGGGTTTTTATTGCCATCTGTGCCCCCATTAAGGAGATTCACCTTCTTTATTTGTCCTGTTTACCATTATCATTGAAAATTAAAGTAACAGAAAATCCCCAAATTTTGGGTTGTCCCCAAAAAAGTAATAGAGGGGAAATCTTCCAATGGGGACAGTAGTTTCCTGGGGGGGGGTGCCCGAAGGAATTCCCTTAATTTGCAGGGATTTCTTCTTACTTCCTGTTTGGCTACGGGACAGGAAGTGAAGGAAAATCTCTGCAAAAGTGATTTAGGCATGCAAATTATTCAGAGTTACAATCAAGTTAGACCAAACACGCTGACGTTGCCAAATTTGGCCTGGATTTTTAGGCTTTAATAACCTCTAGTCATGAAAGTGTTACTGTTTGACACTTGCCCCTTGGACACCAAGAAGTAAAATAGCTAAACCCAGCCAACCATTAAGCCACGCTGTGTCATACCTCAATATCTATGATCTTCTCGGCTGGGTTGTCGATCAGAAACCGGCTGAGGGTTCCAGGAGAGGTGCGGTAGGTGAGAATAATGGAATTTTTTGGATCCTGACACCACTGTATGAAGAGCTCTCTGGAGAAGCCACATTCCAGGTCAGGCTGGCTGGCCAGCACCACTTTCGGACTGGGGACACGAGCGAGGTCTGCGAAGCCGTGACACAAGGTGAGGTGTCGGAACTGAAAGGGATTGTTCCTCTTGTCTTCAAAACATCTCATCAGCTTATCGCTCATCCACTCCACCTGTAATGAAAAGCGGGCATATTCTTGCAATCCAAAAAAACCAACAAGTACACAGGAGTTTGAGAAATCACCAATACAAATTGCACAGCAATCACTACAGCGCCAACATATAACTAAAACCAATAAAATCGAAGTATATGTATAAACAAACTTATGACTGCAGCCTGGAACTTACCTGAGACTTGGAAAACTCCACCACATTGTAGCTCACATTATTGAGAAGAGCCAGGGAATATACTCCCAGTCCAGCGTCTTTGGTCCTCCAAATCTGATCGAGCAGTTGTGCAAGTTCCAGCACCCTTCCAGCCGTGTCCACCGCTATTAACACATTGCCATCACCACGAAGGGTCTCCAGGACATTTGCTGCACACACAAAGCAAGGCAGTGCAGTTAAAACACTGACTCAAGTCAGGAATATACTCAGTTTGCTTCCTCAATGGGTTTTACCACTTGCTTACTGGGCACCTATACCCCCCTTCCTGACCAGGCTGTTTTGCATCTCTTAGCGCTGTCACACTTTGAATGACAAATGCGCGGTCAGGCAAGACAGATAGAGCTTTCTTTTGGTGGTATTTATTCACCCCTGGGTTTTTTTTATTTTTTGCTAAACAAATGAAAAAAAAAAAAAAAAAGAACATTTAAAAAAAAAAAAAGTAAAACAAAAAACCGTAGTTTCTGTTATAAAATTTTGCAAATAAGTAATTTTT
Organism: Pelophylax lessonae; assembly: GCF_965119305.1. Lineage (NCBI taxonomy): Eukaryota > Metazoa > Chordata > Amphibia > Anura > Ranidae > Pelophylax > Pelophylax lessonae. Next base: position 192,775,814 of record NC_138780.1, on the reverse strand, counting down.
CTGCTTCACTGATGTGCGCTGATGGGCATGAATAGGATGCACTGATGGGCATGAATAGCATGCACTGATGGGCATGAATAGGATGCACTGATGGGGCAGCACTGATGGGCATGAATAGCATGCACTGATGGGCATGAATAGGATGCACTGATGGGGCAGCACTGATGGGCATGAATAGGATGCACTGATGGGCATGAATAGGATGCACTGATGGGGCAGCACTGATGGGCATGAATAGGATGCACTGATGGGCATGAATAGGATGCACTGATGGGCATGGATAAGATGCACTGATGGGCATGAATAGGATGCACTGATGGGCATGAATAGCATGCACTGATGGGCATGAATAGGATGCACTGATGGGCATGAATAGGATGCACTGATGGGCATGAATAGGATGCACTGATGGGGCATGAATAGGATGCACTGATGGGGCATGAATAGGATGCACTGATGGGGCATGAATAGGATGCACTGATGGGGCATGAATAGGATGCACTGATGGGGCATGAATAGGATGCACTGATGGGGCATGAATAGGATGCACTGATGGGGCATGAATAGGATGCACTGATGGGGCATGAATAGGATGCACTGATGGGGCATGAATAGGATGCACTGATGGGGCATGAATAGGATGCACTGATGGGGCTGCACTTATGATCAGTGCCCTGATTATCTGTGTGCATGTCCCCTGTCAGGATTGCCGGTTAACGGCTTTCCTCTACTCATGCTGTGACAGCGCATGAGGAAAGTACTGCCAATAATGGGCAATTCTGTTTACACTGTGATTAGCTGTGAATGGACACAGCCGATCACAGATCATGGTAAAGGGCCAATCACAACATGATCAGCTGATACAGTATCCCAGAATGCACTGCAGCAACCTTTCACTGCCAATCACCAGGACCGTAACAAAGCCTATGCATCCATTTGTCAGGTTTCCTCCCACTGTCCAACATGCATCCCTATTTGACCAGTGTGAAACTCTCTCTAGACATAATGAATCATATACTGAGCACAATGTGGAGACCTCACTAACAGATCCTGCTTCCTGGTAGGCAGAGAGCAATATAGATTTGCCTGCTGCTCCTCTGATAGGCAGACAGAGACAAAAACGATCCTCTCCCTCTAGCACAGGGATCCTCAAACTACGGCCCTCCAGCTGTTGCGGAACTACACATTACATGAGGCATTGTAAAACTCTGACATTCACAGACAGGACTAGGCATGATGGGAATTGTAGTTCCTGAACAGCTGGAGGGCCATAGTTTGAAGACTCCTGCGCGCCTACCTAGGAGGGTGCCACACACACATATTATATATATATATATATATATATATATATATATATATATATATATATATATATATATATATATATATATATATATATACACACACATGAATTGAATCCATTTTGGATTAAGGGTGTAACATAAAATGTGGAAAAAGTGAAGTGCTGTGAATACTTTCCGGATGCACTGTAACTCTCCAGCTGAACGTGTACTTACGGGTAAGCTTCCAATGAGGCATACCTGTAAGTACAATGAATATCTCCTAAACATGCACCAAGTAGGAGATATTCACGTCAGCAATAGCCGATGATGTGGCCCTCGCATGCGCAGTGACAATCTGCATTTAGTGCACACAGAATGTCATGAAAGCAGAGCTCTGTGCTGCGGCTCCCGTGCGCTCCCATGCGCATGTCATTGCGGCCTTGGCTACTCAAACGGCAGTGATGAAAGCGCGCCGCTGGAGGGCTTTGTTTAACCACTTCTTTGACCAGGCTATATTTTACGATTCGGCACTGCGTTATTTTAACGGACAATTGCGCGGTCGTGCGACGCTGTACGCAAATAAAATTGATGTCCTTTTTTTCCCCACAAACAGCGCTTTCTTTTGGTGGTATTTGATCACCTGTGCAATTTTTATTTTTTGCGCTATAAAACAAAAATGAGCGACAATTCTGAAAAAAAAAGAAAACACTATTTTTCACATTCTTCTATAGAACATTCTCCGGAAAAAAAAAAAATTAAAAATCTAAATGTTTTAACATTTTAGGCCAATTTGTTTTCTGCTACATATTTTTGGTAAAAAAAAAATAAATAAGCGTATTTTGATTGGTTTGCGCAAAGGTTATCGTGTCTACAAACTACTGGAAAGATTTTTGTAATTTTTGTTGTTTTTTTTTTTTTTACTAGTAATGGCAGCGATTTTCAGCGGGACTGCGACATTGTGGCGGACAGATCGGACCCCTGAATGACATTTTTGACACTTTTGGGGGGACCAGTGACATTACTACAGTAATCAGTGCTAAAAATATGTTACTGTAATAATGACACTGGCAGGGAAGGGGTTAACATTATGGGTGATCAAGGGGTTAAATGCGAGCCTAGGGGAGTGGTTCTAACTGTGGGGGGCGTGGCTTGTGAAATGACCATAGAGACCTGTGATCCTATATAGAAGGATCACAGGAGCTCTGTGATCATTCCAGGGAGAAGAATGGTCGCTGTGTTTACAACATCTGACCGTTCTTCTCTCTCAGCGGGGAGCGATCACGGGTGTCAGGCAGCAATCGGAGCCGCCTGATCCGTGCCTCGGTGTCCCCACTGCCGAGGGGGGGCGGGAGCGTGCCACCGGCGGTGCACGCTTGCCCCCTAGCTGCCTGCACGCGACTGACGCGCAGGAGAGCCACATTGCCACAGTAAAAAGGCGGCGGCTGGTCGGGAGCCGGTTAATATATAGAAGGATGACAGGAGCTCTGTGATCATTCCAGGAAATGTTTACAACATCCGACCGTTCTTCTCTCTCTCAGCGGGGAACGATTGCGGGTGTCAGGCGGCAATCGGAGCCACCTGCCCGTGCTTGCCCCCAACTGCAGGCGCACGACTGATGTAGGTCTACGTCGTTTTGCGCAGGAGGGCCGCACTGTTGCAGTAAAAAAAGGCGGCGGGCGGTTGGCAACAGGTTAAAAAGGCAAGTATGTCAATGTGCTAGTATGCAATACAAACTAGCACATTATGGGATAAACCTGCAGGCATCTTATTTTTTTTTTTTTCCGACCGGTTTACTACCGCTTTAACCACTTGCCGACCGCCGCACGACTATCTACGTCGGCGGTCAGCCCCTCACAGGCAAAGTGACGTAGGGCTACGTCACTAGCTTGTGAGGGTCTAGGGAGCGGGCGCGCTCCCGCGTGGCCACGGACCCCCCCGCGCGTGTGACCGGCGGACCCGATGTCCACCGGTCACTCTGCGATCGGCAGGGGAGAGGGAGAAAGTCAGGCGGCTTGTGTAAACAAGCCACCTGTCATTCTCCCCTCTGTATGAAGGATGATCATACGGTAAGGATGATCGCGGCCATTACGCATTAAAAAAAAAAATGCCAAAAATCTTTCCCTTTGTTAGTAAACGCGATAACTTTTGCGCAAACCAATCAAAATACACTTTTTGCGATTTTTTTTTTACCAAACACATGTAGCATAAAACAAATTGGCCGAAAATGTTAAAAAATTTAGATTTTTACATTTTTTTTGGGGGGGAATTTTATATAAAAAAAATGTGAAAAATATTGCTATTTTTGCAAAATTCATGCTCTTTTTTTGTTTATAGCGTGTGATCAAATACCACCAAAAGAAAGCTCTGTTTGTGGGAAAAAAAGGACGCCAAATTCGTTTAGATACAGCGTCGCATGACCGCGCAATTGTCCGTTAAAGTCACGCAGTGCCGAATCACAAAATACCCCCTGGTCAGGAAGGGGGTAAAATCTTCCGGGGCTTAAGTGGTTAAAAGAATTTCGGAGTTCAGTTTTAAAGTCCAGCTAAATAGTGCAACAACTAGAAACATGCAGACAGCGTTAGAAGAAGGGATCGGTACGTACTTAGTAGTTGTTCATCTCTTTGCTTTCTTCTCGGCTGCACATAAGTAGCATTAAAACTGTCTGTGATGAGCAGAGATGGGCGGCTAATCATTTCCAGTGAGCAGCCATTTAAATGTCTATCAAAATAATAAAAGCCGACATTAGAAAATAACACAAAAAACAAACACAGTAACATGAAAACTAAGGTCCCTTTCACACTTGTGCGACTTCAAAGTCGCGCAATTTTGAGGCGAGTTTGACTGGGCTTGAATGTCTTTGGCCTTAAAACGCTTCAAAAATCGGGCCAAAGTAGTGCAGGGACTACGTTGAAGTCGGTGCGACTTCAAGTCGCACAGATATGAATGGTACTTATTGGAAATAATGGAGAACGACTTGTCATGCGATTTAGCAGTCACAAATCGCATGACAAGTCGCACAAGTGTGTAAGGGGCCTAAAGGGAAACTCTGGGTTGTTTTCAAACAATGCAAAAAATAAAAAGCTTTGTGATGTTTATGAAGTGAAGTTGTAATGAGATATTACACAGAGGACCCATTTATAATGCTGTCAGTACCCTTGAATCTGCCAATTCATAAACATTGGGGTTGATTTACAAAAACTGGAGCACTCAGAATCTGGTGCAGCTGTGCATGGGAGCCAATCAGCTTGTTCAGTTAAAGCGTTTCTTCATATTCCCGATATGTGCCTGCTGCACCATGTACTTGTATGAGAAAGTCTCCTGTTCTCTTTTTATTGCTTCCTTTGTGTGAAATCTCTGGTGTTCCTGCCAGTCCCCCTGCTTTCCTATTAAACACTGACCACACTAAGCATGAGAGCACATTGTGGTGAACTCAGTCATTTTAGATTACATTTTTTGCTATTTTGCTTTCTTTTTACATCATTGGGTATCGCATAGTACCGTTTCCCCATTGTTTTCCCCATGTGGATTCTGTATTATTGACCGTTTTCAGCCAATCCATTAAGCTGGATACACACTATCCAACTTTTGTGGTTGGATTTCCATCAGATTTACCTTTTCTATGTAGTGTAAGGGCCTGCCAGATTGCATACAAAGTGAAAGTGTTTAGGTCTGACCTCATTATATGGTTTTGGTAAATCTAAAGGAAAAAGTCTTCAGAAAATCTTATAGTGTGTATGGCCCTTTACAGAGGGTGGCCTAGGCTTTATCCACTTCAAAATAATCCCTTTCCCACCAGATTTTGCACTCTCCAGTTTTTAGTAAACCATTCCCATAGTCTGCTTCCAAGTGATGCCATTCATACAGCTTTATACTACTGCTTCATGGTTTGTGTGTGAAAGAGAATGACCCTCAGCACCCAGTGTCTTTGTATTAAACATTTTTAGCAGCATTCTTGTAATCATTTCACAAAGTGAGCATTCAGAGCTCCTCTCTCTCTCCATTTCCCATTTAGGAGACCAGACACCTGTACCTGCCGGTGTGCAGCCAGGTGACCAACCCAGGTGTCCCCATGTAGTTTTAACCACTTGCCGACTGCCTAGCGACGATTTACGTCGGCAGTCAGCCCCTCACAGGCAAAGCGATGTAGATCTACGTCGCTAGCCTGTGAGGGTCTAGGGAGCAAGCGCACGCCCCCTGCGCGGTCACGGACCCCCCCCCTCGCTTGTGACCGGCAGACCCGATGTCCACCCGTCACTCTGCAATCGCCGCTGCAGAGGGAGAAAAAGTCAGGCGGCTAGTGTAAACAAGCCGCCTGTCATTCTCCCCTGTGTAGAAACAATGATCACACGGTTCTACTATGTAGGACCGTTGATCATTGTTCCTACAGCCCAAGCCACAGCCAATCACAGTTAGAATCACGCCCCTAGGGACACACACACAGCCCCTCCCTCTCAAAAAAAAGTTAACCCCTTCACTGCCAGTGTAATTTTACAGTAACAGTGCATATGTATAGCACTGATTACTGTAGAAATGTCACTGGTAGCCCCAAAAGTGTCAAAAATGTCAGTCAAGGGTCCGATCTGTCCGCCGCAATGTCGCAGTCCCGCAAAAAAAAAAAAAAACAAAAAAAAAAAAAAAAAAAAAAACGCAGATCGCCGCCATTACGCGTTAAAAAAAAAAAAACAACAAAAATGACAAAAATCTTTCCCTTTGTTAGTAAACGCGATAACTTTTGCGCAAACCAATCAAAATACGCTTATTGCGATTTTTTTTTACCAAACATATGTAGCAGAAAACAAATTGGCCAAAAATGTTAAAAAATTTTGATTTTTACATTTTTTTTTTGGGAATTTCATATAAAAAAAAATGTGAAAAATATTGTTATTTTTGCAAAATTGACGCTCTTTTTTTGTTTATAGCGCATGATCAAAAAATCGCACAGGTGATCAAATACCACCAAAAGAAAGCTCTGTTTGTGGGAAAAAAAAGGACGTCAAATTGTTTAGGTACAGCGTCGCACGACCGCGCAATTGTCCGTTAAAGTCACGCAGTGCCGAATCGCAAAATACCCCCTGGTCAGGAAGGGGGTAAAGTCTTCCGGGGCTTAAGTGGTTAACTAAGATGGCGCTGATGTCAGCACAAACTGAGCGGCGGGTGTGTTAATCAAATCCTATGCTACTTCACGCCTGTCTCCCGCTAAGCCCACTGCAACCCAGCTCTGCCCACCCTGAGGGTCGTGTGCTTTTCCTCTCAGCACATCCCTAGTTAATGCCCACAGCTCTGACAAAGTTTCCCCAATAATCATGGGAGAAGTTGTTTCATGAGCTGATACTTAGGGCGTGGGAGTAAAATGACATAGGGCACCTCCTCTAGGCCCAAGGACCAGAGACCAATAATACCATTACAGCAACTTAAAGTGGTTGTAAAGGCAGAAGGACTTTTACCTTCATGCATGAAGATAAAAACCTTCTGTGTGCAGCAGCCCCCCTAATACTTACCTGAGCCCCATCTTGATCCAGCGATGTTGCACGAGAGCATCAGCTGTCTTCCTGTTTGGCTGAGACACAGCAGCGGGCACCCTTGGCTCCCACTGCTGTCAAAGTCAGTGATCCAATGAGGAGAGAAGGGGTGGGGCCGAGCCGTGGCTCTGTGTCTGAATGGACATGAAGGGAAAGTGGCCGCACACCAAGACGACGACTTGATAGTAGCAAAGATTTATTGTACAAATCTGGATACAAAGTACAGCAGAATGGAAATGGTAGATGAGTAGTAAACAAGCACGCTGTTGGTCGTGTGAAACGCGTCTACTATTTCCATTCTTTTGTACCTTGTATCCAGATTTGTACAATAAATCTTTGCTACTATCAAGTCATTGTCTTGGTGTGCGGCCGCTTTCTCTTCATGTTCTTGTTATCAGGTGGTGATCCGAGGTCCAGCACCCACGGCTGATTGTGGATATAGATCCATCTGAGCAGTGTACATCTTCCTTTCTGAATAGACACTCAGGAGCAGTGGCTCAGCTCAGGTGCCCCCATAGATAGCTGCTTGCTGTAGGGGCACTCGGCAGGAGGGAGGGGCCAGAAGTGCTGGTGAGGGACCCGAGAAGAGGAGGATCCAGGCTGCTCTGTGCAAAACCATTACACAGAGCGGGTAAGTATAACATGTTACTTACTTTAGTATCACTTTAAAGATGTATAAAGGGATTCAATTAGAAGAAAACTTGTTAATCCTGAAGATCAGTTTTAAATTCATCTACAGGTAAAGAAGAGACCCCTTTAAGCTGCACTCTTGTGAGACCCCCATGACTTACATCTCCCTTTTGTGGTTGAAATCTACAGCATACACGATCTCCTCCTCCCCGTCCTTTACAATCTTCCATATGGTGCCTCCGATCATGTGACCAGCTGGCAACGGGGCGATGGATAAACCGTGTCCTTTTCCTGCAGAAGAAGAAAATGCTAGTCAGTAATATACAAAGGGAATCATTTGGTTAACCTTAAATGTAATGTATGCTGACCTCTTGTTGTCTACATAACGCATGTGTGCGGCCGCAAAGAGGGTGGGGCTTTAACCACTTGAAGACCAGGCCTATTTCTGATAGTTGTTGCTTACAAGTTAAAATCAGTATTTTTTGCTAGATAAATATTAGAGAACCCCCAAGCATTATATATTATATATATATATATATATATATATATATATACATATATACATATATACACACACACACACACACACACACACACACACACACACACACACATACATATACATATACACACACACACACACACACACCGTATATACTCGAGTATAAGCCGAGTTTTTCAGCACATTTTTTTGTGCTGAAAACACCCCCCTCGGCTTATACTGGAGTCAACAAAAAAAAAGAAAAAAGTTCCCGGCCGCTCCGACGTGTTTAAGATTTAAAAATGGCGCCGCCCAGCGTATACATGTGACCGCGCATGTGCCGCCACCGCTCGGGACAGGCCGGGAATAGCCGAACGTATACCAGCTTTCCCAAGCGGCGGCGGCGCGTGCGCAATGACGTGTCGGCGCCATTTTTTAAATGAAGGCGCCTCTGGAACAGGTAAGTGAAACACAGCCGCACTAGTATGCCCGCAACCCCGCATCCTCTTGTACCATGCTTGCCACCCCGCATTCTCCTGTACCATGCCTGCCACCCTCCATTCTCCTGTACCATGCCTGCCACCTTGCATTCTCCTGTACCATGCCAGCCACCCTGCATTCTCCTGTACCATGCCAGCCACCCTGCATTCTCTTGTACCATGCCTGCCACCCTGCATTCTCACCCTAGGCTTATACTCGAGTCAATAATTTTTCCCATCTTTTTGTGGTAAAAGTAGGGGCCTCGGCTTATACTCGGGTCGGCTTATACTTGAGTATATACGGTATATGTATATATATATATATATATATATATATATATATATATATATATATATATATATATATATATATATATATATATATATATATATATATATTTTTATTTTTTTTTTTTCTTTAGCAGAGACCCTAGAAAAAAAAAATGGCAGTCGCTGGCTCTGCAGAGCGGACATGGACACAGCCCCCTGTTCTCCATGGGGCGGTCAGATGGAAACGGACTGCATGACCCTTTCCATCCGATCCGCCGGACAGATGGTGAACTTATCCCCATCCTGTCTGCTATTATCTGCAAATACAGGGAAGGAGTTTAAGCATGCATGGGATAGGCATAAGGCTATCCTTCATATAACATAGGGCCAGGGACTATTCATAGGATTCAGATATATTGGGCAGACTAGATGGGCCAAATGGTTCTTATCTGCCGACACATTCTATGGTTCTATGTTTCTATGTTTCTATTAGCGCAGTGTTTCTCAACCTTTTTTCAGTCGAGGCACCCTTTAAAATTATAGACAATCTTGAGGCACCCCATTCTAAAATGTATTCTAAAGTGTAAAAGCCTATTCTAATAGCTTTACAAAATGCAGCAACATCCACACATAGGACACCCAAAGTTAGAGGTGAGTTAAGTCTTCAAAGGAAATACACTTTTGCACGCTGGTACTGACTAGTATTCCAATGTTTCTCTTCTCCCTCAATATCTCTACATCAGTCAGCTAATGTCACCCCAGTGCTGAGGTAGAGGGGCACAGGAGGGTGAAACAAAGGATGCTGTGGAGGCAACAGACATCCTCCGTATTAGCAGATGACGTCATTGGTTGTTAGAATCCCAGTGTCTAGAAAGTCATAATGGTTCATAATGAAAACGTGTGGCTTGGTGTAACTAAAAGGCAGGCTTGATCCATCTGCTGGCTTGTATAAAAATTTCGATCAGTTTTTAGGCATTTTGCCAAGGCACCCCTGAAGACACCTCAAGGCACCCTGGTTGAAAAAGGCTGTATTAGCGGACAGATCAGATGTCAGTGGACACATGTAGAATAACATGTGGTCAAATCAGGTCTGCCTACAAAACAGACAGGCGGACGCGATCAGTCCAATGGTGTGAAAGGGCCCGAAGGCCTCGTTCACCGCATCGTGCAGAGACATCAGTTTTTCTACACGCATTCTGCAAGGGCTCAAAGAAAACAATGGTTCTCTATGTGCCCTGTTCACACCACAACACTGGTATCATGTGCAGATTTTTTCTGCGCATTAATCTGCAAGGTGTATGCAGTTTTCTGCGTGGCAAAAAAACTGACGTAACATCAACATTGGTGCGAAAAGGGCACATAACTGACACACATGAAAACTGATGTCAATGTGCATAAAAACTGTGGCTGCGCATCTTCACTTACCTCACGATTCGATTACGATTATTAAGGCAACGATTCGATACGATTCCGCGATGCATCACCATTACTGCCCATAATTTGCCCAATGCCCCTTTTAGGGAAGGGTCCCCATAGAATCTAAAAGGGGATCTATGGGGACCCTGCTCCAAAGGGGGATCTATGGGGACCCTGCTCCAAAGGGGGATCCATGGGGACCCTGCTCTAAAGGGGGATCTATGGGGACCCTGCTCTAAAGGGGGATCTATGGGGAGCCTGGGCCTGCCCTAAAGGGGATCCAGGGGAACTGACTTCTACAGGGGGATCTATGGGGACCCTGCTCTAAAGGGGAATCTATTAAATAGATCCCCTTTAGTGCAGGGTTGCCATAGATCCCCCTTTAGTGCAGGCCAGCATCCCCAGAGATCCCCCCTTAGTAGAGCAGGTCCCCTCATAGATCCCCCTTTAGAGCAGGCCACATAGGGTCCTCCATATATTCTCTTTAGAGCAAACAAGGCACTAGGCAAGGTCCCCCACTTCTCCTTTAATGATCCATTCCAATTTTAAAGTCTGGAATCGCTGTTATAGGAGGACACTCACAATGCAGAATGAATGAAGAGTTGATTTACTCACGTGACGTCTCTTATGAGAAGCTGGAACCCAGGCGGGCTGGGGCATGCTGCGCACTGCTGAGACCGATCATGGCAGGCACGGGCATCAGGTTAGAAGAGTTACCTGATGCTAGTTGTAGTGCTGTAGGCCAGGGTAAGGAGAAATGCTGGGCTCTGTAGTCCCCCTAGTTGTAGTATAACAGGCCCTGGTAAGGAAGAATGCTGGGCTCTGTAGTGCCCCTCGTTGCATTATAGCAGGCCCTGGTAAGGAGGAATGCTGGGCTCTGTAGTCCCCCTAGTTGTAGTACAATAGGCCCTGGTAAGCAGTAATGCTGGGCTCTGTAGTGCCCTGACTTACCAGGAAGCAGAGCTGCGGCCAGTTGTGGATGAGATAGCTTTAGATGTATGGAGTAGGACAGGTCCCGGGTGATGAGCCTCATGATGTCGGGCATTTGGAGCTCGGACTAGTAGCGGATATCGTGCACAGTACAGGCGGAAAGCAGGGCAGGCAGGGCAGTACATTGGGGGCGACAGTCCGTGGGTCGGGGGCAGTTTGCTCTGCAGGCTCCGCTCTCCTCCTCTCCCACGAGGAGCTCCGTGTTCCACAAGCCCAGCCGCCGCCGCTCATCAAGCGCCAGCGCCGCCCACCCCCAGAAGTGACGTCATTAGCTAAGCGATTTTGCAGTCACCCCAAATCGATGCAGAATCGCGAAGGGTCGCATCGATTCGGCGATTATATTCCGCAGGCCTAATAAAAACTCACTGAAATGCTCATGAAAACTGATGTCTCTGCAAGTAAAATCTGCACTGTTTCCTCATCAGTTTTCATGCACGTATGGATTCAACGATCCCTAAATGACAGCGATTGATTCTACACCAGGGAAGGTTTAGAGAAAGTCACATTCACTGCTTTGTGTGGTAATCAGCAGTAGTCCACTGACACTTCCTCCAGCTCTGCAGTTGAAAGCCCATTCAGAGGTACCGACAGAAAGCTGGAGGAAGTGTCAGCTCTGCAACTGAAAGCCCATTCAGAGGTACTGACAGAAAGCTGGAGGAAGTGTCTACATTTCTTTCCTGAAAAAATATGTGCATTTGTTATTTTTTTCCTAAAAAGGTGAACTTAGCCTTTAGCAGCCTACAGGTTGCAGCACATCTTCAGTGCCTACCTTTCAGATGGACGATCTGTGAGAATTTCAGCTGCTGTATCTTTTCAAACGCTGAATCCACATCATCCAGGGTGTACAAATTAAAATCTTCTGTGTTGTGCCGAGACTGAAATATGAAAACGGTTACAACTTTACACATTCTCTAATGCTGAAAAACCTAAACTTAGGCCCCTTTCCCATGGGCGCCTCCATGCAGCGGATTCCGCTTGCTCAGCAGGGGATCACTCCGCTGATGCCCGCTGAGCAGGCAGATGACGGGTCTGTGTCCGTTCACTGTGCAGAGCGGACACGGACACAGCCCTGCTCTCCTCTATGGGGAAATTGGATGGAAACAGACTGCCTGTCCATTTCCTTCCAATCCAAATCGCCGGATGGATGGATGGAAAATAGGACCACCATCCGTCTGGTTTTTGTGGGAAGGATCGGATTGGATGGGTGGGTGTCAGCAGACATCCGCCACTCCATAGAGGAGACTGCAGGGTCCGATCAGGTCTGCCTGAAAAACTGACAGGCAGACCAGATGGAAAAGCCTGTGTGAAAGGACAGGGATACGAGAAGAAGAAGTAATACTGACCTGGTATAAGTCATACATAAACATCTGCCCCATCTTATATACAGGGATTGTAGCATATATAGCACAGTTTAATCCCAGCTTGCCCACGGCGTAGGGGAGCGCTCCGAGGTGTAGCGGATCTGGATGAGAAAGCAGCACAGCATCTATCTGATGTACATACCTAGGAGGAAAACAAAACAGAAATCCTAAGGGTTAACGCAAAGGTAGTTATCTCTCCGGTTCATTTGTTTATATCTCCCAAACAAGTATTCTTTATTGTATTTCATTTTTTTTTTTTCTTTTTAACCACTTTAAGACTGGAAGGATTTGCACCCTTAATGACCAGGCCCTATTTTGTGACTCGCCACTGTGTTATATAATTGCTTGGTCGTGCGACGCTGTACCCAAATAAAATTTCCCACAAACAGAGCTTTCTTTTGGTGGTATTTGATCACCTGTGCGATTTTTATTTTTTGCGCTATAAACAAAAAAGGAGCGACAATTCTGAAAAAAAAAAACAAAAAAACTTTTTCACATTCTGATATAGAACATTCCCCAGAAAAACAAATTTAAAAATCAAAATGTTAACATTTTAGGCCAATTTGTTTTCTGCTACATATTTTTGGTAAAAAAAAAAAAAAAAAAAATCAAAAAAAAAAATCGCAATAAGCGTATTTTGATTGGTTTGCGCAAAAGTTATCGCATCTACTAACTACGGGAAAGATTTATGTCATTTTTATTGTTTTTTTTTTTTTTACTATTAATGGCAGCGATCATCGATTTTTAGCGAGACTGCGACTTTGTGGAGGACAGATCGGACACCTAACTGACATTTATGACACTTTTGGGGGGGATCAGTGACATTACTACAGAATTCAGTGCTAAAAATATGCACTGTAAGAGCCCATTCAGACTAGCGCGACACGACTTTGGGGGGCGACCTGTGAAGTCGCGACTTCGGCGCGACTTGCAGAGACTTCACATAATGGAAGTCTATGCAAGTCGCTCCGAGGTCGCCCCAAAGTAGTACAGGACCCTTTTTCTAAGTCGGAGCGACTTGTGTCGCTCCTATTAGAACGGGTCCTGTGCTAATCTATGAACCGCGACCGAGCGCGACTTGTCAGGCTGACAAGTCGCGCTAATGTGAATGGGATCTTACTGTAATAATGACACTGGCAGGGAAGGGGTTAACACTGTGGGTGATCAAGGGGTTAAATGTGTACCTAGGGGCGTGTTTCTAACTGAATAGGGGCGTGGCTTGTGAAATGATCATAGAGACCTGTGATCCTATATAGAAGGATCACAGGAGCTCTGTGATCATTCCAGAGAGAAGAACGGACGTCTGTGTTTACACCAGCCGACCGTTGTTCTCTCTCAGCGGGGAGCGATCGTGGGTGTAAGGTGGCAATAGGAGCCGCCTGTCCTGTGCATCGGAGTCCCCACTGCCGAGTACGTTGGCCGAGTATGTCGGTTGGTCGGTCGCGCCCCCTAGCTGCAGGCGCCTGACCGACATATATCTACGTCGATTCACGCAGGAGAGGCTGCCTGCCACAGTATGACTGCAGCGGGCGGTCCTTAACCGGCTAAAAGAATTATAGCGCCATCATCCACATACAGAAATAGAAGGGAGAATGTAAATTAAACAACAGTGTGTGTTTAGTATGACTTTAAAGTTTACACCCGTGCTCTGTCTACTCTATCTAGTAATGATTAGGACAGAATCCCCGATCGGACACGTACTTTTTGATGGCTTCAATGATCTCCATAGAAAAATTTTCATCCCAGCCGCAGTCAAGCAGAAAGCGAAATTCATCCACCTGCAGCAAATAGCAGAGAGCCGACTCCTCCTGCGCTCCGGAGAGCGTCGTCAGCTTGATGATGGAGGTCATCCTGGCAGCTGCTGCAAATCTGAATAAGAAAACAAACATTGGTTTACTATTTCAATTTCAGGTACTTGTATAGCGCCGTCAATTTACACATTAGATTACCAAAAGTATTGGGACGCCTGCCTTTACATGCACCATGAACTTTAATGGCGTCACAGTCTTAAGGCCCGTACACACGTACCGATCGTCAGCGAACGATCGGCCGTCTTTTGTCCCTGGGCTGTCGGTGTCTGTTGAAAAGTGCAAAGACAGCACAAGAATTTTGTCCGCCGACTACAGCCGACTGCAGAAGTGATGTCATGTGATGGTTAACTTTCCCTGTGTTTTTTCTTTTCTGAGCATGCCCAGTCTTGCAAATCTGCTGTCTGTCGTCCGAATTCTGTACTGACTGGCGAACAATCGGCCGCTCTGGTGTCGGCATACAAAAATTTTAATGCTTGCAAGACAGACTCTTGTCGGCAGAATGTGCGCTGACGGCTGTCGGAGGCACCATACTAACAAGCGTACAATCGGCAGATCTTTCGTCCGCCGACGTTTTTATGCCGACGATCGGTACGTGTGTATGGGCCTTTAGTCTGTAGGGTTCAATATTGAGTTGGCCCACCCTTTGCAGCTATAACAGCTTCAACTCTTTTGGGAAGGCTGTCCACAAGGTTTAGGAGTGTGTCTATGGGCGAGTGCATTTGTGAGGTCAGGCACTGATGTTGGATGAGAAGGCCTGGCTCACAGTCTCTGCTCAAATTCATCCCAAAGGTGTTCTATCGGGTTGAGGTCAGGACTCTGTGCAGGCCAGTCAAGTTCCTCCACCCCAAACTCACTCGTCCATGTCTTTATGGACCTTGCTTTGTGCTCTGGTGCGCAGTCATGTTGGAACAGGAAGGGGCCATCCCCAAACTCCATGGATGAGTCAACGCCATAACCCCCCCTCCACCAAATGATTTGGACCAGTGCACAAAGCAAGGTCTTTAACCACTTAAGCCCCGGAGGATTTGGCTGCTAAACGACCAGGGGGTATTTTGCGATTCGGAACTGCGTGACTTTAACGGACAATTGCGCGGTCGTGCGACGCTGTACCTAAACTAATTTGGCGTCCTTTTTTTCCCACAAACAGAGCTTTCTTTTGGTGGTATTTGATCACGCGCTATAAACAAAAAAAGAGCGTCAATTTTGCAAAAATAGCAATATTTTTCACATTTTTTTATATGAAATTCCGCCCCAAAAAAATGTAAAAATCCAAATTTTTTAACATTTTCGGCCAATTTGTTTTATGCTACATATGTTTGGTAAAAAAAAAAAAAAAATTGCAAAAAGCGTATTTTGATTGGTTTGCGCAAAAGTTATCGCGTTTACTAACAAAGGGAAAGATTTTTGTCATTTTTGTTGGTTTTTTTTTTTAACGCGTAATGGCGGCGATCTGCGATTTTTTTGTGGGACTGCGACATTGCGGCGGACAGATCGGACCCTTGACTGACATTTTTGACACTTTTGGGGTTACCAGTGACATTACTACAGTAATCAGTGCTATACATATGCACTGTTACTGTAAAAATACACTGGTAGTGAAGGGGTTAACTTTATTTGGGAGGGAGGGGCTGTGTGTGTCCCTAGGGGCGTGCTTTCTACTGTGATTGGCTGTGGCTTGAGCTGTAAGGACACTGATCAACGGATCTACATAGTAGATCTGTTTGATCAGTGTCTTTACACCGAGGAGAATGACAGGCAGCTTGTTTACACAAGCTGCCTGACTTTCTCCCTCTCCCCCGCCGATCGCAGAGTGGCCGGCGGACATCGGGTCCGCCGGTCACACGCGCGATGGGGGTCCGTGACCCCCGCGGTGGCGCGCGCTCGCTCCCTAGACCCTCACAGGCAAGCGACGTAGACCTACGTTAGTTTGCCTGTGAGGGGCTGACCGCCGATGTAGATAGTCGTGCGGCGGTCGGCAAGTGGATAAAGACATGGATGAGCGAGTTTGGGGCGGAGGAGGAACTGTAGTCTCTTTTAAAGTCTGCAAATGATGTAACTTCCTTCACAGCTCTGATGATGGTGGGTGGAACTGAATACATCCAAATTAGCATTTAGTCTCGCCCAGTCACACCTACAGGAATCCAAACCTCCCAAGTCCCGCCTCACAGATCACAGCATTATTCAAGAAGAAAGCCCTTTCATATAATATACACAGCTTCTTCTGGATGCTGGCTGCGCTGCTGCTGGACAGGATGGAATGGATCACAATTAGAATTCAACCCTGCCCAGTGAGAACAGGGAAAAATCCCATCCTTCAGACCCTGTCCTCCCAGGGCCCAGCTCTCTATAAACTGATTTACATAGAAGGGCAACAAAAATAATTAGGGGGATGGAGGACATTGGCTATGAGGAAAGACTACAAGCACTGAACTTATTCTCTCTGGAGAAGAGAAGATTGAGGGGGGATATGATATCAATGTACAAATACTGTACTGGCGACCCTAGCATAAGGAACAAACTATTCAGAGAGAGGAGATACAATAAGACACGTGGTCTTCACTGTAAGAGTGGTAAGGATGTGGAATTCTCTTCCACAAGCAGTGGTATCAACAGGGAGCATCGATAGTTTCAAAAACTATTAGATGGGCACCTTAAAGACCACAACATAGAGGGGGTATACAATGTACAACATACAGGGGGTATCCAATGTACAACATACAGGGGGTATCCAATGTACAACATACAGGGGGTATCCAATGTACAACATACAGGGGGTATACAATGTACAACATACAGGGGGTATACAATGTACAACATACAGGGGGTATACAATGTACAACATACAGGAGGTATACAATGTACAACATACAGGAGGTATACAATGTACAACATACAGGGGGTATCCAATGTACAACATACAGGGGGTATCCAATGTACAACATACAGGGGGTATCCAATGTACAACATACAGGGGGTATACAATGTACAACATACAGGGGGTATACAATGTACAACATACAGGGGGTATACAATGTACAACATACAGGGGGTATACAATGTACAACATACAGGGGGTATACAATGTACAACATACAGGGGGTATCCAATGTACAACATACAGGGGGTATCCAATGTACAACATACAGGGATATCCAATGTACAACATACAGGTGTATCCAATGTACAACATACAGGGGTATACAATGTACAACATACAGGGGTATACAATGTACAACATACAGGGGTATACCATGTACAACATACAGGGGTATACAATGTACAACATACAGGGGTATACAATGTACAACATACAGGGGTATACAATGTACAACATACAGGGGTATACAATGTACAACATACAGGGGTATACAATGTACAACATACAGGGGTATACAATGTACAACATACAGGGGTATACAATGTACAACATACAGGGGTATACAATGTACAACATACAGGGGTATACAATGTACAACATACAGGGGTATACAATGTACAACATACAGGGGTATACAATGTACAACATACAGGGGTATACAATGTACAACATACAGGGGTATACAATGTACAACATACAGGGGTATACAATGTACAACATACAGGGGTATACAATGTACAACATACAGGGGTATACAATGTACGGTTAAAAGCAAACACACATCATAGGTTGAACTGGATGGACTGAGGTCTTTTTTCAACCTCACTAACTATGTAACTATGTAACATATGAAGGAAACGCCTTCATTATAACCCCCCACAGCCCTTCCTCTGTAGTAGTGATTGACCAATATTGTTTTTTCATTACCGATATTTTGGCCAATGCATATCGGTATCGGCCAATATTAGCTGATATTTTCCTACATTTAAAAAAATATATATATTTTTTTACTTTTAGCACACAACAGGTACTGTGGTGGAAGGATCTGGGGGTCTAAAAGACCCCAAACCCCTCCTCTGCACTTAAAAGCATTCAAAACTCCAAGTTTGGCTGTTCTGAATGCTGTCATTAATAATCTGGCGCCAGTACCAAAAAGTGATGTCATGACATCACTTCCGGGTTTTAGCCCGATCGGGTCTTCGGCGGCCGTGCAGGCCGGGTCTCTCGGTGGGATGGGAGACCCGGGCGAGCCGCAGAAGGCGGTGGGAGGGGACGTCCCCTCCCGCTCCTTGTAATGACAGCCGAGCGGCTTCTCAGCCGCATCTGTTGTCATTACAAGACAGCCAACCGTTGGCTTTGGACATCGTTACCGGGGTGATGCCTCTAGCTGCAGGGATCACTCCACTTTCTGAAATATCGGTAACCTCCGAGGCCGATTCCGATATATCGGGGAAAGTGCATATCGCGCCCCCCCGATAATCGGTCGATCCCTACTCTGTAGTATTGCAGGAAGCCATCACTCTTTGGCATGCTGCAAGACAGAAATGCCACAGGAGGAGGTGTGACACATTTACAGAAACAGTAACCCTAGTACCAACCCAAATCAACTCCCACACCTGGTACAAGTCACTCATAGAGCACAACACAGAATGACACCATCCCCCCCCCCCCCCCCCAAAAAAAAAAACAACATGTGTCATTTTTGATAGCGCATAACCATGGCAACGCACGCTGTGGTAGGGCGCACACTGGGAAGGTGTGAATGGGCCCCCAGGTGATCGAAACATAAAATCGGGGGACAAATGCAGAAATAAATCTACTGGGCGCCTCCTTTATTCCATCGCTGACCTCCCAGTGAAAATGCTGGCTGCCTGGCTGCTCCTCTGACCCCCCCACAACCAGCAGGAAGCCAGAACTTGTCATTTCAGGTGAAGCTGAATAATCAGCATGACAGGGCCCCCTTTAAATTGGTTGCCCTGGGCAACAGCGGCCTTGTCCCAGATGTGGAGGTTTTTATAGCAACTCCTGCCGGTTGCTATGGGTAACAACCACTTATTTTCGGTCTTCCACAGACAGAACCCGCATGGTGAGCCCTTAGCCGGTTACCTGACACAGCACTCCGGCCCTCAGCGCTCCCCGCTCACCCCATACACCGGCTTCACCGACCCTCCATCCGCTCTACTATCCGTCCTGCGCAGGACCGGAAACTGACCGGCACCGTTCAAATGTGAGGGGGGGGAGGCGGCTGATATCTAGGACAGAGGCGGTCTAGACCGACCCTGCCAGCTGTGTACCGGCACTGTACCGTCTTCTCTACAACAACACCCAGGAAAAACCCGGCAAGGCTTTCTCAGGAATCTGTATTCTGATTTTACTCCCCCCCTACCACAATGGCGGAATGGTATCGTCCAATATCTCTTCCGGGGTAGAGGGCGCGTCCAACTGTTCGCCGGAGAGTGGGGTTATTTCTTCGTTGTAGTGGTCACTACACCACTTTGGCCAGCTGTGTGCGGGTAATGTGTCACCAGTATCAGCTGCATTCTGGAGGGCCAGTAGTGTTACCTCAGTATTATCAAGAAAGAGGGGTTATTTTCTGATATGACCCCCCTAAATAGCAGAGTGGACTCTTCCAGTGTCCTCTGTAGACCTACAGCACACATTGGACTGTTCTCCGGTGAGGGGCGCTGTGTGTTCTGACAGCCGAGTGCCTGGCACCGAGACCCACAGGTATATGAGGGGGTTATATTTTATATCCTCCCAGCCGTGTGTACAGTGGACTCTTCCAGTGTCTAATACAGGCATGCTGGGACTGGGAAGGTTGTGGAGCATACTGGGAGCAGTGACTGGGGAGGCCGGGGGGAGTACTGCGAGCGGGGAGGCCAGGAGGAGTACTGGGAGCAGCGAGCGGGGAGGCCGGGGGGAGTACTGGGAGCAGTGAGTGTGGAGGCCGGGGGAGTACTGGGAGCAGTGAGCGTGGAGGCCGGGGGAGTACTGGGAGCAGTGAGCGTGGAGGCCGGGGGGAGTACTGGGAGCAGCGAGTGTGGAGGCCGGGGGGAGTACTGGGAGCAGCGAGTGTGGAGGCCGGGGGGAGTACTGGGAGCAGTGAGTGTGGAGGCCGGGGGAGTACTGGGAGCAGTGAGCGTGGAGGCCGGGGGGAGTACTGGGAGCAGCGAGTGTGGAGGCCGGGGGGAGTACTGGGAGCAGCGAGTGTGGAGGCCGGGGGGAGTACTGGGAGCAGCGAGTGTGGAGGCCGGGGGAGTACTGGGAGCAGTGACTGGGGAGGCCGGGGGCAGTACTGGGAGCAGCGAGTGTGGAGGCCGGGGGGAGTACTGGGAGCAGCAAGTGGGGAGGCAGGGGGGGAGTACTGGGAGCAGTGAGCGTGGAGGCCGGGGGGCAGTACTGGGAGCAGAAGGTGGGGAGGCCAGAGGGAAGTACTGGGAGCAGCGAGTGTGGAGGCCGGGGGAGTACTGGGAGCAGTGACTGGGGAGGCCGGGGGCAGTACTGGGAGCAGCGAGTGTGGAGGCCGGGGGGAGTACTGGGAGCAGCAAGTGGGGAGGCAGGGGGGGAGTACTGGGAGCAGTGAGCGTGGAGGCCGGGGGGCAGTACTGGGAGCAGAAGGTGGGGAGGCCAGAGGGAAGTACTGGGAGCAGCGAGTGTGGAGGCCGGGGGAGTACTGGGAGCAGTGACTGGGGAGGCCGGGGGCAGTACTGGGAGCAGCGAGTGTGGAGGCCGGGGGGAGTACTGGGAGCAGCAAGTGGGGAGGCAGGGGGGGAGTACTGGGAGCAGTGAGCGTGGAGGCCGGGGGGCAGTACTGGGAGCAGAAGGTGGGGAGGCCAGAGGGAAGTACTGGGAGCAGCGAGTGTGGAGGCCGGGGGAGTACTGGGAGCAGTGACTGGGGAGGCCGGGGGCAGTACTGGGAGCAGCGAGTGTGGAGGCCGGGGGGAGTACTGGGAGCAGCAAGTGGGGAGGCAGGGGGGGAGTACTGGGAGCAGTGAGCGTGGAGGCCGGGGGGCAGTACTGGGAGCAGAAGGTGGGGAGGCCAGAGGGAAGTACTGGGAGCAGCAAGTGTGGAGGCCGGGGGGAGTACTGGGAGCAGCGAGTGTGGAGGCCGGGGGGAGTACTGGGAGCAGCGAGTGTGGAGGCCGGGGGGAGTACTGGGAGCAGCAAGTGGGGAGGCAGGGGGGGAGTACTGGGAGCAGTGAGCGTGGAGGCCGGGGGGCAGTACTGGGAGCAGAAGGTGGGGAGGCCAGAGGGAAGTACTGGGAGCAGCAAGTGTGGAGGCCGGGGGGAGTACTGGGAGCAGTGAGTGTGGAGGCCGGGGGGAGTACTGGGAGCAGCAAGCGGGGAGGCCCGGGGGGAGTACTGTGAGCAGCGAGTGTGGAGGCCGGGGGGAGTACTGGGAGCAGCGAGTGTGGAGGCCGGGGGGAGTACTGGGAGCAGCGAGTGTGGAGGCCGGGGGGAGTACTGGGAGCAGCGAGCGTGGAGGCCGGGGGGAGTACTGGGAGCAGCGAGCGGGGAGGCCGGGGGGAGTACTGGGAGCAGCGAGTGTGGAGGCCGGGGGGAGTACTGGGAGCAGCGAGTGTGGAGGCCGGGGGGAGTACTGGGAGCAGTGAGTGTGGAGGCCGGGGGAGTACTGGGAGCAGTGAGCGTGGAGGCCGGGGGAGTACTGGGAGCAGTGAGCGTGGAGGCCGGGGGGAGTACTGGGAGCAGCGAGTGTGGAGGCCGGGGGGAGTACTGGGAGCAGCGAGTGTGGAGGCCGGGGGGAGTACTGGGAGCAGCGAGTGTGGAGGCCGGGGGAGTACTGGGAGCAGTGACTGGGGAGGCCGGGGGCAGTACTGGGAGCAGCGAGTGTGGAGGCCGGGGGGAGTACTGGGAGCAGCAAGTGGGGAGGCAGGGGGGGAGTACTAGGAGCAGTGAGCGTGGAGGCCGGGGGGCAGTACTGGGAGCAGAAGGTGGGGAGGCCAGAGGGAAGTACTGGGAGCAGCGAGTGTGGAGGCCGGGGGAGTACTGGGAGCAGTGACTGGGGAGGCCGGGGGCAGTACTGGGAGCAGCGAGTGTGGAGGCCGGGGGGAGTACTGGGAGCAGCAAGTGGGGAGGCAGGGGGGGAGTACTGGGAGCAGTGAGCGTGGAGGCCGGGGGGCAGTACTGGGAGCAGAAGGTGGGGAGGCCAGAGGGAAGTACTGGGAGCAGCGAGTGTGGAGGCCGGGGGAGTACTGGGAGCAGTGACTGGGGAGGCCGGGGGCAGTACTGGGAGCAGCGAGTGTGGAGGCCGGGGGGAGTACTGGGAGCAGCAAGTGGGGAGGCAGGGGGGGAGTACTGGGAGCAGTGAGCGTGGAGGCCGGGGGGCAGTACTGGGAGCAGAAGGTGGGGAGGCCAGAGGGAAGTACTGGGAGCAGCAAGTGTGGAGGCCGGGGGGAGTACTGGGAGCAGCGAGTGTGGAGGCCGGGGGGAGTACTGGGAGCAGCGAGTGTGGAGGCCGGGGGGAGTACTGGGAGCAGCAAGTGGGGAGGCAGGGGGGGAGTACTGGGAGCAGTGAGCGTGGAGGCCGGGGGGCAGTACTGGGAGCAGAAGGTGGGGAGGCCAGAGGGAAGTACTGGGAGCAGCAAGTGTGGAGGCCGGGGGGAGTACTGGGAGCAGTGAGTGTGGAGGCCGGGGGGAGTACTGGGAGCAGCAAGCGGGGAGGCCCGGGGGGAGTACTGTGAGCAGCGAGTGTGGAGGCCGGGGGGAGTACTGGGAGCAGCGAGTGTGGAGGTCGGGGGGAGTACTGGGAGCAGCGAGTGTGGAGGCCGGGGGGAGTACTGGGAGCAGCGAGCGTGGAGGCCGGGGGGAGTACTGGGAGCAGCGAGCGGGGAGGCCGGGGGGAGTACTGGGAGCAGCGAGTGTGGAGGCCGGGGGGAGTACTGGGAGCAGCGAGTGTGGAGGCCGGGGGGAGTACTGGGAGCAGTGAGTGTGGAGGCCGGGGGAGTACTGGGAGCAGTGAGCGTGGAGGCCGGGGGAGTACTGGGAGCAGTGAGCGTGGAGGCCGGGGGGAGTACTGGGAGCAGCGAGTGTGGAGGCCGGGGGGGAGTACTGGGAGCAGCGAGTGTGGAGGCCGGGGGGAGTACTGGGAGCAGCGAGTGTGGAGGCCGGGGGAGTACTGGGAGCAGTGACTGGGGAGGCCGGGGGCAGTACTGGGAGCAGCGAGTGTGGAGGCCGGGGGGAGTACTGGGAGCAGCAAGTGGGGAGGCAGGGGGGGAGTACTGGGAGCAGTGAGCGTGGAGGCCGGGGGGCAGTACTGGGAGCAGAAGGTGGGGAGGCCAGAGGGAAGTACTGGGAGCAGCGAGTGTGGAGGCCGGGGGAGTACTGGGAGCAGTGACTGGGGAGGCCGGGGGCAGTACTGGGAGCAGCGAGTGTGGAGGCCGGGGGGAGTACTGGGAGCAGCAAGTGGGGAGGCAGGGGGGGAGTACTGGGAGCAGTGAGCGTGGAGGCCGGGGGGCAGTACTGGGAGCAGAAGGTGGGGAGGCCAGAGGGAAGTACTGGGAGCAGCGAGTGTGGAGGCCGGGGGAGTACTGGGAGCAGTGACTGGGGAGGCCGGGGGCAGTACTGGGAGCAGCGAGTGTGGAGGCCGGGGGGAGTACTGGGAGCAGCAAGTGGGGAGGCAGGGGGGGAGTACTGGGAGCAGTGAGCGTGGAGGCCGGGGGGCAGTACTGGGAGCAGAAGGTGGGGAGGCCAGAGGGAAGTACTGGGAGCAGCAAGTGTGGAGGCCGGGGGGAGTACTGGGAGCAGTGAGTGTGGAGGCCGGGGGGAGTACTGGGAGCAGCAAGCGGGGAGGCCCGGGGGGAGTACTGTGAGCAGCGAGTGTGGAGGCCGGGGGGAGTACTGGGAGCAGCGAGTGTGGAGGCCGGGGGGAGTACTGGGAGCAGCGAGTGTGGAGGCCGGGGGGAGTACTGGGAGCAGCGAGCGTGGAGGCCGGGGGGAGTACTGGGAGCAGCGAGCGGGGAGGCCGGGGGGAGTACTGGGAGCAGCGAGCGGGGAGGCCGGGGGGAGTACTGGGAGCAGCGAGCGGGGAGGCCGGGGGGAGTACTGGGAGCAGCGAGTGTGGAGGCCGGGGGGAGTACTGGGAGCAGCGAGTGTGGAGGCCGGGGGGAGTACTGGGAGCAGCGAGCGGGGAGGGAGTACTGGGAGCAGTGAGTGGGGAGGCTGGGGGGAGTACTGTGAGCGGGGAGGCCAGGGGGGAGTACTGGGAGCAGCGAGCGGGGAGGGAGTACTGGGAGCAGTAAGTGGGGAGGCTGGGGGGAGTACTGCGAGCGGGGAGGCCAGGGGGGAGTACTGGGAGCAGTGAGCGTGGAGGCCGGGGGGAGTACTGGGAGCAGCGAGTGTGGAGGCTGGGGGAGTACTGGGAGCAACGAGTGTGGAGGCTGGGGGAGTACTGGGAGCAGCGAGTGTGGAGGCCGGGAGGAGTACTGGGAGCAGCGAGTGTGGAGGCCGGGAGGAGTACTGGGAGCAGCGAGCGGGGATTCCAGGGGGGGGAGTACTGGGAGCAGCGAGCGGGGATTCCAGGGGGGGGAGTACTGGGAGCAGCGAGCGGGGGGGGGGGGGGGGGGCGGAGTACTGGGAGCAGGGAGGCCAGGGGGGGGGGGCGGAGTACTGGGAGCAGGGAGGCCATGTCTGGAGAGATCTCCAGTAGAGGGTGGGACCTCCTACATTGACAGACATAAGACTCTCAGTATCTCGGGGAGACAAAGGAGATAACATAAACTGCACCTCAATCTTCAGGTCACCCCTAACATTTCCTCTTCTCTCTCTCTCAGGTATCATGAACTTTGTGACCTTTGTCCGGGAATTCTGGACCTTCTCCTTCCTGCCGGCTGGAATGCTGATTGGCTGGTACTTTGATAGGAGGAATACAGAGAAGCTGTCCACCTTCAGACATAAAAGCAAACTTTTCCAAGGGTGAGTGACTTTTCCTCCGATCGTTTTACTACTTTCCCTGCTTTCTGTCTCCTCGGTGTGGTTGACTCCTCATTCGTTGGACGAGTGAGGTGAGGCTGCTCTTCGCTCGCTGGAGAAATATGTTTTATCTCCATCAGCGAGGGAGTGACATCTTGCTCATCTGGTCAGTAACTTGTGGCACTGTGTTTTTTTAACTGGTAATGGCGGCAATCTGCCTTTTTTTTTTTTTTTTTTGCGGGACTGCGACATAGCGGCGGACAGATCGGACCCCTGACTGACACTTTTGGGGGGACCAGTGACATTACTACAGTAATCAGTGCTATAAATATGCACTGTTACTGTAAAAATGACACTGGCAGGGAAGGGGTTAACTTTTATTGGTGATCAAGGGGTTAATGCATGCCTGGTGCTTACTGACGTGTGTGGGGGGAGGGGATTGTGTGACACAGGGACAGATCGCATGTTGAGCTATGCTGAACACTGCAATATGTCACTCCTTGTCACTTAGGAGATCCGCCCACTCTGTTTACACAAGCGGGCGGATCTCCACACTCGATTCCCCGACGATCGGGGAAGAGCAGCGGTGATCACCGCCGCTCCTCCCTTGGCCCGACTCCCGTTGTGACTGAATACAGCGGGAGCGAACCTCCGGCGGTGCTCGTGCGCCGCCCGTTAGGGGAGGAGTCCAGCGACGTAGGTCTACGTCGCTGGACGATAACTAACCACTTTGCCGCAGTACGGTCAACGTGAGCGGTCGGCAAGTGGTTAAGGGTCCAACCTGAACAATAAAATATATTTTTCTATATTTAGTACCATGAATGACCACTCATAAAATTCATTAAGGCTATAAACATTTCTATAAAATCATATAAATGAGTTTACTCCAATATATGAAAAGTAAATAACCTATAAAAAAAAGAAAAAAAAAAAATATATATATATATATATATATATATATATATATATATATATATATATATGTGTATGTGTGTGTGTGTGTGTGTATATATATATATATATATATTGTGTGTGTGTGTGTGTGTGTGTGTGTATATATATATATATTATGTGTGTGTGTGTATGTAATATATATATGTGTGTATGTATGTATGTGTGTGTGTGTGTATATATATATATTAAGATGTATGAAAAATAAAAAATTATAATCGCCAAATGGCAGTTTCAGATCAAGCAGAAGCAGCTTCCTTGGCAGTAAAGGATAGGCAGGTTTAGTTCCCCTTTAAGGCTGTCAGCAGATCGGCCTCTACAAACTTTACACGGTGCCAAAAAATAAAGAGCAACTGAGCATGTGCAGAGCAGGGTGAGACAGTGAATTACTGGATTTTAAACAGTGTAGGCCTTTATGTATGTATGTATGTGTGTATATATATATATATATATATATATATATATATATATATATATATATATATATATATATATATATATATATATATATATATATATATATATATATATATATATATATATATATATATATATATATATATATTAAAAAAAATTATATATGTTTTACATAGCTATACCTGCAAAAAGGGGCCGGCCTGAAGTAATCTAGCAAGACTTCATTTTCTGGCTGAAGTTTCACTTCAAATTGCCACAAAATTCTGCTTGAAAAATAATTCCATTGGAAGGTGGAAATTGCTGTAGTAGGCACTGCTACTACAGTGATTGCCAATAGATTCCAGGGCCCATGCTGAGTGGCCGCCCTGCTGCTCAATGAACACAGGAGATCGCTTGCTCAGCACAGGCGCCATTCAGAGAACACTTTGCATCTTCTCTATGAATGGATGAGGGATGTGACATCACTGCCCTGCTTCTCCACTTTATACAATCAGAAAACACTTTACATTCATTGTTTCATAGTCCCCCCCCCCCCTTTTCCCTCACTTTTTCCCCCACCATTGTGCTTATTACATAGTAGTTGAGGTTGAATAAAGACAACAGTCCATCCAGTTAAACCAGTGTAGGTGTGTGTGGACGAATTAATTTCCCATACCCCTGAATGTTTTGATCTTGGAGATGTATGTCCAAGAGTCTTTGAAAATTAGCCATACTCCCCCCCCCCCCCCCCCCCGCAGTTACCTCCATTTGTGGTAGAGAATCCCACAATCTTGTAGCCCTTACTGTAAAAAAAAAAAAAAAACCCTTGCGTAGCCTGAGGTTAAATCTCTTCTCCTCTAATCGCATTGAATGGCCTCGTGTTCTCTTGCACTCCTTGCGACTGAGTAGTTTTTTTTTTTCAATGCTGAGATCACTGTTGAGGTATTCATAAATTGCTATCGTGTCCCCTCTCAGGCGTCTCTTCTCTAGGGAGAATAAATCGAGCGATTGTAAACGCTCTTCATAACTTCGGTCCTCCAATCCCCTAATTGGCTTAGTTGCCCTTCTCTGGACTCTTTCCAGTTCCAGTACATCTGATCTTTAAAGATAAAATTCTGATTCCAGGTACAGCTTTTTTGCATAGTTGCAGTACATTGGTTTAGCTTGGACCAGTGAAGTAATAAATCTATCATACCTGGCTGATCCCTGTGGAAGCAGAGAATTGCTGTAGTAGTCATCACTACTACAGTGATCCTCCCTGTCTTCTGGGGTCCTATGCTGTGCAAGTGCCTTGCTGCGTAGTAACCACTCAGCATGGGCGCCATTCAGAGAACGCCGTGTATTTTTTACCCAATAAATACCAGACATTCTCTGATTGGATGAGGTGGAGATTGTGACATCACTGCTCTGCTCCTCCACCTCATCCAATCAGAGACCACTTAGCTGCATTTATTGAAAAGAATTGCAAAGCGTACTGTAAATGGTGTCTTTGCCAAGCAAGAGACCTTCTGTGTTCAGCTGTCTCAGCCAACGAGGGAGAGTCAAGACAGCCGAGTCTCTCGTGCAACATTGCTGGATCAAGATGGGACTCGGGTAAGTTTTAGAGGGGTTGCAACCACTTCAAAGCAAATATGTGCTTTGTGCTTGAAGGAAAATAAATACATCACTATAAAACTTTTTTTTTTTTATATAGTTGTTAGTTTGATATAAAAAAAAAAATGATTTACAATTGATAACAGTGTTTTATTTTTTTCTCTCTGAAGGGAGCTTGAGCCAACAAAAGAGTCATAGAGATGAACAGAGAGATGGACGTCTGTGAAGGTCTACAGTGCAGCCCAATGTGCGATTTTCCTGTATAAAGTGTGTAATATGGAACCAGCTCTTATCTCTTATATATAATAAATATGATTTGAATTGTAATTTCTTCAGTTTTTATTTCCTGCTGAAAAGTCTATAAGATGGTAAATAATTAAAAAAATAAATAAAGTAAAATATTTAACAATTGTGATGTCACTATGAACAGTAAGCGCCGGTTCACATTTGTGCGATGCGGGAATGCTGCGAATATACAGCGTGTTCCCGCATCGCATCCGCACCCCTGGCAGTTCACACTGCCATATGCGATACGCAGGGGGTGTCAATTAAAAGTTAAAGCGGTAGTATCCCGCTTTTTTACACTTTTACCTACAGGTAAGCCTATAATAAGGCTTACCTGTAGGTACAATTAATATCTCCTAAACCGGCACGGTTTAGGAGATATTTGCGGCACATGCGTTCTGAAGGTCCGGGGGGACCTTCAGTTTTGCTTGCCGGAAAATGTGACTTCATCGCGGCTCCGGCCAATCACAGCGCCGGAGCCGCCGAACCCAGAAGAGACGGCGAGGGATCATGGCAGCGCCCGCAGCGATGTCCGTGGGTCCGTGTCGGGGCTTCGTTCTAAGGTAAGTAATACATAATGAGCTAGTATGCGATGCATACTAGCTCATTATGCCTTTTGTCTTGCAGGTTTTTTTTTTTTACGTTTTTGGGTTTACAACCACTTTAACGACACCCCCAGATCAGATCGCATATCGCAGTGCGATCTGCAAGTTCGCACAGAATCAGATTGCACTAGTATGAACCACCATGCGATCCGATTCTGCTGTGGATAAAAAAAAGGTCCTGTGCGTGTTTTAGTGCGATTGCGGTGCGAATTCAGCCGTACAAACTGTATGGCTGAAATTTGCACCGCACATGAGATCGCATGTAATTTTAGGAGCAGTGCGCCCCGTATTACATGCGATCTCTGTGATCACACTAATGGGAAGCAGCACTAAAGCCAAAGAAATGCCGCTCTGAGTGACCGACTCTCACGCGTTGTGAACAGGAACCCCCAGGGTGCTGCACAGCTCATCAGTGAGATCAGAGAGATGCAAAAATCCGGAATATTGCTGCACTTCTTGGTAACTTCTTTATTGAAGTATTAAAATCACATCAGAGTTATGACAGGAACATAAAAGGTAAGGTGTTTTGTGCTAAAGTCAGCGCTTACTTAAATCTCCTTTGAGTAAGCGCTGACTTTGGCGTGAAACGCGTTACCTTTTAGGTTCTTGTCATACTTATGATGTGATTTTAATACTTTAACCGCTTGCCGACTGCTCACAGTATATTTACTGCGGCAGTCAGCCCCTCACAGGCAAAGTGACGTTAATTAACGTCACTAGCCTGGGAGGGTCTGGGGAGCGAGCGCGCGCTCCCGCTCGGTCACGGACCCCCCAACCCCCCCCCGCACTATGTAGAACCGTTGATCAGTGTCCTTACACCTCAAGTCACAGCCAATCACAGTAAGAATCACGCCCCTAGGGACACACACAGCCCCTCCCTCTCAAATAAAGTTAACCGCTTCGCTACCAGTGTATTTTTACAGTAACAGTGCATATGTATAGCACTGATTACTGTAGAAATGTCACTGGTAACCCCAAAAGTGTCAAAAATGTCAGTCAAGGGTCCGATCTGTCCGCCCCAATGTCACAGTACCGCAAAAAAAATCGCAGATCGCCGCCATTACGCGTTAAAAAAAAAAACAACAAAAATGACAAAAATCTTTCCCTTTGTTAGTAAACGCGATAACTTTTGCGCAAACCAATAAAAATACGCTTTTTGCGATATTTTTTTTTTTTTTTACCAAGCATAAAACAAATTGGCCGAAAATGTTAAAAAAATTTTGATTTTTACATTTTTTTGGGGGGGAATTTCATATAAAAAAAATGTGAAAAATATTGTTATTTTTGCAAAATTTACGCTCTTTTTTTTTTTGTTTATAGCGCAAAAAGTAAAAAGCACACAGGTGATCAAATACCACCAAAACAAAGCACTGTTTGTGGGAAAAAAAGGACGTCAAATTTGTTTAGGTACAGCGTCGCACGACCGCGCAATTGTCCGTTAAAGTCACGCAGTGCCGAATCGCAAAATACCCCCTGGTCGTTTAGCAGCCAAATCCTCCGGGGCTTAAGTGGTTAATAAAGTTACCAAGGAGTGCAGCAATATTCCGGATTTTTGCATGTCTCTGAATGTCACTATAAACCTTGATCTTTTTGTCTTCAATTGCAGTACATCCAATGATGCATGTTTGTTAACCACTTGCCGACCGCCGAACGACTATATACTGCAGCAGTCAGCCCCCTACAGGCAAAGTGACGTATGGATAAAGGAAATAGAACAGAGTCCATAAAGTCCGTCTGAGGAAGATAATTCAGGTGTAGAAAGATATGCTCGTATTTTCCAACACCAATCGTGCAAAAAAGCTCCTGACGGTCACCACGTGCAAAGAAATAAATGGTTGTCTCCCTACCAGAAACTTAGACCCCCTGTTAAGGAAGGTCCACCAGGCATGAGGTGTAAATGATCACCAGGAACAAACGCACCAAATCTTCCTCCACGGGATATCCAGACAGGACCATGGGCTCGGTCAGCTTCATATACCCCAGGTGAAAGACATTGGTGTTCCTCCAAGAATACAAATGGGGGCGCACATAGTGAAGTATGTACAGGTTTATTGGTAAAAAAATGGTAAAAGCACTCACATGTTAGCTGCTTGATACAGGCATGTATAAAGTAAAGATGATGGCCGCGGCTGTAAGCGTGTCTGCATGGGGGCTGGCGTGGCTGACGCGTTTCGTCCTGCTAAGGCGTTGTCAAAGGCGAAGCCCCCCATGTGCAGCACGCTCTTAAATAATGTCCATTGTTGCTCGAGGCGCAATCACGCGCCTCCGCTTCTGATACGTGATGACGCATTTCCGGTTGCAGCGTGCGCGATGACGCACTTCCTGTTTACTATCGGTAGCGCCGTAAGGCACTTCCGCCCACAATGAGAGTCGACCAGGGGAAGCCAATCGGGCAGAAACAACCAGAGCATTATCCTCCCGGCCACCAGGGGCAAACTTGAAGATGCCGCTCCAGTTGCACACCGCCTCCCCAACTCGCGCCTAGCCGACCATCAAATTGGCACACGTTCAGCTAAAAATATACCAATGGCCACATAGTAAATTTAAAACATAAGAGCATTAATAATGTATAAAATGAGGTACAAAAATACATACACATGAATAAAAAACCTCATAATTTATAAAATAAAAACAAGAATAAAACACCCCATAGCACGTGTTGTCCTATGCTGTTCCACCCCCCATGAGAATGGGATCAGTGATCGCCAGCATAAACCAACAAAAGCAGTAATTTAGATTATAATACATGTCAAAGATGATTATACTCAACAAATGTATGCAGCTTAGTGTTATAATATTGACAATGAAACACTCAATGAAAATATAAAACGTCCTGAATGCTAAAAAAGCTTGATAAAGGATCCCCAACCAAAAATGTACTCCAACACCGAGAGAAGAGCCATGACACAAGAGGAATGGGATGTCAACCTAGTCCTCAACTGTTATTAATGAAACAGTTGACATCCCAGTCAACGTTGAGACCAAAGGGGGTATAGCACTTGAGATCAAATATCCATCTGGTCTCTAAACGTGAAATCTCTCTTCTCACGTTACTACCTCTCCAGTGTGGGGTAAACTTATCTATGGCAATTATTTTGGTGCCCGCTGATTTCTTATGGTGGCACTCTAAATAGTGCCTAGAACCAGAATGTTTGGGAAAACCCCGGCCAATATTGCCCAAATGCTCATTAACCCTAATCCTCATGGCACGCGTGGTCCTACCCATGTATTGATACCCGAAAGGGCACTCCAATATGTAGACCACGTTCTCCGTCGAACATGTAATGAATTTATCGATAGGGTAGCTCTTATGCGTTGTTTTAGAGCAAAAGGACAAGACCTTCCTGTCTTTGATGGCGTTCGTCCTACAGACCACACACCATCTGTAAGGGAAAAATCCCTTTATTTCAGGAAAAAGGTGGGTGATTCTAGAAGGGGGATCCACAATATTGGGCGCCACCCTAAGTCTCAAAGGAGGAGCCCCTCTGAAAACCACAGTTGGATGTTCCCCGATGACGGGGGCCAGAACCCTATCGTTCCTCAATACTTTCCAGTGTTGGGAAAAGATCTTTTTGATGTCCCGAAACTGTTGAGTGTACGAGGTCACGAAAGAAGTTACAAACCCTGTGTTTGACTCTTTCTTTTCCCTGGGCTCCTGCAACATACTAGCTCTATCTAAGCCGGCCACTTCCTGGATCACCTGTTCAAGTTCCGAATCAGAGTATCCTTTGTCAAGGAACCTACTTTTCAGATCTTGTGACTGCTGTAGATAGTCGTCCATACGAGTACAGTTCCTACGAACTCTAATGAACTGGCTCTTTGGTACCGACGAAGGATGGTGAAAGCTATCGGTGCCAATGAAGCCATTGCGATCAGTGGCCTTAAAGTATGTAGTAGTCACCAGTACGTTGTTTTTCACAGAGATGTTGAGATTGAGGAAATTAATATTGGATTCGCTTGCTTCACGTTGCAAGCGTATTCCAAAGACATTATTGTTCAGCTCCTCAAAGAACCGGGATAGAGATTCGACGGTGCCGTTCCATATTAGCAGGACATCATCGATGTACCTTTTCCACATCACTAACTCATCCCTCTGTTCCTTGAAGATGAAATCCTCCTCCCACTTTGCCATGAACAAGTTCGCCATGCTGGGGGCGAACTTGGCACCCATTGCAACACCCCTGGTCTGGAGGTAATAAGAACCCCCAAACCAGAAGTAGTTATGCGTCATGGCAAAGGAGAGGAGTTCAGGGATCCAGTCCCTTTGAGCAGGGATGAGTAGTGGGTCTCTCTGTAAGAAAGAAGAAACAGCCTGGTGTCCGTGGTCATGAGAGATGATGGTGTAGAGGGAGGCAACATCTGCGGTGGCCAGCAGATAACCATCCCTCCACACCACATCATCCAGAAGTCGTATGACTTGGGTTGAATCTCTCAGGAAGGTGGGAGTAGAAACCACCAAAATTAGAAACAGCTAGCTACCAACCAGGCATCCATATGAATTGCTAGACAGAAATGTAACATACACTTGTAGTATACAATGGGTACGGAAAGTATTCAGACCCCCTTAAATTTTTCACTCTTTGTTATATTGCAGCCATTTGCTAAAATCATTTAAGTTCATTCTTCTTCCTCATGAATGTACACATAGCACCCCATACTGACAGAAAAACACAGAATTGTTGACATTGTTGCAGATTTATTAAAAAAGAAAAACTGAAATATCACATGGTCCTAAGTATTCAGACCCTTTGCTCAGTATTTAGTAGAAGCCCCCTTTTGATCTAATACAGCCAGGAGTCTTTTTGGGAAAGATGCAACAAGTCTTTCACACCTGGATTTGGGGATCCTCTGCCATTCCTCCTTGCAGATCCTCTCCAGTTCTGTCAGGTTGGATGGTAAACGTTGGTGGACAGCCATTTTTAGGTCTCTCCAGAGATGCTCAATTGGGTTTAAGTCAGGGCTCTGGCTGGGCCATTCAAGAACAGTCACGGAGTTGTTGTGAAGCCACTCCTTCGTTATTTTAGCTGTGTGCTTAGGGTCATTGTCTTGTTGGAAGGTAAACCTTCAGCCCAGTCTGAGGTCCAGAGCACTCTGGAGAAGGTTTTTGTCCAGGATATCTCTGTACTTGGCCACATTCATCTTTCCCTTGATTGCAACCAGTCGTCCTGTCCCTGCAGCTGAAAAACACCCCCACAGCATGATGCTGCCACCACCATGCTTCACTGTTGGGACTGTATTGGACAGGTGATGAGCAGTGCCTGGTTTTCTCCACACATACCGCTTAGAATTAAGGCCAAAAAGTTCTATTTTGGTCTCATCAGACCAGAGAATCTTATTTCTCACCATCTTGGAGTCCTTCAGGTGTTTTTTTTAGCAAACTCCATGCAGGCTTTCATGTGTCTTACACTGAGGAGAGGCTTCCGTCGGGCCACTCTGCCATAAAGCCCCGACTGGTGGAGGGCTGCAGTGATGGTTGACTTTCTACAACTTTCTCCCATCTCCTGACTGCATCTCTGGAGCTCAGCCAGAGTGATCTTTGGGTTCTTCTTTACCTCTCTCACCAAGGCTCTTCTCCCCCGATAGCTCAGTTTGGCCGGACGGCCAGCTCTAGGAAGGGTTCTGGTCGTCCCAAACGTCTTCCATTTGAGGATTATGGAGGCCACTGTGCTCTTAGGAACCTTAAGTGCAGCAGAAATCTTTTTGTAACCTTGGCCAGATCTGTGCCTTGCCACAATTCTGTCTCTGAGCTCTTCAGGCAGTTCCTTTGACCTCATGATTCTCATTTGCTCTGACATGCATTGTGATCTGGAAGGTCTTATATAGACAGGTGTGTGGCTTTCCTAATCAAGTCCAATTAGTATAATCAAACACAGCTGGACTCAAATGAAGGTGTAGAACCATCTCAAGGATGATCAGAAGAAATGGAAAGCACCTGAGTTAAATATATGAGTGTCACAGCAAAGGGTCTGAATACTTAGTTAGGACCATGTGATATTTCAGTTTTTCTTTTTTAATAAATCTGCAACAATGTCAACAATTCTGTGTTTTTCTGTCAGTATGGGGTGCTATGTGTACATTCATGAGGAAGAAGAATGAACTTAAATGATTTTAGCAAATGGCTGCAATATAACAAAGAGTGAAAAATTTAAGGGGGTCTGAATACTTTCCGTACCCACTGTATGTCCGGGGTCTCCCGAGACCCCGCCATGACATCTATACTACAAGTGTATGTTACATTTCTGTCTAGCAATTCATATGGATGCCTGGTTGGTAGCTAGCTGTTTGCATTACCAAGGGCGCTATGGCATAGCCCACAATATATCTTGGTGAACTTTGATGCATTCTAGGCTGTATCTGGGATAGCTGGGCGCTTGGAGTGTTTGATGGGCATATTTATACTTTTGGTCTCCTCTTTGCTGGACCACTCCTGATAATCATGTGTTTTTGCTTTCCAACATCTTGGTATTTGTGAAAAAAGACAGCCCTGAAGAAGTGGAGAAGATATACCACGAAACATGTTGGCATATTGTGTTTTCTACTTATTACATATGTTTGGTGGTTTTGTATGTTCTAGCTTATAGGGTGATGTCGTTTTTCCCCTATATTTTAATCACTTGCTGACCGCTTACTTTATATATACGGCGGCAGAGTGGCTCCTACAGGCAAAACCACATATCGGTACATTGGTCGTCTAGTGGCAGCTAGGGGGCGAGCACGCGCCGCTGGCGACGCGCTCCCGCCCCCGATCATCAGCGGGGAAGCCAATGCGGCTCTGATTGCCGCCTGACAACCGCGATCGCTCCCCGCTGAGAGAGAAGGACGGACGGCTGTTGTAAACACAGCTGACCGTTCTTTTCCCTGGAATGATCACAGAGCTCATGTGATCCTTCTATATAGGATTGTATGTCTCTATGGTCATCCCAGAAGTCACGCCCCCCCCCCCCACAGTTATAATCACTCCCCTAGGGTCACATTTAACCCCTCGATCACCTATACTGTTAACCTCTTCCCTGCCAGTGTCATTATTTCAGTAACAGTGAATATTTTTAGCACTGATTACTGTAGTAATGTCACTGGTACCCCCAAAAGTGTCAAAAATGTCAGTTAGGGGTCCGATCTGTCAGCCTCAATGTCGCAGTCTACAGGGTAATTACACAAATTAATATCTGCTGGTTCATTACCAAGGTGTCACACAAGAAACATCTCATGATGGGTAAAAGCAAAGAGCTCTCTCAAGACCTTTGCAGCGTTATTGTTGCAAAACATATTGATGGCATTGGTTACAGAAGGATTTCTAAACTTCGGAATGTTCCAGTGAGCACTGTTGGGGCCATAATCCGAAGTGGAAAAAACATAATTTCACCATAAACCAGCTACGACCAGATGCTCCTCACAAGATTTCTGTCAGAAGAGTGAAAAGATGTATCGGAAGATTTGTCCAAGAGCCAAGGCCCACTTGTGGAGCGCTTCAGAAAGACCTGGAATTAGAAGGTACGATTGTTTCAAAGAAAACAATAAGTAATGCACTCAACCGCCATGGGCTGTATGCACGCTCACCATGCAAGACTCCATTGCTGAAGGTAAAGCATGCTAAAGCTAGTTTAGGCTGGGTTCACACTTAGCACGGACGCGGCTCACAGCAAGGGTCTGGTGCATCCCTGTTTTCTGTTTCAGGGACGAATCAGGCCCAAATTTCTGCCTGAATTCGGACCTGAAACTGAGCCAAAGACACACAGGACCCCTGTGCAATCTGCTCTGCAGCCTCCATGGAGATGTGTGAACCGGCTCCATTGAGTGGCGGTCACACTCTCCTGTCATGCAAAATGGATGCGGGGAAACCCACATCCAGCTTGCACTAGTGTGAACTCATCCTTAAAGTTTGCTCCATGACATGTAGACAAGCCTGTGAAACACTGGGAAAATATAGTGTGGTCAGAGGAGACCAAAATTTAACCCTTTAGATGCGATAATACACAACATGTTTGGAGGTCACCTGACACATCACCCCAAAAACACCCCAATACCAACAGTAAAGTGTGGAGGTGGGAACATCATGGTGTAGGGCTGGTTTCAGCAAACGGTACTGGCAAACGTCATTTCATTGAAGGAAGGATGAATGGTGATACAAATCTGCTGCCATCTACTGGGATGATGAAGATGATACGAGGGTGGAAAATTCAGCAAGACAATGATCCCAAACACAAAGCCAAGGAAACTCTCAATTGGTTTAAAGAAAAAAAATAAAGCTGCTAGAATGGCCCAGCCAATCACCTGACTTGAATCCAATAGAAAATCTATGGAAAGAACTAAAGATCAGAGTTCATAGAAGAGACTCACGGACAGTGGCGGCCCGTCGGGGGGCAACCCCCCCTATCCATGCATCCGGCCCCCAAATCTACATGCAGGGTGCCGGACGCATGGATGGACAGTGGCGGCCCGTCGGGGGACCACCCCCCCCCCCTATCCATGCATCCGGCCCCCAAATCTACATGCAGGGTGCCGGACACATGGATTCCAATGGGGGGTTTTTTTTTTGTTAAGCACGTGATTAGAGCCAGAGGCTCTAATAGGCTTCAAAAAAGGGTGGGCTCGGGGGGCGCAGAGCACTGCGCCCTGAGCTCACCCAGTTGTGCAACAATAGCGATTGAAATTTCGCTATTGTCACATGGATCCTCCTAATGGCCAATCAGGAAGCGGGTCCTGAGACCCATTTCCCGATTGGCAGAAAGGAGAAGCCGTTCCATTGGCCAAGGAGGAGGAGGAGGGAGGAGACAAAGGAGACTGAGGAGAAGCCGTCGCCGCCGCTGCTGCCTGCCCTCCACATGTTCACGGTGAGTGAGCAGGCAACCAGCCCAGAAGCTGTTTAGCAGGGAATGACGAGTCTGCACCGAAACTGACGAGTGGGGCCTGTGCATGGCATTGATTCCTGGGAGCAATGATATTCAGCTCCCAGAAGTCAACGCAAGTGACGGAGGCGGCCGTGTCCCCAGAGGGAGGAAGAGGAAGTAAGGTAAGTATATTTTCTTTAAAAACAAGGTAAGTAAATAAAAAAAAAAAAATTATCCAATTGTTTTACAGGTAATTAAAAGCAAGCGGACAGGGAAATTTTTTTTTTCAGGGTGGAACTTGTTTGTAACCCGGGGACTGCCTATATTATGAATACTTGGTGACTATGTGTGATTACAGTTGTTGAAACCATTGGTGTATATATCGGCCTCCTTTGTGAGGTCCCCCCTATCAGGACCAGTCGGCGTACACTCGCCTCAGCCCCGGAGAAGACTTTTGTCCACACTGTGTGTTCGTTCCCGGAGGAGGGTCACCGGGTTTATCCTAGTTACCTCTTTTTTTACATATGATTTTAATCAAGCTCCTGAAGAGTGGATATAAGCTCCACGAAACGACTAGAGCCATCAGATAAGAAGATATATTTATTTGGATATTGACCATATACAATTAATGAGACATTATATGAGTCATTAGATGTGAAGACATGTGTATTTGGACATTTGCCATGTACCATTTATAAGATAGTATATATATATGTTTTTTATTATATTTATTTATCTGCTATATATGACTTTTTTATTATAATATGAATTGTGTGTATGTATGGCCTCTTGAAGCTTTCATTACCAACAAAGGATTTTGTACCAAGTATTAAATACATTTCAGTTGGTGTGTTCAATACTTTTTCCCTGTGTAATTCCATTTTATTACACATATTATTATTATTATTATTCAGGATTTCTATAGCGGCAGCAGTTTATGCAGCGGTTTACAATGTTAGAGGGAGACAATACAGTTACAATACAATAAAATACAAGAGGATTAAGAGGGCCCTGCTCAGAAGAGCTTACAATCTAATGGGGTGGGGCAGGTGGTACAAGAGGTTGTTACATAGTAGGTGAGGTTGAATAAAGACAATAGTCCATCCAGTTCAACCTGTGTAAGTGTGTGTGGCTGTAATCATCTCACATAGCCCTGAATGTCCTGATCTTTGAGATGTACGTCTAAGAGTCTTTTGAAAGCCACCATACTACCCGCAGAAACCACCTCTTGTGGTAGAGAATTCCACAATCTTGTAGCCCTAGCAGTAAAGAACCCCCCACGTTGCCTGAGGTTAAAACGCTTCTCCTCTAATCGCATTGTGTGCCCTCGAGTCCTCATGCAATCCCTTCGAATGAACAGCTTTTTTTCTAAGCTGAGATCCCCATTGAGATATTTAAAAATTGCTATCATGTCCCCCCTCAGGCCTCTCTTCTCCAGGGAGAATAAATCAAGTGATTGCAGACGCTCTTCATAATTTAGGTCCTCCAATCCCCTAATTAGTTTAGTTGCCCTTCTCTGGACTCTCTTCAGCTCCAACACATCCCTCCTGAGGACTGACGACCAGAACTGGACAGAATACTCCAGATGCGGTCGGACCAGAGTTTTATAAAGTGGAAGGATTATAGACTTATCTCTGGAATACATCCCTTTCTTTATGCATGCTAATATTCTGCCGGCTTTGGTTGTAACAGTAGGGAATGAGCTGATGGAAGATTAGTTGGCGGTGTGATAGGCTTCCCTGAAGAGATGAGTTTTCAGGGATCGCCTGAAAGCAGCTAGAGTAGGAGATAGCCGTACAGGTTGAGGTAGAGCGTTCCAGAGGATGGGAGAGGCCCTGGAGAAATCCTGGAGACGAGAATGAGAGGAGGAGACAAGGGAGCTTGAGAGTAGGAGGTCTTGAGAGGACGATTTGGGTGATATTTGGAGACAAGATTGGTAATGTTGCTCGGGGCAGGGTTGTGAATGGCTTTGTATGTTGTAGTTAGTATTTTGAATTTAATTCGCTGGGCAATCAGGAGTCAGTGTAGGGATTGGCGGAGAGGGGTGGCAGACACTGAGCGGTTGGTAAGGTGGATAAGCCTGGCAGCAGCATTCATGATGGACTGAAGAGGGGATAGCCTATGGAGTGGTAGGCTTCTGAACGTATGGGTTCTTTCACATCGGCTTTCCGCCCGGCGGACTCCGTTTTGCTCAGCCACGCCGATCCC
This sequence comes from Pelophylax lessonae, assembly GCF_965119305.1. Taxonomy (NCBI): domain Eukaryota; kingdom Metazoa; phylum Chordata; class Amphibia; order Anura; family Ranidae; genus Pelophylax; species Pelophylax lessonae. The sequence goes on along the minus strand of NC_138780.1, from coordinate 192,735,901 downwards.
CGCTGAGCAGGCGGATGACAGGTCCGGTCTGCCTACTTTGCAGAGACGGAGCTGTCAGATCCCCGGCTCTCCTCTATGGGGGATCGGATGAAAACGAACCGCCTGTCTGTTTTCATCCAATCCGATCCTCCAGATAGATGGAAAATAGGGGTTCCATCCGTCCGGATTTCACGGACAGGATCGGATCAGATAGCGGCGGGTATCAGCGGAGATGGTTAAAATATATATACAAAGTATATTCCTCGCGCCAATGGGAGAGTACTATAAAATTGTAGATTTAAAATAACGGTGGGTATTTTGTATAAAAGAGCCTAAAAACAAGGTATATGGAAAGTCTCTGGCCTTATAATTAGACAAAATACAGCGCTTGCTCAAACCAGTGAATACCAATATCTATATATTTGTTACTATGGTAAGTATAATACCAGTATAAATATTGCAAATTAATACATGTGATCAAAAAATTCCATCTGATAAAACATGTGCAGATTATTGGTGGCTAAAACCTGCAAATATATATAAAAGATCAAGTATAAGTGAAGTATTATAAAATTCTAAGAAATTATCCATGAATAATCAACGAAAAAAAAAAAAAATATATATATATATATAGTCCCAAAAAAATATATATAAAAGTGACTTCAGTGCTCAAAACATGGTGAATGTCCTTGATGATAAAAATATAAAAATATATGGATCTCCAATTTCAAAAGTGCACGTGCTTTAGCATATTTTGCTGTGACATCAATCCCTTTGTGAATAAATAAGCTGGATCACTTACCAGATTGAGTGGGTTCTATATACCGTATGGCATTAGAACCATTCACGCTTGAAAAGCCCTCTGGGCTTAACAGGTATCCCCTTGGAGTGATCCCACAATTGCAGATGGTTCCGCTGTATTCCCGGGGTATCAATGATGGTATATGGGAGAAAAAATGGCTCCAAATAGTTTAATACGATTTAAAGAAATCCTTTATTGCCCATAAATCGGGTGTAATAGTTTAACCACTTAAGCCCCGGAGGATTTGGCTGCTAAACGACCAGGGGGTATTTTGCGATTCTGCACTGCGTGACTTTAACGGACAATTGCGCGGTCGTGCGACGATGTACCTAAACGAATTTGACGTCCTTTTTTTCCCACAAACAGAGCTTTCTATTGGTGGTATTTGATCACCTGTGCGCTTTTTACTTTTTGCGCTATAAACAAAAAAAGAGCGTAAATTTTGCAAAAATAACAATATTTTTCACATTTTTTTATATGAAATTCCCCCAAAAAAATGTAAAAATCAAAATTTTTTAACATTTTCGGCCAATTTGTTTTATCCTACCTATGTTTGGTAAAAAAAATCACAAAAAGCGTATTTTTATTGGTTTGCGCAAAAGTTATCGCGTTTACTAACAAAGGGAAAGATTTTTGTCATTTTTGTTGTTTTTTTTTTAACGCGTAATGGCGGCGATCTGCGATTTTTTTTGCGGTACTGCGACATTGCGGCGGACAGATCGGACCCCTGACTGACATTTTTGACACTTTTGGGGTTACCAGTGACATTTCTACAGTAATCAGTGCTATACATATGCACTGTTACTGTAAAAATACACTGGTAGTGAAGGGGTTAACTTTATTTGTGAGGGAGGGGCTGTGTGTGTCCCTAGGGGCGTGCTTTCTACTGTGATTGGCTGTGGCTTGAGCTGTAAGGACACTGATCAACGGTTCTACATAGTAGATCCGTCTGATCAGTGTTTTTACACCGAGGAGAATGACAGGTGGCTTGTTTACACAAGCCGCCTGACTTTCTCCCTCACCCCCGACGATCGCCGAGTGACCGGCGGACATCGGGTCCGCCAGTCACACGCGCGGGGGGGGGGGGTCCGTGACCGCGCGGGAGCGGGAGCGCGCCTCCGCGGGCGCGCGCTCGCTCCCCAGACCCTCCCAGGCTAGTGACGTTAATTAACGTCACTCTGCCTGGCCGGGGCTGACCGCCGCAGTAAATTTACTTGCGGCGGTCGGCAAGCGGTTAAAAGGTAATATCGCATCACTGGTGGTCTAGCGGTACGGGCTGCTCGTCCTCCTCGCAGAGAGACAGGCTACTTCCGGCTTGCGCTCCACCTCGACAAAGGGATTGATGTCACAGCAAAATATGCTAAAGCATGCGCACTTTTGAAATTGGAGATCCATATATTTTTATCATCAAGGACATTCACCATGTTTTGAGCACTGAAGTCACTTTTATACAGTGTTGGGGGTAACTAGTTACAAAGTAACTAATTACAGTAACTAAATTACTTTTTTGGTAACTAAGTAAAGTAACTAGTTACAATACTAATATTGGTAACTACACTACTTTACTAGGCTATAGGAACGCGCTGTACTGCATTACCCAAGCCGTGCGATACAATCGTTATTTCGAAGAATAGAGAGGGATGAAGTTTATGACTTTTTGTTGCACTTTATGTTTTATTCAGTTTTTCCAGGTTTTGTTCTCATGTTACCCAAAGCCTGTGTTTATACAATAAACTCTATGCAGAAAGAGTGTCATGTATCTTCTTCTACACGGTCAGTTAAGAAAGAGGAAAGTAAAGTAATAAGCAGTGAAGTTACTTTTCAAATGCAGTAACTAGTAAAGTAATCTCGTTACAATTTACAGAAGTAACTAGTTACATTTTTTGAGTAACTACCCCAACACTGCTTTTATATATATATTTTTTGGGACTATATATATATATATATATATATTTTTTTTTTTTTTTCGTTGATTACTCACGGATAATTTCTTAGAATTTTATAATACTTCACTTATACTTGATCTTTTATATATATTTACAGGTTTTAGCCACCAATAATCTGCAGATGTTTTATCAGATGGAATTTTTTGATCACATGTTGTATTAATTTGCAATATTTATACTGGTATTATACTTACCATAGTAACAAATATATAGATATTGGTATTCACTGGTTTGAGCAAGCGCTGTATTTGGTCTAATTATAAGGCCAGAGACTTTCCATCAGCGGAGATGTCACCGCTAACATCCGCCGCTCCATAGGCCTGCATGGAGCATCCGATCCGCCTGAAAAATAGACAGGAGGACCTGATCGGAAAGCCGTGTGAAAGGGGCCTATTTATTTTGGTTTCCTTGTATGAATGGATTGCAAGGGTTGTTACCAATGACATAGCACACAGAGATTTAGGATAAATGCACATGACCAGTTTATTTAGATTATATTTACTTATTCAACATAGACACAGTGTCTTCAATAAACTAAATACAGCAGATAGAAGTTTGCTGTGGGGGATATATACAGTATGACACAATTCAGCTCTGATTTTATGATTACATGATTCCCACCAGGAGGTGGAAATTTGCCAGCTTTCAATATGGCGGTCGCAGCGCACTGACGTTAAGGGACGTGCTATGTGTGTCATGTGACTCCAAAGCTGGTCAGCTGGCTGGAAGAGAGAGCGTGGTCAGGTGACAGGATACACTTACATCGATTGGACGGTTTACTACCGGCACAGCCGTGTCGTGGGTGGGAGGGGCGGAGTCGCCTGCTGAGACAAATAAACATGGAGGTGATCTTTCACGAGAAAGTAAGTGGGAGGCGAGGGAGCCGGGGAGAGGGGGAGAGCTATGGGGGACTGAGGGTCATGTGTGTTGGAGCCAAATACTACCCCAGACCGAGGATGTGAGAGGGGCCTACCTGAGAGAGAGAGATCCCTGGCCTAAGAGAGATCCCTGACCTGAGAGAGATCCCTGGCCTAAGAGAGATCCCTGACCTGAGAGAGAGAGAGAGAGAGAGATCCCTGACCTGAGAGAGAGAGAGAGAGAGATCCCTGACCTGAGAGAGAGAGAGAGAGAGAGAGATCCCTGACCTGAGAGAAAGAGAGAGATCCCTGACCTGAGAGAGAGAGAGAGAGAGAGATCCCTGACCTGAGAGAAAGAGAGAGATCCCTGACCTGAGAGAGAGAGAGAGATCCCTGACCTGAGAGAGAGAGAGAGATCCCTGACCTGAGAGAGAGAGAGAGATCCCTGACCTGAGAGAGAGAGAGAGATCCCTGACCTGAGAGAGAGAGAGAGATCCCTGACCTGAGAGAGAGAGAGAGATCCCTGACCTGAGAGAGAGAGAGAGAGATCCCTGACCTGAGAGAGAGAGAGAGATCCCTGACCTGAGAGAGAGAGAGAGAGAGAGAGAGAGATCCCTGACCTGAGAGAGAGAGAGAGAGATCCCTGACCTGAGAGAGAGAGAGAGAGATCCCTGACCTGAGAGAGAGAGAGAGAGATCCCTGACCTGAGAGAGAGAGATCCCTGACCTGAGAGAGAGAGAGAGATCCCTGACCTGAGAGAGGGAGAGAGATCCCTGACCTGAGAGAGAGAGAGAGAGAGAGATCCCTGACCTGAGAGAGATCCCTGACCTGAGAGAGATCCCTGACCTGAGAGAGATCCCTGACCTGAGAGAGAGAGAGAGATCCCTGACCTGAGAGAGAGAGATCCCTGACCTGAGAGAGAGAGAGAGATCCCTGACCTGAGAGAGAGAGAGAGATCCCTGACCTGAGAGAGAGAGAGAGATCCCTGACCTGAGAGAGAGAGAGAGAGAGAGAGAGAGATCCCTGACCTGAGAGAGAGAGAGAGATCCCTGACCTGAGAGAGAGAGAGAGATCCCTGACCTGAGAGAGAGAGAGAGAGAGAGAGAGAGAGAGATCCCTGACCTGAGAGAGAGAGAGAGAGAGAGAGAGAGATCCCTGACCTGAGAGAAAGAGAGAGATCCCTGACCTGAGAGAGAGAGAGAGAGAGAGATCCCTGACCTGAGAGAGAGAGAGAGAGAGAGATCCCTGACCTGAGAGAGAGAGAGAGAGATCCCTGACCTGAGAGAGAGAGAGAGATCCCTGACCTGAGAGAGAGAGAGAGATCCCTGACCTGAGAGAGGGAGAGAGATCCCTGACCTGAGAGAGAGAGAGAGAGAGATCCCTGACCTGAGAGAGAGAGAGAGAGAGATCCCTGACCTGAGAGAGAGAGAGAGAGAGATCCCTGACCTGAGAGAGAGAGAGAGATCCCTGACCTGAGAGAGAGAGAGAGATCCCTGACCTGAGAGAGGGAGAGAGATCCCTGACCTGAGAGAGAGAGAGAGAGAGATCCCTGACCTGAGAGAGATCCCTGACCTGAGAGAGATCCCTGACCTGAGAGAGATCCCTGACCTGAGAGAGATCCCTGACCTGAGAGAGAGAGAGAGATCCCTGACCTGAGAGAGAGAGAGAGATCCCTGACCTGAGAGAGAGAGAGAGATCCCTGACCTGAGAGAGAGAGAGAGATCCCTGACCTGAGAGAGAGAGAGAGATCCCTGACCTGAGAGAGAGAGAGAGAGAGAGATCCCTGACCTGAGAGAGAGAGAGAGATCCCTGACCTGAGAGAGAGAGAGAGATCCCTGACCTGAGAGAGAGAGAGAGAGAGAGAGAGAGATCCCTGACCTGAGAGAGAGAGAGAGAGAGAGAGAGAGATCCCTGACCTGAGAGAAAGAGAGAGATCCCTGACCTGAGAGAGAGAGAGAGAGAGAGAGAGATCCCTGACCTGAGAGAGAGAGAGAGAGATCCCTGACCTGAGAGAGAGAGAGAGAGATCCCTGACCTGAGAGAGAGAGAGAGAGAGATCCCTGACCTGAGAGAGAGAGAGAGATCCCTGACCTGAGAGAGGGAGAGAGATCCCTGACCTGAGAGAGAGAGAGATCCCTGACCTGAGAGAGAGAGAGAGAGATCCCTGACCTGAGAGAGAGAGAGAGAGAGAGATCCCTGACCTGAGAGAGAGAGAGAGAGAGAGATCCCTGACCTGAGAGAGAGAGAGAGATCCCTGACCTGAGAGAGAGAGAGAGATCCCTGACCTGAGAGAGGGAGAGAGATCCCTGACCTGAGAGAGAGAGAGAGAGAGAGAGATCCCTGACCTGAGAGAGAGAGAGAGAGATCCCTGACCTGAGAGAGAGAGAGAGAGATCCCTGACCTGAGAGAGAGAGAGAGAGAGAGAGAGATCCCTGACCTGAGAGAGAGAGAGAGAGATCCCTGACCTGAGAGAGAGAGAGAGATCCCTGACCTGAGAGAGGGAGAGAGATCCCTGACCTGAGAGAGAGAGAGAGAGAGATCCCTGACCTGAGAGAGATCCCTGACCTGAGAGAGATCCCTGACCTGAGAGAGAGAGATCCCTGACCTGAGAGAGAGAGAGAGATCCCTGACCTGAGAGAGAGAGAGAGATCCCTGACCTGAGAGAGAGAGAGAGATCCCTGACCTGAGAGAGAGAGAGAGAGATCCCTGACCTGAGAGAGAGAGAGAGAGAGATCCCTGACCTGAGAGAAAGAGAGAGATCCCTGACCTGAGAGAGAGAGAGAGAGAGATCCCTGACCTGAGAGAGAGAGAGAGAGATCCCTGACCTGAGAGAAAGAGAGAGATCCCTGACCTGAGAGAAAGAGAGAGATCCCTGACCTGAGAGAGAGAGAGAGAGATCCCTGACCTGAGAGAGAGAGAGAGATCCCTGACCTGAGAGAGAGAGAGAGATCCCTGACCTGAGAGAGAGAGAGAGATCCCTGACCTGAGAGAGAGAGAGAGATCCCTGACCTGAGAGAGAGAGAGAGAGAGATCCCTGACCTGAGAGAAAGAGAGAGATCCCTGACCTGAGAGAGAGAGAGAGAGAGAGATCCCTGACCTGAGAGAGAGAGAGAGAGATCCCTGACCTGAGAGAGAGAGAGAGAGATCCCTGACCTGAGAGAGAGAGAGAGAGATCCCTGACCTGAGAGAGAGAGAGAGAGATCCCTGACCTGAGAGAGAGATCCCTGACCTGAGAGAGGGAGAGAGATCCCTGACCTGAGAGAGAGAGAGAGAGAGAGAGAGAGAGAGATCCCTGACCTGAGAGAGATCCCTGACCTGAGAGAGATCCCTGACCTGAGAGAGATCCCTGACCTGAGAGAGATCCCTGACCTGAGAGAGAGAGAGAGATCCCTGACCTGAGAGAGAGAGAGAGATCCCTGACCTGAGAGAGAGAGAGAGAGAGAGAGAGAGAGATCCCTGACCTGAGAGAGAGAGAGAGAGATCCCTGACCTGAGAGAGAGAGAGAGAGAGAGAGAGAGAGAGATCCCTGACCTGAGAGAGAGAGAGAGAGATCCCTGACCTGAGAGAGGGAGAGAGATCCCTGACCTGAGAGAGAGAGAGAGAGAGAGAGAGAGAGATCCCTGACCTGAGAGAGATCCCTGACCTGAGAGAGATCCCTGACCTGAGAGAGATCCCTGACCTGAGAGAGAGAGAGATCCCTGACCTGAGAGAAAGAGAGAGATCCCTGACCTGAGAGAGAGAGAGAGAGAGAGAGAGAGAGAGAGAGAGAGATCCCTGACCTGAGAGAGAGAGAGAGAGAGAGAGAGATCCCTGACCTGAGAGAGGGAGAGAGATCCCTGACCTGAGAGAGGGAGAGAGATCCCTGACCTGAGAGAAAGAGAGATCCCTGACCTGAGAGAGAGAGAGAGAGAGAGAGAGAGAGAGAGAGAGAGATCCCTGACCTGAGAGAGATCCCTGACCTGAGAGAGAGAGATCCCTGACCTGAGAGAGAGAGATCCCTGACCTGAGAGAGAGAGATCCCTGACCTGAGAGAGAGAGATCCCTGACCTGAGAGAGAGAGATCCCTGACCTGAGAGAGAGAGAGAGAGAGAGAGATCCCTGACCTGAGAGAGAGAGAGATCCCTGACCTGAGAGAAAGAGAGAGATCCCTGACCTGAGAGAGAGAGAGATCCCTGACCTGAGAGAAAGAGAGAGATCCCTGACCTGAGAGAGAGAGATCCCTGACCTGAGAGAGGGAGAGAGATCCCTGACCTGAGAGAAAGAGAGATCCCTGACCTGAGAGAGAGAGATCCCTGACCTGAGAGAGATCCCTGACCTGAGAGAGAGAGATCCCTGACCTGAGAGAGAGAGATCCCTGACCTGAGAGAGAGAGATCCCTGACCTGAGAGAGAGAGATCCCTGACCTGAGAGAGAGAGAGAGATCCCTGACCTGAGAGAGATCCCTGACCTGAGAGAGATCCCTGACCTGAGAGAGATCCCTGACCTGAGAGAGAGGGAGAGAGATACCTGAGAGAGAGAGAGATCCCTGACCTGAGAGAGATCCCTGACCTGAGAGAGAGAGAGAGAGAGATCCCTGACCTGAGAGAGATCCCTGACCTGAGAGAGAGAGAGATCCCTGACCTGAGAGAGAGAGAGATCCCTGACCTGAGAGAGAGATCCCTGACCTGAGAGAGAGAGAGAGAGATCCCTGACCTGAGAGAGAGAGAGAGAGATCCCTGACCTGAGAGAGAGATCCCTGACCTGAGAGAGAGATCCCTGACCTGAGAGAGAGATCCCTGACCTGAGAGAGAGATCCCTGACCTGAGAGAGAGATCCCTGACCTGAGAGAGAGATCCCTGACCTGAGAGAGAGATCCCTGATCTGAGAGAGAGATCCCTGACCTGAGAGAGAGATCCCTGACCTGAGAGAGAGATCCCTGACCTGAGAGAGCACAGAGTGTCACTGACCACCATTGTAAGTGATCCCATATTATTGGTGTTTCCTCTTTTCTGTAGTAAATAAGAAAACCTTCATTGCGGTTATCACACACCACGAATAGAACGCTCTGTCAGTCTGAAAAAAAAAAAAAGATATAAAATTGATTTGGTACAAAGGCGTGTGATGGAGTCATTGTCAGTCAAACTATCATAGTACCTAAAAATAGCCTGGACAGGGAATTACAGGCTGGTATTCATTGTCTGACGGATGCCTGACGATCCGATCTCGTCATGGCGCCTCTCCTCATTGGATTCCCAATGTTACATTTTGGTAAGTGCAGCATTCGGAGAAGGAAGAGCCCAAGCTATGTAGAAGAGGTAGGTGGGCAATCTTCCCTCTGCAGTCTCCAATAAATCTAGAACTCCAGCAGGGGACGCCCCCCCCCCCCCCCCCCCGGGTGGACTGACCCAATAAATGTGTGCCTTCCCTTCCTGTGTTCCAGCAAGAGGGCTCCCTGTGTGCCCAGCACTGCCTGAACAACCTTCTCCAAGGAGAATACTTCAGCCCCGTGGAATTATCTTCTATCGCCATGCAGCTGGATGAGCAGGAGAGGATGAGGATGGCGGAAGGAGGGCTGCAAAGTGCTGAATACAGAACCTTCATGCAAGTAAGCTTTGTTCTTTCCAAAATGATCAAGCTTCAGATTAACCCTTTAATGTCTAAAGGTAGAACAATTCCTATCATCTGCTCCCGTTTTTGTAACTTTGACATGTGTTAGTAAAACTGAATACAATATATCATCGCAGCTCTATGGTGGGAATTATACCGCATTCATTTCAAGATAAATTCAGCCTTCATTTGATGACAGCTTGTATAACGGTGTCAATACTTTTCATGTGACAACACTGAAGAAATGACACTTTGCTACAATGTAAAGTAGTGAGTGTACAGCTTGTATAACAGTGTAAATTTACTGTCCCCTCAAAATAACTCAACACACAGCCATTAATGTCTAAACTGCTGGCAACAAAAGTGAGTACACCCCTAAGTGACAATGTCCAAATTGGGCCCAAAGTGTCAATATTTTGTGTTGCCACCATTATTTTCCAGCACCGCCCTAACTTTCTTGGGCATGGAGTTTCCCCAGAGCTTCACAGGTTGCCATCAGAGTCCTCTTCCACTCCTCCATGATGACATCACAGAGCTGGTGGATGTTAGAGACCTTGCGCCCCTCCACCTTCTGTTTGAGGATGTCCCACAGATGCTCAATTGGGTTTAGGTCTGGAGACATGCTTGGCCAGTCCATCACCTTTACCCTCAGATTCTTTAGCAAGGCAGTGGTCGTCTTGGAGGTGTGTTTGGGGACATTATGTTGGAATACTGCCCTGCGGCCCAGTCTCCTAAGGGATCATGCTCTCCTTCAGTATGTCACAGTACATGTTGGCATTCATGGTTCCCTCAATGAACTGTACCTCCCCAGTGCCGGCAGCACTCATGCAGCCCCAGACCACGACACTCCCACCACCATGCTTGACTGTAAGCAAGACACTCTTGTCTTTGTACTCCTCACCTGGTTGCTGCCACACACGCCTGACACCATCTGAACCAAATAAGTTTATCTTGGTCTCATCAGACCACAGGAGATGGTTCCAGTAATCCATGTCCTTAGTCTGCTTGTCTTCAGCAAACTGTTTGCGGGCTTTCTTATACATCATCTTTAGAAGAGGCTTCCTTCTGGGACGACATTCATGCAGACCAATTTGATGCAGTGTGCGGCGTATGGTCTGAGCACTGACAGGCTGACCCCCCCACCCCTTCAACCTCTGCAGCAATGCTGGTAGCACTCATACCTCTATTTCCCAAAGACAACCTCTGGATATGATTCTGAGCACGTGCACACACTTTGGTGGACCATGGAGAGGCCTGTTCTGAGTGGAACCTGTCTTGTTAAACCGCTGTATGATCTTGGCCACCGTGCTGCAGCTCAGTTTCAGGGTCTTGGCAATCTTCTTATAGCCTAGGCCATCTTTATGCAGAGCAACAATTCTTTTTTTTCACATCTTCAGAGAGTTCTTTGCCATGAGGTGCCATGTTGAACTTCCAGTGACCAGTATGAAAGAGTGAGAGCGATAACACCAAATTTAACACACCTGCTCCCCATTCACACCTGAGACCTTGTAACACTAACGGGTCACATGACACCAGGGAGGGAAAATGGCTAATTGGGCCCTATTTGGACATTTTCACTTAGGGGTGTACTCACTTTTGTTGCCAGCGGTTTAGACATTAATGGCTGTGTGTTGAGTTATTTTGAGGGGACAGAAAATGTACACTGTTAGTCTGCGTTCACACTGGGGGCGGCTTCAAAGTCGCCCAACTCTGAAGCCGTCCATGCAGAGCAACTTGAGCGTGGCTTGCATACGACTTCTCTAATAGAAGTCAATGCAAGTCGCCCCCAAAGTAGTGCAGGAACCTTTTTCTAAGTCGGAGCAACTTGAGTCGCTCTGATTTAGAACGGTTCCATTGCACTGAATGGAGCGCGACTTGTCAGGCGGCTAAGTCACCTGACAAGTTGCCCCAGTGTGAACCCAGGCTTATATAAGCTGTACACTCACTACCTTACATTGTAGCAAAGTGTAATTTCTTCATTGTTGACACATGAAAAGAATAAAATATTTACAAAATGCGAGGGATATATATATATGTGTATATGTGTATATGTATGTATGTATGTGTGTGTGTGTATATATATATATATATATATATATATATATAATAATTTTTTATTATTTGGGGGGGGGGGGGTTAAGGTTAGGGGTTATTTATCATTACTAGGGATGCACCGAAATGAAAATTTTGGACCGAAACCGAAAATGCAGGATGCCCTTGGCCGAAAACCGAAACCGAAAATGACTTTTTCCCCCAAAAAAATTTAAAATGGATAGAACAGGGGCATACACCAAAAACAGGCAGGCGTACACCTGTCGCTGCCACCCTGTCACAGTATATGTACTGTGACGGGTTGGCAAGAGGTTAATTTAATTACCAATGGTATTTGTATTATGAAGCATGAGGGGTTAATGTATTGCCACTGCTGGTCACTCATCTATTAGTGACTGACCAGTGGAAGGTAATTAACCCCTTTGTGCTGCATTAGTGCAACCAGTATCAGTGTTAATTAACACTGGTTGCACTGATACTGGTTGCACTAATGCAGCACAAAGGGGTTAATTACCTGCCACTGGTCAGTCACTAATAGATGAGTGACCAGCAGTGGCAATACATTAACCCCTCATGCTTCATAATACAAATATCATTGGTAAGCTGCCTCAGCCCCCCCCCCCCCCCCACTGCCTCAGCTACCCCTCCTCGGGTGTCCTTCATTCAAAAGTCCCGCCTCTGGCCGGGGACACCGCCTCTCAATGACGTCCCTACTACTCTGTGCATTAGTGAATGGACATACCAGGCGGGAGGGCGGGGCGAGCGGCCGCTATAGATATTACTATGTGATCCTTCCCTGTGCATCCCTGTCAGCCTGTCAGTGTCAACTATGTGTGAATGAGAACAGAACTGACCTAACACCAAGCGGGGGGGCGGGGCGAGCGGCCGCTATAGATATTACTATGTGATCCATCCCTGTGCATCCCTGTAAGCCTGTCAACTATGTGTGAATGAGAACAGAACAGAACTGACCTGACACCGGGCGGGGGGAGCGGCCGCTATTAGCTGTAACTATGTGAGAGCTTCACTTCCTTGTCAGCGGAGATACATGCCTGTCAGGGAAGTGAAAGCCCCGCCCCCCCCCCCGCCCGGTGTTAGGTCAGTTCTGTTCTCATTCACACATAGTTGACACTGACAGGCTGACAGGGATGCACAGGGAAGGATCACATAGTAATATCTATAGCGGCCGCTCGCCCCGCCCTCCCGCCTGGTATGTCCATTCACTAATGCACAGAGTAGTAGGGACGTCATTGAGAGGCGGACGGCCGGCCAGAGGCGGGACTTTTAAAGCCTGCCCTGCGCTGCACTGCGCCCTCCTCCTTCTCCACGGCGGCCATTATTTTCGGCAATGTTAACCCATTATCGGCCGAAACGAGATAGGCTCATTTTCGGCCGATAATTTCGGTGGCCGAAATTTCGGTGCATCCCTAATTATTACATAGTATTCATTTGTTGTAAGTATTTCTCCCCTCCCCCTGCTTGTAATAGCAGTTGAGCAGCTCCGATTGCTATCACAAGGGAGCTGACCACCTGCTCTAAAAAATGAAACCGGTGTGATGCCTGCAGCTGCATATCATCCAGGTATAACCACCAAAGGTCCATCCAGGTACAGGCAGGTCACTGGACGGGAAGTGGTTAAACGTGTATGCTCCTCTGGCGGTGCAGTCTTTGGCTGTGAAATATAAGAGAGATTTGTTCTCACTTCTTGTTTAGGTGACCCTTCCTCTGAGGTGGGAGGTGAAGGGAAGAAAGTAAATGTAAAGTTTCAGCATCTTGTAGATACTTAGCTTTTTGTATTATTACTGATTTTTCCACCCCTGTTATTGCAGCAACCGTCTGGAAACATGGATGACAGCGGATTCTTCTCTATTCAGGTAAGATCAGTTACCTGCCATGGATGGAGGCTTCTAGACTTTTCTATAATAAATGACATTCAAGCAGTGAGTTTGAGCAATGTTAGTGAATGAAAGGTATGATTTTTATTCAGGTTTAACCAGTTATAAACTGTTTTTTTCCTGCATCAAAAACGCAGGGACAGTAGGTTACGTGGGTACCAATGGCAAGGTTCACACCATTGCACTGGGATCCTGTACAGCAGTGTTCCCCAACCCCCGGGCTGCGGACCGGTACCGGTCCGTGGATCAAACAGTACGGGGCCACTCAAGGAACTTTAAATTATTTTACTGTCTCGGCAGCGGCGGCCGGGGCGCTGGGGGGCAGAGCAGTGCACCCCGAGAACCAACCCATTGAGTGACAATAGTGAATGAAAGGGGGCACGCTGGCATCTCTGCATTAAAAGGGGGAACGCTGGCATCTCTGCATTGAAAGGAGGCACGCTGGTATCTCTGCATTGAAAGGGGGCACGCTGGTATCTCTGCATTGAAAGGGGGCACGCTGGCATCTCTGCATTGAAAGGGGGCACGCTGGTATCTCTGCATTGAAAGGGGGCACGCTGGTATCTCTGCATTGAAAGGGGGCATGCTGGTATCTCTGCATTGAAAGGGGGCACGCTGGCATCTCTGCATTGAAAGGGGGAAACGCTGGTCTCTCTGCATTGAAAGGGGGCACGCTGGTCTCTCTGCATTGAAAGGGGGCAGGCTGGCATCTCTGCATTGAAAGGGGGCACGCTGGCATCTCTGCATTGAAAGGGGGCACGCTGGCATCTCTGCATTGAAAGGGGGCACGCTGGTCTTTCTGCATTGAAAGGGGGCACGCTGGCATCTCTGCATTGAAAGGGGGAAACGCTGGTCTCTCTGCATTGAAAGGGGGCACGCTGGCATCTCTGCATTGAAAGGGGGAAACGCTGGCATCTCTGCATTGAAAGGGGGCACGCTGGCATCTCTGCATTGAAAGGGGGCACACTGGTCTTTCTGCATTGAAAGGGGGCAGGCTGGCATCTCTGCATTGAAAGGGGGAAACGCTGGCATCTCTGCATTGAAAGGGGGAAATGCTGGCATCTCTGCATTGAAAGGGGGCACGCTGGCATCTCTGCATTGAAAGGGGGCACGATGATCTCTGCATTGAAGGGGGCACGCTGGTATCTCTGCATTGAAAGGGCAATCAAAACAAGTGGGCCACGGAAAAATTATCAAACGTTTACCGGTCCGCGGCAATAAAAATGTTGGGGAGCACTGCTGTACAGGCAACAAAAGTAGAAAATGTTGCATTTTTTATGCAAGGAGCTGCACTGGAATGAGACAAATCTCATTAAAAACACACCTAAACACATTACAGCAAAAAAAAAAAAACTTGGGAAAAAGCACACTGGAATACTTACAAAAACGCACCTGTTTGTTTCAAAAATGTGCATGTAAAGATACATCTGGACAGTGGCGGCCCGTCCATTGGGGGCGCAGAGGCGCTACCCCCCTATCCATGCGTCCGGCCCCCTAATCTACATGCAGGGCGCCAGTCGCATGGATTCCAATGGGGTTTTTCTTTTTTTTTGAAGCACGTGATTAGAGCCAGAGAGCATTGTGCCCTGAGCCCACCCAGTTTTGTGACAATATCAAATGAATATTCGCTATTGTCACACGAATCATCCTCCTGGCCAATCGGGAAGAGGGTCCTGAGACCCGTTTCCCAATTGCCCGAAAGGAGAAGCCATGCCAAGGAGGAGGGAGGAGACGCAGGAGACTGAGGGGGAAGCCGCCGCTGCTGCCTGCCTGCCCTCCGCATGTCCAGGGTCAGTGAGCCAGCGACTGGGAGAGGGGCGGGGGGCGTATGGTGTGGTCTGGGGGGGTATGGTGTGCCCCCCCCCCCCCCCCCAATGCATGTGTTTACGTTTGTACGTGTGTATATTTTTTTTTTCATCACATAGGGGACAAAAAGGTCCCTACGTGATTTTTTATTTTTTTTATTTTGTGAAAGGTTCTCGTTAATGAGACACGCAGAATCTAAAATACCCCAAATGTCTCCTCTGGGCACCACTGAATGTTTTTTGCATTGCAAAACATTGCTTCCCAGCTAGTCGGGGACAACAAGAGGCTGACCCGGAAGTGACCACATAGACGTCGCTTTCTGGGTCACAGTAAGAAGGGGAGCTTCTCTCCTTCCTCAACACCCTAAAGCCCCCACACCACCCCCACACACACACACAGCTGCCGACAGCCCCCATGTATGGCCCGCAGATGGGTAAGCA
>NC_138780.1:192698039-192715539 GCF_965119305.1 Pelophylax lessonae | reverse complement strand
ACTGCGACATTGCGGTGGACAGATCGGACCCCTAACTGACATTTTTGACACTTTTGGGGGGAGCAGTGACATTACTACAGTAATCAGTGCTAAAAATATGCAATGTTACTGTAATAATGACACTGGCAGGGAAGGGGTTAACATTATGGGTGATCAAGGGGTCAAATGTGAGCCTAGGGGAGTGATTCTAACTGTGGGGGGGGGCTTCTGAAATGACCATAGAGACATGTGTTCCTATATAGAAGGATCACAGGAGCTCTGTGATCATTCCAGAGAGCAGAACGGTCAGCTGCGTTTACAACAACCGACCGTTCTTCTCTCTCAGCGGGGAGTGATCGCGGGTGTCAGGCGGCAATCAGACCAGCCGGCCCCATGCATCGGAGTCCCCACTACCGAATGGGGGCGGGAGTGCGCCCTTGCCCCTTAGCTGCAGGTGCGCGACCGACGTATACCTACGGCGGTTTGTGCAAGAGGGCCAGCCTGCCGGAGGGCGGTCCTTAAGTGGTTAAAAAGGGGAAAAAAGATATTTTAATTTTTTTTTCTATATCTATTCAAAAATGTTTTGCCTTTCATTTCTATTTAAAGAAGAAGTAAACTCTTCCTTTTTTTTTTTTCCCCTGCAAAGTAAATGCATAATGTGCTAGTATGCTTCGCATACTACCACATTATGTAACCCTTACCTCCAAACGAAGCCCTCGTCGTCCCCGCTGGAGGCCGCATTAATCTTCAGTCGTCTTCCTTCCTGGTCTGTGGACTCCGGCTGTGCTACTGGCCGGGAGCCGCGTGACGTCCCCCCCCGCGTGGCACAGGGCTCGGGAAGAAACGGTATGGACGGCCATTTCTTCAGAGCGCATGCACCGATGATGTCATCGGCTGCATGAAATGTAAATTTCTACTAAACGGTGCAAGGTTAGGAGATATTTACAGTGCCTATAGGTAAGCCTTATTATTAAATTATTATTTATTATTATTATTATTATTATTATTATTATTATTATAAAATATTATTAAATAAAATATTAATATTAAAAATTACAGAGGGTTTACAACCTCTTTAAAACTAAATGGGTTGTTTTATAAGGTGATCGTTTGCAATCACTTTAACCTTTTATACGTGGTTTTTTTTTTTTTTTTTTTTTTTTTTTTTTGGATGAGAATATAGTATTTTATTTTTAGTTTTACGGGGCTCCTTGCAACTGTAGATTTTATTAATAATATTATTATTTATTTATTTTTTTTTTATTTCATTCCTAGAAACGAACGGGCTTTTATTTGCAATTATAAGGAACACTGGTTTACTGTACGAAAATTAGGCATACAGGTAGGTTTCATTATTTTTTTTAATTTTTTTTTTTTTTCACGTTTATTGGGTTGTAAAGCTGGTCTTGCAGTAAAATGCTAGGTCTACTTACTGAATACCACCTTCCCCTAATCTACAATTGCTGCATTATACCTGGGGAAAGAGATTAGAAAATATATTACTTTACCTCTATCTGCTCTGTTTTACTGCGCTCAGCTAAGACCGGCATTTTACAACAAATTCATAAGATTCAGGCTGCAGTGTGGAGCCCCATGGAGTTCTCATTGCTTATCAAAGAGGATTGGACTCACCTACTGGCTGTAAATTAACCACTTGACTCGTTGAAGTTTTACCCCCCCATTTATGACCAGGCCATTTTTTGCGATACGGCACTGCGTTTAATTTACTTGACAATTGCGCGCTCATGCAAAGCTGTACCCAAATAAAATTTACATAATTTTTTTTTTTTTTTTTTCAACAAATACAGCTTTTTAACCACTTTACCACCGGAGGATTTTGCTGTCTTACGTCCAGGCCACTTTTTGCGATTCGGCGCTGTGCGAATTTAACTGACAATTGCGCGGTCATGCGACGCTGTACCCAAACGAAATTTACGTCCTTTTTTTTCCCACAAACAGAGCTTTCTTTTGGTGGTATTTGATCACCTGTGCGATTTTTACTTTTTGCGCTATGAACAAAAAAAGAGCGTAAATTTTGAAAAGGTAACAATATTTTTCACATTTTTTTTATATGAAATTCCCTCCCCAAAAAAATGTAAAAATCAAAATTTTTTTTAAATTTTTGGCCAATTTGTTTTCTGCTACCTATGTTTGGTAAAAAAAAAAAAATCACAATAAGCGTATTATGATTAGTTTGCGCAAAAGTTATTGCGTTTACTAACTAAGGGAAAGATTTCTGTAATTTTTGGTGTTTTTTTTTTTTTTTTTAACGAGTAATGGCGGCGATCTGCGATTTTTTTTTTTTTTTTTTTTTTTTTTTTTTTTTTTTTTTTTCGGGACTGCGACATTGCGGCGGACAGATCGGACCCCTAACTGACATTTTTGACACTTTTGGGGTTACCAGTGACATTACTGCAGTAATCAGTGCTATACATATGCACTGTTACTGTAAAAATGACACTGGCAGTGAAGGGGTTAACTTTTTTTGAGAGGGAGGGGCTATGTGTGTCCCTAGGGGCGTGATTCTAACTATGATTGGCTGTGGCTTGAGGTGTAGGAACAGTGATCAACGGTCCTACATAGTAGAACCGTATGATCACCATTCTTACACAGGGGAGAATGACAGGCGGCTTGTTTACATCAGCCGCCTGCCTTTCTCCCTCTGCACCGATGACATCGGGTCCGCCGGGCACACGCGCGCGGGGGGGGGCGGGGGGGTTCCGTAACCGAGCGGGAGCGCTCGCTCCCTAGACCCTCACAGGCAGAGCGACGTAGTACTACGTCGCTCTGCCTGTGAGGAGCTGACTGCCGACGTAAATAGTCGTGCGGCAGTCGGCAAGTGGTTAATGGTGATCACCACTGCATTTTTTTTTTTTTTTGCGCTATAAACAAAAGAAAAAGGCTGCCAATTTTTTGAAGAAAAAAAAAATATTTTTTTTTTATTTCCTGCTATAAACAATATAAAAAAATTTAAAAAATCACATTTATTCATAAATGTAAGCCAATATGTATTCTGCTACATGTTTTGGGTAAAAAAATCCCAATAAACATACAGTATCTCACAAAAGTAAGTACACCCCTCTTTTTTTTGTAAATATTTTATAAAAAAAAATGTGCTGAAAAACTTGGCGTAATATACGGTAGTTTGTAGACACTAACGTTCAAGTAAACCAATAAAGTATACAGTATCTCACAAAAGTTAGTACACCCCTCACATTTTGTAAATATTTTATTCTATCTTTTCATGTGACAACACTGAAGAAATGACACTTTGCTACAATGTAAAGTAGTGAGTGTACAGCTTGTATAACAGTGTAAATTTGCTGTCCCCTCAAAATAACTCAACACACAGCCATTAATGTCTAAACCGCTGGCAACAAAAGTGAGTACATCCCTAATTAATTGAAAATGTTCAAATTGGTGTCAATATTTTGTGTGGCCACCATTATTTTCCAGCAGTGCCTTAACCCTCTTAGGCATGGAGTTCACCAGAGCTTCACAGGTTGCCACTGTAGTCCTCTTCCACTCCTCCATGATGACATCACAGAGCTGGTGGATGTTAGAGACCTTGAGCTCCTCCACCTTCCATTTAAGGATGCCCCACAGATGCTCAATAGGGTTTGGGTCTGGAGACATGCTTGGCCAGTCCATCACCTTTACCCTCAGCTTCTTTAGCAAAGCAGTGGTCATCTTGGAGGTGAGTTTGGGGTCGTTATAATGTTGGAATACTGCTCTGCAGCCCAGTCTCCGAAGGGAGGGGATCATGCTCTGCTTCAGTATGTCACAGTACATGTTGGCATTCATGGTTCCCTCAGTGAACTGTAGCTCCTCAGTCCCCAGTGCCGGCAGCACTCATGCAGCCCCAGACCATGACACTCCCACCACCATTCAAGCTTTTAGGCAAGACACACTTGTCTTTGTACTCCTCACCTGGTTGCCGCTACACACGCTTGACACCATCTGAACCAAATTTTATCTTGGTCTCATCAGACCACAGGACATGGTTCCAGTAATCCATGTCCTTAGTCTGCTTGTCATCAGCAAACTGTTTGCGGGCTTTCTTGTGCATCATCTTTAGAAGAGGCTTCCTTCTGGGAGGACAGCCATGCAGACCAATTTGATGCAGTGTGCGGCGTATGGTCTGAGCACTGACAGGCTGACCCCCCACCCCTTCAACCTCTGCAGCAATGCTGGCAGCACTCATACGTCTATTTCCCAAAGACAACCTCTGGATATGACGCTGAGCACGTGCACTCAACTTCTTTGGTCGACCATGGCGAGGCCTGTTCTGAGTGGAACCTGTCCTGGTAAACCGCTGTATGGTCTTGGCCACCGTGCTGCAGCTCAGTTTCAGGGTCTTGACAATCTTCTTATAGCCTAGGCCATCTTTATGTAGAGCAACAATTCTTTTTTTTTTCAGATCCTCAGAGAGTTCTTTGCCATGAGGTGCCATGTTGAACTTCCAGTGACCAGTATGAGAGAGTGAGAGCGATAACACCAAATTTAACACACCTGCTCCCCAATCACACCTGAGACCTTGTAACACTAACTAGTCACATGACACCGGGGAGGGAAAATGGCTAATTGGGCCCAATTTGGACATTGTCACTTAGGGGTGTACTCACATTTGTTGCCAGCGGCTTAGACATTAATGGCTGTGTGTTGAGTTATTTTGAGGGGACAGCAAATTAACACTGTTATACAAGCTGTACACTTGCTATCAAAGATCCAAAGACCAAGAGAGGTCAGAAAAAGCGGGACTATATGGGCATGTGTGTGGCTGAAAGGATGCAATCACAATACCACTATATAAAAAAACATATACAACTTTATTAAAAGTATTAAAAAAGACAAAAATATGAATGTTGTCATATCATTATTTTTTTCTTTTTAATACTTTCAATAAAGTTGTATATGTTTTTTTATATAGTGGTATTGTGATTGCATCCTTTCAGCCACACACATGCCCATATAGTCCCGGTTTTTCTGACCTCTCTTGGTCTTTGGTTCTTTGATATTTCATTATTGGAGATGATGGCATGTATATCACGGTACAATTTTTTGAACTGTACACTCACTACTTTACATTGTAGCAAAGTGTCATTTCTTCAGTGTTGTCACATGAAAAGATAGAATAAAATATTTACAAAAATGTGAGGGGTGTACTCACTTTTGTGAGATCCGGTATATTTGATTGGTTTACGTGAACGTTGGTGTCCACAAACTATATATTTATGGAATTTTTATTTGTTTTTTTTTATACTAGTAATGGTGGCTGTCAGCGACTTAACTTGACTGCGATATTGCAGCGGACAGTGAACACCAACTGACACTTTTGACATTTTGGGGGAACCAGTCACCCGAATAATGTGATCAGTGATAATACTGTACACTGTCACTGTACTAATGACACTGGCAGGGAAGGGGTAACGGGAGATCAAAGGGTTAACTGTGTACCTAGCCAGTGTTTTTGTGTATTCTATGTGCGGCTTTTACTAAGAGAAGTTATTTTTTTTTTTTTCTCTGCTTTGCAGGAACATAAAATCCATCCCTTCCCCCTGTCAGAATGGAGATCTGCCTTGTTTACATTGGCAGAGATCTGTTCTGTGTCTTTTACTGATGATTGGTGGGTGTCGGCGGACATCCAGTGTCCGGCACCCACAGATCAGCTTCTGCTGTAATTATTCCTTTTGTCATCCTTATTTATATTACAAAGGATGCGGTGTAATAGGAATACACGCGATGAAAGAAAAAGTGTTAAAATAAAATAAATAATAAATAAAAAAAAAATGCAAAGTGCCCCCATCCCACTGTGCTCGCGCGCAGAAGCGAATGCATATGGAAATAGCGTTCGCACCACACCTGTGAGGTATTGCATGCGAATGTTGGAGCAATAGTTCTAGCACTAGACCTCCTCTGGAACTCTAAACTGGTAACCTGTAAAGGCGTTTAAAGCGTCACCTATGGAGATTTTTAAGTACCGTAGTTTGTCGCTTATTCTATGAGCGTGTGCAATTTTAAAGCATGACATGTTAGGTATCTATTTACTCGGTGTAACATCGTCTTTAACATTATAGAAAAAAATTGGGGTATGTATTCTGTTTTAACAGTACAAATGGCCACTGCCTTCGCCTGTAACTGGCTTTTGCAGCAAGGTGCACATGGAAGGGCAACGCATGCAAAACAAAACCAAAGGAAGTTCCCAGCTCAACTTACTGACCAGCCTGCTAACCAACCGAATTTACCTATCTAACTGTAAAACTGGGGTTTAATTTACAAACATTTGAAAATACAAACCCGATTCCAAAAAAGTTGGGACGCTGTACAAATTGTGAATAAAAACAGAATGCAATGATGTGGAAGTTTGAAATTTCAATATTTTATTCAGAATACAACATAGATGACATATCAAATGTTTAAACTGAGAAAATGTATCATTTTAAGGGAAATATAAGTTGATTTTAAATTTCATGGCATCAACACATCTCCAAAAAGTTGGGACAAGGCCATGTTTACCACTGTGTGGCCTCCCCTCTTCTTTTTATAACAGTCAGGAAACGTCTTGGGACTGAGGAGACAAGTTGCTGAAGTTTAGGAATAGGAATGTTGTCCCATTCTTGTCTAATACAGGCTTCTAGTTCCTCAACTGTCTTAGGTCTTCTTTGTCACATCTTTCTCTTTATGATGCGCCAAATGTTTTCTATGGGTGAAAGGTCTGGACTGCAGGCTGGTCATTTCAGTACCCGGATCCTTCTTCTAGGCAGCCATGATGTTGTAATTGATGCAGTATGTGGTCTGGCATTGTCATGTTGGAAAATGCAAGGTCTTCCCTGAAAGAGACGGCGTCTGGATGGGAGCCTATGTTGTTCTAGAACTTGGATTTACCTTTCAGCATTGATGGTGCCTTTCCAGATGTGTAAGCTGCCCATGCCACACGCACTCATGCAATCCCATACCATCAGAGATGCCGGCTTCTGAACTGAGCGCTGAGAACAACTTGGGTTGTCCTTGTCCTCTTTAGTCCGGATGGCATGGTGTCCCAGTTTTCCAAAAAGAATTTAAATTTTGATTCAGCGGACCACAGAACAGTTTTCCACTTTGCCACAGACCATTCTAAATGAGCCTTGGCCCAGAGAAAACGCCTGCGCTTCTGTATCATGTTTAGATATGGCTTCTTTTTTGGCCTATAGCGTTTTAGCCGGCAACGGTGAATGGCACGGTGGATTGTGTTCACCAACAATGTTTTCTGGAAGTATTCCTGAGCCCATGTTGGGATTTCCATTACAGTAGCATTCCTGTATGTGATGCAGTGCCGTCTAAGGGCCCGAAGATCACTGTCATCCAGTATGGTTTTCCGGCCTTGACCCTTACACACAGAGATTGTTCCAGATTCTCTGAATCTTTGGATGATATTATGCACTGTAGATGATGATAACTTCAAACTCTTTGCAATTTTTCTCTGAGAAACTCCTTTCTGATATTGCTCCACTATTTTTCGCCGCAGCATTGGGGGAATTGGTGATCCTCTGCCCATCCTGACTTCTGAGAGACACTGCCACTCTGAGAGGCTCTTTTTATACCCAATTATGTTGCCAATTGACCCAATAAGTTGCAAAATGGTCCTCCAGATGTTCCTTATATGTACATTTAACTTTTCTGGCCTCTTATTGCTACCCCTCCCAACTTTTTTGGAATGTGTAGCTCTCATGAAATCCATAATGTGCCAATATTTGGGATGGCATTTCAAAATGTCTCACTTTCAACATTTGATATGTTATCTATATTATATTGTGAATAAAATATAAGTTTATGAGATTTGTAAATTAGTCCATTCCTTTTCTACTCACAATTTTGTACAGTGTCCCAACTTTTTTGGAATCGGGTTTGTACATGCGTAAGCTACAGACCCACTTTACGATGCCCCAGTATCTGAAGTCTTAACTCTAAATTTTGAGAGCCTCCACAGTGGAAGCACATGTATTATAATGGATAGGCAGAGGACAGGTGAGCCTGTAGGGAGCCCACCATTTCTTAAAGGCACGAGGACGCACTGGACACCCAGCATATAGCACAAAGGCAGTAAGGTGTCCAATACATCCCCTCCCTAATCATTCAACAGTACAAACAAATGGCCCCTGCCCCCACCTATAACTGGCCTTTGCACCAAGGAGCATATGGAAGGGTGATGCATGCAAAACAAAACCAAAGAAATTCCCAGCTCAACTTATTGACCAGCCTGCTAGCCAACCAAATTGTCTTGTCTAAGAGCATTAAAAACTGCAAACTAAAAGACACATTACCAGTTCATGCGCTGATCCTAGATTTAAACCGTCTAGGCAGGTGATTCTTTGAAATAACACACGGTGATATAGGCAATTGGGCCTTGCAGCTCACCGAACTCTCCACTGGGTGGTGGACAATCACTAAAAGAAAATAAAATAGAGGAAAAGAGCGCATGACCGCCCTAGCATAATACCGTTTATTGAAATTAAAGTAAAAACAATCAATGATACACTCACATGGAGCAGATGAATATTCATCTGCTCCATGTGAGTGTATTATTGACTGTTTTTACTTTCATCTTAATAAACGGTGTTCTGCTAGGGTGGTTGTGCGCTCTTTTCCTCTATTTTATTTTCTTTTTGCATTAAAAACTGTTAGACGGGACAATAATATTGTGAGGGGACATAGTGGGCACCTTTGCTGCTATGGTGCTATTTGCTGGGTGTCCAGTGCGCTCCTGTGCTTTTAAGGAGGCGTGGGCGACCTCCAGGCTCACCCGCTCTCTCTATCTATCTATCCATTATAATGAATGTGCTTCCACTGTGGAGGCTCTCAAAATTGAGAGTTAGGACTGCAGATACTGGGGTTCTGCTTACGAATGTATTTGCAAATGTGTGCAAAGTAAACCCGTTTTTAATGCATACTGTTAGACAGGATAAGTCGGTTGGTTAGCAGGCTGGCTGGTAAGTTGAGCTGGGAATTTCTTTGTTCTTATATTGCATATATTTTTTTTTTTTTTTTTTAATTCAGGAAAATTTATTTTTCCCAAAAAATTGCACTTGAAAAACGGCTGCGCAAATACTGTGTGACATAAAAAATTGTAACAAACACCATTTTATTCCATAGGGTCTCTGCTAAAAAAAAATAAATAAATCTATGTTTGGGGGTATAAGTATTTTTTTCTAGCTACTGATTTAAACTTTTAAACACAAAAGTGCCAGAAAAGGCTTGTCTTTAACTGCTTAATTTTTTTTTTTTTTTTTTTTTACCCTTACAGTGTGTGGGGGAGGAGAGGGATTTTTTTTTTTTTTTTGTGTTTCCTGGAGTTCAGCCCTAGCATAACACCGTTTATTGAGATGAAATTAAAAACAGTCAATGATACACTCACATGGAGCAGATGAATATTCATCTGTTCCATGTGAGTGTATCATTGACTAGTGCGTTCAGCTATAGGTTTATGTTTTAAATGAGTCTCTCAAATCTTAGGAGAAGATAATTTAATACCTTGCATCTTCTAAAAAGAACATGAGACAATCATACTGGTGCAAAGAACATAAATTAGGCCACATCCCATAGGTAATATGGTATAATAAAGGCAATAAAAAGTTCAATAAAAGTTTCAATAGGAAGTTCAAAATAGGTCCTCGATGATGTTCTTGTGCTGGCTCCTTTAGGCTCGGTTCACACTATTGCGATGCGGGAAGGCTGCGAATTCGCAGCCTGTTCCCGCATCGCACACGCACCCCCGGTAGTTCACACTGCCATATGCGATCCGCTGGGGGTGTCAATGTAATCTTAACGACACCCCCAGTTTGATCGCATATCGCAGTGCGATCGTGCAGTTCGCACAGGATCGGATCGCACAAGTGTGAACCGCTGTGCGATCCGATCCTGATGCGGCAGCAAAAATGCCTCCTGTGCGTCTTTGCTGCGGGTGCGGTGCGAATTTAGCCATACAAACTGTATGGCTAAACTCGCACCGCACAGCTGATCGCATGTCATGTCGGAGCAGTGCGCTCCGACATGACATGCGAACCCGGCACACGCAGAAGTGTGAACCGGGTCTAAAACGGCTGCTCAGTGTGCATGCAGGAAGGGGCTTGTGGGTTGCTGGAGAGAAAACACAAGTGCCATAAATCACTTGATGTGCTACACTTAGATGGCGCTTTTGTTTTCTCTCCATCTTCTAACAAGATCCTTTGCTTTCTTGGATCCCAGTGGAAGTATTGTTGCATCACTGACACCTAGAAGTCAGGTGAGTATATTTTCTGATTGCTTTCCACAGTTTTTTTTTTTTCTATAGGTATAATGCAGCGATTTCAAATGAGGTGAGGGTGTGTTATGTAGTAAGCGAGCCATGCTTTTTTATTTCAAAGTGGTCGTTTTTTTTTTTTTGTTTTTTGAATATAACATTTATTATGCTTAGTTTTTTTTTTTCAGTAATAAAAAAAAAAAAAAAAAAAATTGAAATAGGTAATTTACTACAAAAATGTATATGCTTTAAAGGAAACTTGTCCTCCTTATAGGAGACGTCAGCCATGGCAGACTCCATATTCTTTTAAGCACAGACTTCCTTTAAAGTGGCTTTGGGCAGCATATTATACAAAAAAAAA
The DNA here is from genome assembly GCF_965119305.1 of Pelophylax lessonae. NCBI lineage: Eukaryota > Metazoa > Chordata > Amphibia > Anura > Ranidae > Pelophylax > Pelophylax lessonae. The sequence continues at coordinate 192,704,944 of NC_138780.1, read as the reverse complement.
AAATACAAAAAAAAAAAAAAAAAGCACTGATTGGACAGCACCGCGCTCTGTTATGCATCATACCTTCCAATGTACCTTCCACACTTTTTCTTACAGGAGCTGTGACGGGCTGAGTACAAAATTTCAGCTTGCGATTTTATCTAACAGTGAGTGTCATTATAATGTCAGGAGTCAATAGGGAGAACATAGAAGCCCTGCTTTTTTTTTTTTTTTTTCTTTTTCAACACCGCAGTAGACTGGGCCTTTGGTGAAATGCACTGCAGAGGAGATGAACTCAGAATAAACACACCGCATGCAATCTGAAGCTAAAGCAGCTCACTGCTGTCATCTGTGTGACTTCCCTCCCTCCCATAGTATTGATGCAGGCTCCGCCTTCTCCCCATTCTGATGTGTGTTACATTGCATCATTGCCTGCTTCAAAGTTAGCAAGATGTGTGGGAAGCTGTGTCAACTATATTTAAAAATTTAATTTTTTTTTGTCTTTAAATATTTGGCCTAAACAACCTTTTATTGTTTCGGCTTGGGTGACTTATTTCATAAGTTTTGGACCATTTCGGAAGCTGACACATAGAAATAAACACATATTAACCAGTTCCCACACAATTTTGGCATTTCTCTCCTACATGTAAAAATCATTATAATTTAACCACTTAAGCCCCGGCAGATTTTACCCCCTTCCTGACCAGGCCCTGTTTTGCGATTCGGCACTGCGTGACTTTAACGGACAATTGCGGGGTCGTGCGACGCTGTACCTAAACAAAATTGACGTCCTTTTTTCCCACAAATAGTGCTTTCTTTTGGTGGTATTTGATCACCTGTGCGATTTTTACTTTTTGCGCTATAAACAAAAAAAGAGCGTAAATTTTGCAAAAATAACAATATTTTTTACATTTTTTTTTTATATGAAATTCCCACCCCCCCAAAAAATGTAGAAATAATTTTTTTTTTTAACATTTTTGGCCAATTTGTTTTCTGCTACATATGTTTGGTAAAAAAATCGCAATAAGCGTATTTTTATTGGTTTGCGTTTACTAACTAAGGGAAAGATTTTTGTCATTTTTGTTGTGTTTTTTTTTAACGAGTAATGGCGGCGATCTGCGTGTGTTTTTTTTTTTTTTTTTTTTTTGCGGGACTGCGACATTGCAGTGGACAGATCGGACCCTTGACTGACATTTTTGACACTTTTGGGGGTACCAGTGACATTACTACAGTAATCAGTGCTAGAAATATGCACTGTTAATGTAAAAATGACACTGGCAGGGAAGGGGTTAATTTTATTGGTGATCAAGGGGTTAAGTGTGTCCCTAGGGGCGTGCTTCTAACTGTAAAGGGGTGTGGCTAGTGGTGTAACAACAGAGACATACGATCCTACATAGCAGGACCGTATGATCTCTGTTCTTACACAGGTGAGAATGACAGGCGGCTTTGTTTACATCAGCCGCCTGCCTTTCTTCCTCTCCACCGGGAGATCACGGGTGGCCAGCGGACATCGGGTCCGCCGGTCACACGCGCGGGGATGTGCAGGAACGAGCGTGGGCGGGAGTGGGCCTCCGGCGGCGCGCGCTCGCCCCCTAAAGCCTCACAGGCTAGCGACGTAGTACTACGTCACTTTGCCTGTGAGGGGCTGACTGCCGCAGTAAATATACTGTGGGCGGTCGGCAAGTGGTTTAATAATAGTGATAATTACTCAGAACCCCCAAACGTGTATATTGTTTTTTTTTTTTTAAGCAGAGACCATTGAGCATAAAATGGCAGTCGTTGCAATTGATGTCACACAGTATTTGTGCAGCAATTTTTCAAACACAATTATTTTGGAAAAATACACTTTAATGAATTTTAATGCAATAAAACACTAAAGAAAATCCAATTTTTTGGTAAGCTATAATAGATATTGTTACGTCGAGAAAATAGATACCGAACATGTCAGTTTAAATTTGCCCACACTCATGAAATGGCGCCAAACTTCGGTACTTTAAAAATCTCCATAGACTACGCTTTAATAATGTTTACAGGTTACCATTTTAGAGTTAGAGAAGATCTTGTGGTAGAATTACTGCTCTCGCTCTGACGTTTGTGGCGATGCCTCACGTGTGGTGCGAACGCCCTTTACATATGCGGGCGAAACCTACGTATGCTTTCGCTTCTGCGTGCGAGCACGAAAGGACGGGGACGCTTTAAAAACATTTTTTTATTATTATTATTTCATTTTTCTTTTTTTCTCTTTGTCCCTTTTTTAAAGGGGAGCTCCAGGCTCCTTCAGAAAAAAATTAAAGTCAGCAGCTACAAATCCTGTAGCTGCTGACTTTTAATATCAGGACGTTTATCTGTCCAGGAATCCAGCGGTGTCTTCACCCCAGCCGATTTCATCGGCCACCGCCGCCATCTCTGCCTAAGGAAAATCTTGCAAATTCACAGCTGGCTTCCTGTGCACTTGGTGAATGGCCCGGCGGCGGGGTTAGGAGGAGTAAGGCCGAACTTCTGGCGGAGTTTCCGCAGTGAGCTTAGCCGGAAGTGGGAGCGGGTACTTTTCAAAACCAGGGAGGAGGTAAACAAGCGGAGCCTTTTGGGTGGAGCTCCACTTTTTTTTATTTTTTTATCACTTTTATTTCTATTACAAGAAATGTAAACCTCCCTTATAATAGGAATAAGGCATGACCGGTCCTCTTTATGGAGACATCTTAGGTCAATAAGACCCCAATTATCTCCTCCCTGGAAAACATCAGATAAAAACCCCCCCAAAAAAACCTTGATTTCTGCTTTCCAGGGGAAAAAAAATGGCAGCGTTTTACATCTGCCAGAGCCGGAAATGACGTCATTGCGTCCCGTCTAGCCTCCCAGGGACCACCTGGTTCACAGCCAGCTCTATGGTAAACCGCCACTGAATCAGTTCTCTGGCTTCCCAATCACATGGGAGAGCCTGGAGAGGCACCGGAGGGGGGAGGTGAGGACATCCCCTTCTGCTGCCTGTAAAAGCAATCCAGCAGCTAAACAGCCGCTAGGATGGCTTTTACAAGTGAAGAAATTGCTGGCTGAAAACCAAGATATCTGAATGAATGATGCCTGTAGCTGCACCCATCATCCAGATATCACCACTTCAACCTAAGGAGGTCTTATGAGGCCCTATAGGTGGGAAGTTGCTAATGAAATTACTATTTTGATGACTTAAGTAAAGAAATGTGGTGTCCTTAGTTCTCCTGCTTATGTTTACCTTTTTTTCCTTTCATTTTTTGCAGTGGTTTAACTTGAATTCCTTGTTGACGGGTCCGGAACTCATATCAGACACTTACCTTGCACTATTCTTGGCTCAGCTTCAACAGGAAGGTAAATATCTCAGCATTTAAAGTAGAGCTATGACTTCCCATAAAATAAAATAAAATATGCATCAGCTCAGGGGAACCAACCTCCCTGACAGAGAATGAACAATGGTGTACTAAAGGCCGAGGCATCAGGGGTGGTATCTCTATAGTGTACTAAATGCCAAGGCACCAGGGGTGATATCTCTATGGTGTACTAAATGCCAAGGCACCAGGGGTGATATCTCTATGGTGTACTAAATGCCAAGGCACCAGGGGTGATATCTCTATGGTGTATTAAAGACCAAGGCACCAGGGTTGGTATCTCTATATAGTGTACTAAAGGCTGCGGCACCAGGGTTGGTATCTCTATGGTGTACTAAATGCCAAGGCACCAGGGGTGGAATCTCTATGGTATAATAAAGGCCAGGGCACCAGAGGTGGAATCTCTATGGTGTACTAAAGGCCGAGGCACCAGGGGTGGTATCTCTATGGTGTACTAAAGGCCAAGGCACCAGGGGTGGTATCTCTATGGTGTACCAAAGGCCAAGACACCAGGGGTGGAATCTCTATGGTGTACTAAAGGCCAAGACACCAGGGGTGGTATCTCTATGGTGTACTAAATGCCAAGGCACCAGGGTTGGTATCTCTATGGTGTACCAAAGGCCAGGGCACCATGGTTGGTATCTGTATGGTGTACTAAAGACCAAGGCACCAGGATTAGTATCTCTATGGTGTACTAAAGGCCAAGGCACCAGGGTTGGTATCTTTATAGTGTACTTAAGGCCAAGGCACCAGGGTTGGTATCTCTATGGTGTACTAAAGGCCAAGGCACCAGGGTTGGTATCTCTATGGTGTACCAAAGGCCAAGACACCAGGGTTGGTATCTCTATGATGTACCAAAGGCCAAGACACCAGGGGTGGAATCTCTATGGTGTACTAAATGCCAAGGCACCAGGGTTAGTATACTTATTGTGTACCAAAGGCCAAGACACCAGGGTTGGTATCTCTATGGTGTACCAAAGGCCAAGACACCAGGGTTGGTATCTCTATGGTGTACTAAAGGCCAAGGCACCAGAGTTGGTATCTCTATGGTGTACTAAAGGCCAAGGCACCAGGGTTGGTATCTCTATGGTTTACTAAAGGCCAAGGCACCAGGGTTGGTATCTCTATGGTTTACTAAAGGCCAGGGCACCAGGGTTGGTATCTCTATGATGTATTAAAGGCCAAGGCACCAGGGGTGGGAATCTCTATGGTGTACCAAAGGCCAGGGCACCAGGGTTGGTATCTCTATGGTTTACCAAAGGCCAAGACACCAGGGGTGGAATCTCTATGGTGTACTAAAGGCCAAGACACCAGGGGTGGAATCTCTATGGTGTACTAAATGCCAAGGCACCAGGGTTGGTATCTCTATGGTGTACCAAAGGCCAGGGCACCATGGTTGGTATCTGTATGGTGTACTAAAGACCAAGGCACCAGGATTAGTATCTCTATGGTGTACTAAAGGCCAAGGCACCAGGGTTGGTATCTTTATAGTGTACTTAAGGCCAAGGCACCAGGGTTGGTATCTCTATGGTGTACTAAAGGCCAAGGCACCAGGGTTGGTATCTCTATGGTGTACCAAAGGCCAAGACACCAGGGTTGGTATCTCTATGATGTACCAAAGGCCAAGACACCAGGGGTGGAATCTCTATGGTGTACTAAATGCCAAGGCACCAGGGTTAGTATCTCTATTGTGTACCAAAGGCCAAGACACCAGGGTTGGTATCTCTATGGTGTACCAAAGGCCAAGACACCAGGGTTGGTATCTCTATGGTGTACTAAAGGCCAAGGCACCAGAGTTGGTATCTCTATGGTGTACTAAAGGCCAAGGCACCAGGGTTGGTATCTCTATGGTTTACTAAAGGCCAAGGCACCAGGGTTGGTATCTCTATGGTTTACTAAAGGCCAGGGCACCAGGGTTGGTATCTCTATGATGTATTAAAGGCCAAGGCACCAGGGGTGGGAATCTCTATGGTGTACCAAAGGCCAGGGCACCAGGGTTGGTATCTCTATGGTTTACCAAAGGCCAAGACACCAGGGGTGGAATCTCTATGGTGTACCAAAGGCCAGGGCACCAGGGTTGGTATCTCTATGGTGTATTAAAGGCCAAGGCACCAGGGGTGGTATCTCTATGGTGTACCAAAGGCCAAGGCACCAGGGTTGGTCTCTCTATGGTCTACCAAAGGCCAAGGCACCAGGATTAGTATCTCTATGGTGTACTAAAGGCCAAGGCACCAGGGTTGGTATCTTTATAGTGTACTTAAGGCCAAGGCACCAGGGTTGGTATCTCTATGGTGTACTAAAGGCCAAGGCACCAGGGTTGGTATCTCTATGGTGTACCAAAGGCCAAGACACCAGGGTTGGTATCTCTATGATGTACCAAAGGCCAAGGCACCAGGGGTGGAATCTCTATGGTGTACTAAATGCCAAGGCACCAGGGTTAGTATCTCTATTGTGTACCAAAGGCCAAGACACCAGGGTTGGTATCTCTATGGTGTACCAAAGGCCAAGACACCAGGGTTGGTATCTCTATGGTGTACTAAAGGCCAAGGCACCAGAGTTGGTATCTCTATGGTGTACTAAAGGCCAAGGCACCAGGGTTGGTATCTCTATGGTTTACTAAAGGCCAAGGCACCAGGGTTGGTATCTCTATGGTTTACTAAAGGCCAGGGCACCAGGGTTGGTATCTCTATGATGTATTAAAGGCCAAGGCACCAGGGGTGGGAATCTCTATGGTGTACCAAAGGCCAGGGCACCAGGGTTGGTATCTCTATGGTTTACCAAAGGCCAAGGCACCAGGGTTGGTATCTCTATGGTGTACCAAAGGCCAGGGCACCAGGGTTGGTATCTCTATGGTGTATTAAAGGCCAAGGCACCAGGGGTGGTATCTCTATGGTGTACCAAAGGCCAAGGCACCAGGGTTGGTATCTCTATGGTCTACCAAAGGCCAAGGCACCAGGGTTGGTATCTCCATGGTGTACTAATTGCCAAGGCACCAGGGTTGGTATCTTTATGGTGTGCGCATCGCAGCTCACTCCTACTCAGAAACAACCATAGATGCTTTCTATGGATACACTAGCACCAAAGACTAAACAATATAATAGGTGATTATCCCCGGGAAGCTGCTGCTGCTGCAAATCGATAGCAAATCTATAGGTGTTAATATACTGACGCAATTGAGATTTAATGTGGTCAGCAGCGCTAGCTTTTTCACAACCAAAAAAAATGAACTTATCACCCACACTCTATAAATCAAATGCAATACGTGCTAGTAATAATATACTGTTAAAAAAAAAAACTAAATATATAAAGTGCTTGTGCTAAAAAAAGATCAACAGTGCTGGTTTTTCCACAACAAATCTACAAAGATGCACTAATCACTCTTTACATCAAATGCAATACCTGCTAGTATTAATATACTGTTGAAAAAAATATATAAAGTGCTCGTGCAAAGGAAGAAAAAGATATTTAACCCCATAAAACTGTTGTGCTCATCTGAAAAATATATATAAAAAAAATGTGTGTGTGTGTGTGTATATATATAATATATATATATCTCAGGGATCGACC
>NC_138780.1:192693039-192695539 GCF_965119305.1 Pelophylax lessonae | reverse complement strand
AGGATTTTGCTGTCTTACGTCCAGGCCACATTTTGCGATTAGGCGCTGTGCGAATTTAACTGACAATTGCGCGGTCGTGCGACGCCGTACCCAAACGAAATTTACGTCCTTTTTTTCCCACAAACAGAGCTTTCTTTTGGTGGTATTTGATCACCTGTGTGATTTTTACTTTTTGCGCTATAAACAAAAAAAGAGCGTAAATTTTGAAAAAACAACAATATTTTTCACATTTTTTTTATATGAAATTCCCCCCAAAAAAATGTAACAATCTAAATTTTTTTAAATTTTAGGCCAATTTGTTTTCTGCTACCTATGTTTGGTAAAAAAATTCACAATAAGCGTATTTTGATTGGTTTGCGCAAAAGTTATTGCGTTTACTAACGAAGGGAAAGATTTCTGTCATTTTTGGTGTTTTTTTTTTTAACACGTAATGGCGGCGATCTGCGATTTTTTTTTTTTTTTTTGCGGGGCTGCGACATTGCGGCGGACAGATCGGACCCTTGACTGACATTTTTGACACTTTTGGGGTTACCAGTGACATTTCTACAGTAATCAGTGCTATATATATGCACTGTTACTGTAAAAATGACACTGGCAGGGAAGGGGTTAATTTTATTGGAGAGGGAGGGGTTAATGTATGCCTGGTGCTTACTGACGTGTGTGGGGGGGAGGTGACTGAGTGACACAAGGACAGATCCAGGGTTCAGCTATGCTGAACCCTGCAATCTGACCCTGTCTGTCACTTGGGAGATCCGCCCGCTTGTGTTTACACAAGCAGGCGGATCTTCTCACTAGATCCCCAACGATCGGGGAAGAGCAGCGGCGATCGCCGCTGCTCCTACCCTGGCCCGACTCCCGCTGTGACTGAATACAGCGGGAGCGAGCCTCCGGGGGCGCGCGCGCGCGCCGCCGAGAAAGGGGAGTGTCTGACGACGTAGTACTACGTCATCAGACGATAACGAGCCACTTTGCCGCAGTAGTATTACTGTACTTAGACGGCAAGTGGTTAAAGACTTAACCACTTCTGGAAGATTTTCACCCTTAGGCCCCTTTCACACTTGTGCGACTTCACCGCGATTTTTGCCGCAACTTTTTGCCGCGATTTTGATGCGAGTTTGACTGGGCTTATAATGTCTTTTACTCAAAACGCATCAAAATCATGCCAAAAGTAGTTCAGGGACTACTTTGAAGTCAGTGCGACTTCAAGTCCCACAGATACGAATGGGGCTCATTGGAAATACATTGATACCTCGGTTCACGAACTTAATTCGTGAACTGACTCTGGTCGCGAACCGAATTGGTTGTGAACCGAGGCACATTTTCCCATAGGGTTCAATGTAAATCCGGTCAATCTGTTCTGACCTTTTTTTTTTTTTTTTTTGAAGCACAAAAATATGAAACAAATTACAATACACATTAGTACAGTATAGTAATATATAAAGAGAGAACACTAATCTTGCTTGAGATTACTTCTGGCATGGAGGACGGCAGGTGGGAGGCTGTGAAATACAATACAGTAGTACAGTACAGTACTGTATGTGCTAAAAAGCACACCAAAAAGTGTCTTCACAGTACTTCTTTCTGCGTCTCTTCTCTCCACGATCTTCCTACAGGAAGTCATGACCATGGGACAGCCTGGAAATAGCATTAGAATGGCCGTGGCTCCTGTTCGTGAACCGGAGCATATTTTTATGAACTTTTCTGTTCGTAAACCGAGGTATCACTGTAATGAAGAACGACTTGTCATGCGATTTTGCAGTCCCAAATCGCATGACAAGTCGCACAAGTGTGAAGGGGGCCTTAATTGACCAGGCCATATTTTGCGATTCGGCACTGCGTTACTTTAACGAAAAATTGTGTGGTACCGAAATACAATTGACGTCCTTTTTTTTTTTTTTTTTTTTTTCCCCCTACAAATAGAGCTTTCTTTTTTGATCACCTGTGCGATTTTTATTTTTTGCGCTATAAAGAAAAAAAGGGACAATTTTGAAAACAAAAAAACAATATTTTTCACATTCTGCTGTATAACATTCTCAAAAAAAAAAAAATGTAAAAATTGAAATTTTTTAACATTTTAGGACAATTTGTTTTCTGCTACATATTTTTGGTAAAAAAAAATCACAATAAGCGTATTTTGATTGGTTTGCGCAAAAGTTATCGCATCTACTAACTACGGGAAAGATTTATGTCTTTTTTTTATTTTTTTTACTAGTAATGGCGGCGATCTGCAATTTTTAGCAGGACTGCGACATTGCGGCGGACAGATCGGACCCCTAACTGACATTTTTGACACTTTTGGGGGGACCAGTGACATTACTACAGTAATCAGTGCTAAAAATATGCACTGTTACTGTAATAATCACACTGGCAGGGAAGAGGTAAACACTGTGGGTGATTAGGGGTTAAATGTGAGTCTAGGGGAGGGATTCTAACTGTGGGGGGGCGTGGCTTGTGAAATGATCACAGAGATTTGTATTCCTAAGGATCACAGGAGCTCTGT
>NC_138780.1:192635539-192688039 GCF_965119305.1 Pelophylax lessonae | reverse complement strand
AGAAAACAAATTGGCCAAAAATTTAAAAAAAATTTGTTTTTTACATCTTTTTTGGGGGGAATTTCATATAAAAAAATGTGAAAAATATTGTTATTTTTTCAAAATAAACGCTCTTTTTTTGTTTATAGCGCAAAAAGTAAAAATCGCACAGGTGATCAAATAATACCAAAAGAAAGCTCTGTTTGTGGGAAAAAAAGGACGTCAATTTCGTTTGGGTACGGCGTCGCACGACCGCACAATTGTCAGTTAAAGTCGCACAGCGCCGAATCGCAAAAAGTGGTCCAGACGTAAGACAGCAAAATGCTCTAGTGGTAAAGTGGTTAAAGGAGAAGTACAGCCAAAGCTTATTTGGCTGTACTTCTGTGGATCACAGGAGTACAGTTTATTCTGCACTCCTTTTAGATTCGTTTTCAGTGGACAGCAGGCTGACGTCACAGAGCCAGTCCAGCCTGGGGGAAGGTCGTCACAATGAAGTCAGGATCTATCTACATGCCTGGACTGGCACCCAGGTCAGCCTTTCGGCGAGCCGCTGAGAGCCTGAGCCTGCCGCTCGCGCCCCCCCTCCATAGCTCAATGGTCCAGTGAGTGAGAGAGAGGCAAAGCAGAGAGCCGGTGACAGGCAGGGAGCACTGAGAACCGAACGACCCACCTCTCTAAACACTTACCTGACTCCATGGATCCAGCACTGTCCCATCTACAGCACCGCTGCTCCCTCTTCCTAGTCCAGGGGAAATTTGCTACACAGCTGTTTTACTTATTAGGGCAGCTAGGTTGGCTTACTAAAATGGTCACAAGCACCCCTAGTGTAGGCTGATGAAAGGGGATTCCCCCCAGAAACATGTTTCTCTCTCCTCGACACACACCAGGTGATGTCATCCCTGGGGGCGGGTCCCCGCCTGACAGCGGTCGGAACACCTCTCTGCACAAGCCAGCGTCTCCCCAGCCATCCACAGCACAGTCCTCCTAGTATTCTGGCCAGACTTTCTCTGGATTACCTGAACTTGTAATCGGATTGAACGGTCTGGTGACTCTTGATAGTTCGGGATCATATGTCCTCCTTTTCCTTTTATTAGTTTTGTGAGTGCACCTTTTTTTTTATTCTTTTCATTCATTCACTCAGAGCCGGTTCACACTGGGGCGACCTGGTCGCCGTGGGTCGCCTGCCCATAGATTAGTACAGGACTCGTTCTAATAGGAGCGACACAAGTCGCTCCGACTTAGAAAAAGGGTCCGGAGCTTCTTTGGGGCGACCTGGAGCGACCTGCATTGACTTCAATGATATGAAGTCCGTGCATGCCGCTCCGAGGTCGCGGCAAGTAGCGTCGCCCCTATGTGAACGGGGTCTAAATGTCACTGGTTTTACATACTGCACTATGAGCATTGAGCTGGACTTTTTGTGAGCTTTTACTTATTACTTTATTTGAAGTTGTTACTTTCTTTAGCGGATGATGCCAACATCCTAGCTATGGGTAAGACTTCCTTGTTGGGCAGTTTTTTCCGTTATGGTAGCATGACCACACTGGACTTGAGCATCACACTGCTATAGAAACCTCTAGCCACTTCACCTCTGCAAGATTTACCCCCCTTCATGACCAGGCCATTTTTTGCGATCCGGCACTGCGTTACTTTAACTGACAATTGCGTGGTCGTGCGACGCTGTACCCAAATAAATTTTATGTTCTTTTTTTTTTTCCAAAAATAGAGCTTTCTTTTGGTGGCATTTGATCACCTCCTGTGGTTTTTCATTTCTTGCGCTAGAATTCATATTTTGGTAAAAAAAAAAATCCCAATAAGCGTATATTGATTGGTTTGCACAAAAGTTAGAACGTATGCAAACTGTGGGATATTTTTATTTATATTTTAATTTTTTTACTAGTAATGGCGACGATCAGCGACTTATAGCGGGACTGCGATATTGCGGTGGACAAATCGGACAGATGACACTTTTGACACTTTGTGGAAACCAGTGACACTAATATAGTGATCAGTGCTAAAATATGCACTGTCACTGTACTAATGACACTGGCAGGAAAGGGGGTTACACAAGGGTGATCAAAGGGTTATCTGTGTACTTAGCTAATGTTTCAGATTAATGGGGGAGGTGCTTTTACTAGTGGAAGGCATGGATCATTGTTTCTGCTTTACATGAACGCAGGATCCATGTCTTCTGTACTGACAGAACGGCAGTCTGCCTTGTTTACATAGGCAGACTGGCGTTCTGTCAATATACCAAACGATCAGCGGGTGCCGGTGGACATCGGGTACGCGGGACCCACTCGTCAACAGCAAGACGCCAACCGCGCACACTCGTGCCCAAAACCCAGATGGGCATATATATATATATGTGTACGTGATTCTGCCCCGGGCGGCTGCCTGTATCAGTAAATCTGCTATGGGACGGTTGGCAAGCGGCTAGAGGTGTTTGAATGGGGAAGACGTGGCAACTCCTAATGGGTGTGCTAGGGTCATCTCCCTCCAAAGCATTCAGCCTGCCGTGCTGGGAAGCAGATATGTGAAGTGCTGAGACACAGGTAATTGCAGGCAAGGCAGCCATCAGAAATTGTGGGGCCCCTTACACAGTTTAGGCCTGCCCCCCCCCCTTCCCCCCAGCCCTGACCACCAACATTCCCCAGGGCCCGCCTATCACGTTGTCATTTTCCTCTAGTCCCATGTCCTCCTTCTCCTCCAATCCCATGTCCTCCTTCATCCCATGTCCTCCTCCTCCAATCCCATGACCTCCTTCATCCCATGTCCTCCTCCTCCTCCAATCCCATGACCTCCTTCATCCCATGTCCTCCTCCTCCAATCCCATGACCTCCTTCATCCCATGTCCTCCTTCTCCTCCAATCCCATGACCTCCTTCATCTCCAATCCCATGACCTCCTTCATCCCATGTCCTCCTCCTCCTCCAATCCTAAGACCTCCTTCATCCCATGTCCTCCTTCTCCTCCAATCCCATGACCTCGTTCATCTCCAATCCCATGTCCTCCTTCATCCCATGTCCTCCTCCTCCTCCAATCCCATGACCTCCTTCATCCCATGTCCTCCTTCTCCTCCAATCCCATGTCCTCCTTCATCCCATGTCCTCCTTCTCCTCCTCCAATCCCATGACCTACTTCATCCCATGTCCTCCTTCTCCTCCAATCCCATGACCTACTTCATCCCATGTCCTCCTTCTCCTCCAATCCCATGACCTCCTTCATCCCATGTCCTCCTTCTCCTCCAATCCCATGACCTCCTTCATCCCATGTCCTCCTTCTCCTCCAATCCCATGACCTCCTTCATCCCATGTCGTCCTTCTCCTCCAATCCCATGACCTCCTTCATCCCATGTCCTCCTTCTCCTCCAATCCCATGACCTCCTTCATCCCATGTCCTCCTTCTCCTCCATCCCATGTCCTCCTTCATCCCATGTCCTCCTCCTCCTCCATCCCATGTCCTCCTTCATCCCATGTCCTCCTCCTCCTCCAATCCCATGACCTCCTTCATCCCATGTCCTCCTCCTCCTCCTCCAATCCCATGACCTCCTTCATCCCATGTCCTCCTTCTCCTCCAATCCCATGACCTCGTTCATCTCCAATCCCATGTCCTCCTTCATCCCATGTCCTCCTCCTCCTCCAATCCCATGACCTCCTTCATCCCATGTCCTCCTTCTCCTCCTCCAATCCCATGTCCTCCTTCATCCCATGTCCTCCTTCTCCTCCTCCAATCCCATGACCTACTTCATCCCATGTCCTCCTTCTCCTCCAATCCCATGACCTACTTCATCCCATGTCCTCCTTCTCCTCCAATCCCATGACCTCCTTCATCCCATGTCCTCCTTCTCCTCCAATCCCATGACCTCCTTCATCCCATGTCCTCCTTCTCCTCCAATCCCATGACCTCCTTCATCCCATGTCCTCCTTCTCCTCCAATCCCATGACCTCCTTCATCCCATGTCGTCCTTCTCCTCCAATCCCATGACCTCCTTCATCCCATGTCCTCCTTCTCCTCCAATCCCATGACCTCCTTCATCCCATGTCCTCCTTCTCCTCCATCCCATGTCCTCCTTCATCCCATGTCCTCCTCCTCCAATCCCATGACCTCCTTCATCCCATGTCCTCCTCCTCCTCCAATCCCATGACCTCCTTCATCCCATGTCCTCCTTCTCCTCCAATCCCATGACCTCCTTCATCCCATGTCCTCCTTCTCCTCCAATCCCATGACCTCCTTCATCCCATGTCCTCCTTCTCCTCCAATCCCATGACCTCCTTCATCCCATGTCCTCCTCCTCCTCCAATCCCATGACCTCCTTCATCCCATGTCCTCCTTCTCCTCCAATCCCATGTCCTCCTTCTCCTCCATCCCAGGCAAATAAAGACGAACGGTTTTAGTAATTGCCACCGCTCCTGTCCAGGCGTGGACAGCTGGAGAACAGGGGAGGGTGGGGCCTAAGGGGCCCAGGATCTCCCACATAGTGGCAGTCTGCAAGGGAACAGCGGAGCTTACAATTGAATGGTATTGTGAGGACATTGGCAGCCCTACCGTGTTGGGGCCCCTCGGGATGCCCGGGCCCCCTACATGTGTATGGGCTGTACCCCCCTGATGGCGGTCCTGAATACAGGAGGCACATGCAATTGCATTTTTAGTTTTCTTATGTATAAAATATTTGTTTTTCACCTTTTGTAAAAAGCCTGTACTGTAACAGTGTTTTATTTTAGGCAGCAACAGTCAAAGCCTGAACTACAGGAATCTGCAGAGAACAACGCCACAACCAACTCTGCAAACACAGACCAAGGTTTGTCTTCATTTTAACCCCTTCCTGGCTTTTGTATGCAAATATGCGGCCTCATGGAAGCGGGTGTCTATTTGTGAGGCTACATATATGCGTACCTGTGTTTCACTGAGAGCTCCGGGTCTCGTATTTATGATTGAGACCCAGGACTCAGAAAACGCACAGGAAACTTTTTTTTTTTTTTTTTTTTTTACATTTTCCCTGCCGCTGCACCACAGATATGTGAACCGGCTCCATAGAAACCCAGTTTGGTTGATGTGTCATGCGAATGGGATGTGGTTCAAAACGCATTCAATTTTGCATATATGTAAACTGAGCAGAATTGTTAAAGTAACATTTAAAGTCTTGTTTTTTTATTTGTTTTAAAAATAACAATCATGTTATACTTCCCTTCTCTGTGCAGTTGGTTTTGCACAGAGCAGCCCCGATCTTCCTCTTCCCGGGTCCCTCGTTGGTGCTCCTGGCTCCTCCCTCCTGCCGAATGCCCCCACATGCAAGTAGCTTGCTATGGGGGCACCCGAGCCGAGTCACTGCTCTGTGTGTCCATTCAGACACTGAGCCAAGGTTCAGCCCTTATCCCCTCTCTTTCCTCATTGGCTCACTGACTTTAACTACTAAAATACCGACACTTTTACCCCCTTCCTGCCCAGGCCAATTTTCAGCTTTCGGCGCTGTCACGCTTTGACAATTGCGTGTTCAGGCAAGAAACTTTTATCATTATTTGCACGCAATTATAGCTTTCTTTTGGTGTTATTTAATCACCACTGGGTTTTTTATTTTTATTTTTTGCTAAAAAAAAAAAGACTTGAAGTTTTTTGTTTTTTTTTTTGTCCGGAATTTTTGTAAATATGGAATTTTTCTCCTTCACTGATGGGCACTGATGAGGCGGCACTGATAAGGAGGCAGTAATATGCAGCACTGATTGGCCGCACTGATGAGGTAGAACAGACTGGCCTCGCTGATGGGCACGGACTGGCCTCGCTGATGGGCACAGACTGGCCTCGCTGATGGGCACAGACTGGCCTCGCTGATGGGCACTGATGAGGTGTTACTGATAAGGAGGCAGTAATATGCAGCACAGACTGGCCGGCACTGATTGGCGGCACTGATGAGGCAGCACAGACTGGCCTCACTGATGGGCACAGACTGGCCTCACTGATGAGCACAGACTGGCCCCACGGATGGGCACTGATGAGGCAGTAATATGCAGCATTGATTGGCGGCACAGACTGGCCTCACTGATGGGCACAGACTGGCCTCACTGATGGGCACAGACTGGCCCCACAGATGGGAATTGAGGAGGCATCCCTTATA
This sequence comes from Pelophylax lessonae, assembly GCF_965119305.1. Lineage (NCBI taxonomy): Eukaryota > Metazoa > Chordata > Amphibia > Anura > Ranidae > Pelophylax > Pelophylax lessonae. The sequence goes on along the minus strand of NC_138780.1, from coordinate 192,681,952 downwards.
AGGAGGGAGTAATATTCAGCACTGATTGGCGACACAGACTGGCCTCACTGATGGGCACAGACTGGCCCCACAGATGGGCACTGATGAGGTGGCACTGATAAGGAGGCAATAATATGCAGCACTGATTGGCGGCACAGACTGGCCTCACTGATGGGCACAGTTGGGTGTGCACTGATAATCAGGGCGCTGTTCGGCTCCCCTCTCCTCACACTCTGTGCGTGTGAGGCAAGGAGAGCTGATAACCGGCATTTCCTTGTTTACATTTGATCAGCTGATCACATGGGTAAAGAGCCGCATCATTGGCTCTTTACCAAGATTGGGGTCGCCCTGTGTCCCAGTGATATGATGTCGTCCCAGAACAACAGAGCATCCCACCCACCGTCGGCCCGCTAGTGTCTCAGCCAATGAAGAGGGAGAGTCCCGGACAGCTGACGCTCTAGTGCAACATGGCTGGATGGAGATGGGGCTCAGGTAAGTATTGGGGGGGGGGGCTGCACACAATTTTAGCATAGAATGCATTAAGATTAAAAAAAAAAAAAAAAAAAAAAACCTTCTGCCTTTTAGAACCACTTTAAGAGGCAATGCTTCCAAATTGTGAATGAGATTTGTTGTGCTACAGAAATTATTGTATAAATACTAACACCCGATCTTCTGCTGCAGATCCTGCAATAAATGACGAAGACGTTCTCCGAGCCTCCATGAAAATATCACTCAATACAGGCGGGACAGGACCGAGTCCCCAGCAAAAATGACCCTTGGGCTCTGGCCTGTCTGTTTACACTGACCTGCTTTTGTTGCGCAGGTAGTAAGGATGTACATATTCAGTCTATCCTCTGGACGGGCGTCTGCTTGGGATATATTTGAAGCTTTTATGGGTGTCTTTTTAAAGGTGTCAGTGTGGCATTTTACTTTTTCACAAGAAGATCCATGTCGTCCTGCTTTTTTCCTGATCTCCGGATGTGTCTCCGTCATACAGAAATATCTCACAAGTCCCGCTTTACCTGGCTGAACTTCACACGACCAAACAGAGCTTGCAGCATGGCCATCGCTTCTCTCCGAAGTCCATTCTGTTTACATTGCTGATTGGTCAGCAGTATATGGGACCCCGTATCCAGCTGTCCTATCAGACTCTTCTAGGAGATCTGTCACGAAGGAGACTCTCATGCATTTGGCCTTTCTCAAGCTGGGTAGTAGTTTTGGGGGCAGCGGAATTGCCTTGAAACTAGTATGTGGCCTGTGGCCACGAGGGAGGCTGCTTTCATCAGAGGCTTCAGTGAGCGCTATTTAGATTTGTGGCAGAAAAGTGAATCTGTACTACAGTTATAAATATAATGTTGATGAGGAGGAGTGTAAGAGAGACTCAGGACTTGGTTCTTACATTGAGGGTATTTGTATATTTTTCATAACTGAGCTCTGGGAAGATATAAAAGGCACAAATAATGCAGCTCTGTATTCATCATTAAATGTATTTTTTTTAAATGCAAGCAGCGTAAATACCTGAACTTGACCCGGTGCCAGCGTACCAACGTCTTGCAGTCCCTGTTCAAGCAAAGCTCAGAGTGGGAGAGGGAGAAGCAGCACAAAGAGATAATCAAGCATGCTGCAGTGCAAGGCCAAAGAAGCCAGGAGGTTTCCAGGCACTACTTACTAGGGATGCACCGATCCGACTTTTCTTGTCCCGATACCGATATCTAGCATTGTGTATCTGCCAATACCGATCCGGAACTACACACATACACAATAAGCATGCAGCTGCAGTACAGAGCAAAGCCACTGCTTCATGTTTATGGCTCCTCCATTCACAGGCGGAGCGCATCTGATATCCCTCCGCCTGTGAGCCTGACCTATACAGGAAGTAGCGTCTCCCATACTACTACTACTACTACTACACCAAGTAAGGGATGGCTGAGCCGGTGTTCCGTGAAAAAATCCTACCCTTGAAAATTCCCTACCCTCGTCACTTCCAGTGCACCTACGTCATGAAACAGCTGAGCAGCCTAGCAGTGCGCATGCTCAAAGATCCAGAGGGTAGGGATTTCTCACGGGGTAGGGTTTTTTTTTTATGTTACACCGCATCAGCTGTTTTGCCGCGGTTACATAAAAACATCTCGGCTGCAACATGAAATCATCTCCGCTCCTACCCCTGTCGCTTCCCTGATCTCTGCTACTAAATGTAAAAGTGGCGGCGGGTCTATGAAAATATAAATCATGGAGCCGAGATCTCCGTGATTTATATTTTCATACACCCGCCGCTTTTACATTTAGTAGCCGAGATCAGGGAAGTCACAGGGGTAGGAGCGGAGATGATTTCATGTTGCAGCCGACATGTTTTCATGTAACCGCGGCAACAGCTGATGCGGTGTAACGTTACAACAAAGTATCGTGAAAATTCCTTACCCTCCAGTACCTTCGAGCATAACCTACTCAGCTGTTCCATGACAGGAAGTGACGTGGGTATGGAATTTTAAGAGGTATGGTTTTCTAACGTTACACCAGGACTCAGCAAAACCGGATCGGCCCGTGGATCGGCTAATTTTACCGATCCCCAAATCCAGCTATTCGGCGGCAGTATCGGCACCGATATCCGATCCTAATATCAGATCGGTGCATCCCTACTACTTACCAACCAGCCAGCGACCAACTGAATTATCCTGTCTAACAGTATGCATTAAAAACGGGTTTGGTTGCACACATTTGTAAATACATGCGTAAGCTGCAGTGCAAGGTGCATGCTGATATGAGGAGAGAACAGAGTGACAGATGTGCTTATCAGGCTGCTGGTTCTGATTTCACTGTCCAGTCTGGGTCTCTGGATGGGAAGGTGACCTGCAAGTGAAAGTGCAACAGAGAAAAATGTAGGTTCCTTTACCTGCTATACAGGGCGGTGCCGTGTTAATGGATTGACAAAAACACAACTCTTTTTTTTATAGGTAAAGCAAACATTTTGCTTATATAGCGGTTTGTCTTAATCAGCTTTTTTTTTTTTTTTTTAAACCTATTTTATTGAGGTTTTCGGCTTACAAAGGAAATGAATAGGAATCATAAGATCTGGGGGAACTCCCAGAGATGATCAAAATGCATTTATAAATAACACAGTAGCTGGGGAGAGGGATGGGGGGGAGGCGGGAAGGAGAGGGAGGGGAGGGGGGAGGAGAGAGGGGAGGGAAGGGGGAAAGTGGAGAGAAGAGAGGGAAGGGGGAGGCGGCAAGGGGAGAGTAGAGGGAAGGGGGAGGCGGGAAGGGGAGAGGAGAGGAGAGGGAGGGGGTAGGCGGGAAGGAGAGGAGGGGAGGGGGAAGGTGGGGGGAGGCGGGAAGGAGAGAGGGAGGGGGAGGGGGGAAGGTAGAGAGGGAAAGTGGGAGGGGGGGAGGCAGGAAGGAGGGAGGGGAAGGTTGAGAGGGAAAGTAGAGGGGTGGGAAGGTGGAGGGTGAGGGGGGGAAGAGAAGGGGAGGGGAGTATAACCAACTTGTGGTTAGGAGGTAGGCAAACAGTTGAATAGGAGAGGGGGGTTTGGTAGCAGAGGTAGTGGATCTTGATGAAAGGGGCAGGGCACTGGGGGGGGGGGGTGAGAAAATAATGCAGTCTAGTGGCTTGGGTAAAGGGAATTCAGGGTTGAACTGGGCCGGGGGTTTGGATGTAGGTATCTTTCCTGAGAGCTAGATGGGAGAACCCGGTGCTTGGCGTCTATTTCTTTGATGGGGTTGATGCATAGGTAAATGAAAAAGAAGGGGGGGGTTAAGGTTTCACCTAACCAGCTTTATTGTGCCATGATTAAAGAGTAACTCCACTTTTGTTGGAACAAAAATTTAACCCCCACTGGGTGATCTATGCACCTTACAAGGATCTTAGCAAACTTTGTTGCAGAGTCCTTCCTGTTTCTGCTCTGGAGGAACGGAGCTCTTTGTTAGATCATGTCTTGTGCAGGACTGATTCTGAAAGGGAGTGATTAATTCATTATAAGCAGCTGATGTTTTTAGGCTCCATTCACACTTGTATGACTCCAAATTCCTGCAGTTTTGGATGGGTGTGACTTGGATGTAAATTGTTGTTCCTCTGCAAAGTTGGACCCACTGTTGCATTTAAAACATTCAAGTACGACTTTCAACGTTTTAGGGTTAACATTGAAGTCTGTGGCCCTCAAGTCGCATTAGTCAGACCAAAGTAGTGCACAAACTACTTTGAAGTCACTACAACTTTAAATCACACAAATATTAATGGTTATCATTGGAAAACGTGGGGTACGACTTCCCCTGCAGCTTTGATGTCCAAAGTCGTATGACAAAGTCTCACAATTGTTCTGATGAGGTAAGTTGCAGGGTCTGCATCCCTTTAGAAGTGATTAACCCTTAGAGCTCATTTATACTTGCTTCAAAATGTGGCAATGGACATGCTTTTTTGAATGCCATTTACAGTTCCTGTCACTAAATAAAATAGTCACCTTACAGTCCTGTTCACACAATGTGTTGCTTTGCTTCAAAAATTATCCCCCATGTCACTTTCTTGGGTCTTTAAAACGTCTTTAAAGCCTCCATAGAAGTCTGTGAAAAAGCTTGCTTACAGCACTTGCAGCTTTCTAGAGGCTCTTATTCAGCGTTGACGTTGCTTTGGAGGGATTGCAGGTATGAGATCTCCCAGGATGCACTGGGAATCAACAAGCAAACCGGAAAGACATCAGCAGCAGTCACTTCAGGTTCATGTGTATATATTGTAGGAGTGTCAGAGGCAGTGTGGAGCAGCAGGAAGGGTGAATGAGGTCCAGACTGGAGCAGAGCAACTAGCAGATAGCATTTGTAGTATGCAACATGGTAACACTAAAAGCAGAAGGTGAGTGAGGAGAAACAGGAGAGAGGGGACTGAGCAGAGCTAGGGGACCAGAGCAGGAAAGACTAGTAATGTCACATGTGCTGAGCAGCGAGGGAGTGGGGACCAGAAAGAGGAGGATCGGCAGAGATGGGGGGTTGTTACTAGGTTCGGTGGGGGGTCAGCAGAGCTGGGGGTTGTTGCTGTGTTGAGGGGGGATCACCAGAGCTGGGGGTTGCTACTGAGTTGGGGGATCAGCAGAGCTGGGGGTTGCTGCTTAGTTGAGGGTGGATCAGCAGAGGCTGGGGGTTGCTACTGAGTTGGGGGATCAGCAGAGGCTGGGGGTTGTTGCTGAGTTGGGGGGGATCAGCAGAGCTGGGGGTTGCTACTGAGTTGGGGGATCAGCAGAGCTGGGGGCTGTTACTGAGTTGGGGGATCTGCTGCACAAAAAGGTACTAATAAGCTGGGGATCTGCTGCACAGGGGTACTACTGAGTTGGGGTTCTACTGGGCCCTTTTAAAACGAATTGAAGATCAACACACAAAAAAAAAAAACATAATCAAAACATCAAAAACACACCCAAAAAACATGTTCAAGCAGTAGGAGCTTTAATGTGTATTAAAGTTGAAGCAAGTGTAAATGAGCCCTTACAGAGAATCTCATCAAAAATGTAATTTTTGTTGCAGAGGATGCCTAAAACCTGAGAGGAAATCACATTTTTGGTGGGTGCTCCATACACCAACTATGTGTAGAATGCTTCTAGGTTGCCATATTGCATTTATTTTATGAAAAATTAAAAATAAAACATTTTTTAACATTAACCCCTTTCTGCCCCCACTCCAGTGTCCCTTTAAAAACTTCTGAATGCCCAGGGGAGCAGGAAGGATTGGTGATCATGTGTCCATTGCCATTGGCTGTTACAGTGGTCACATGATCGGGAGCTAGTCCTGCCAGCTTCTGATAGTCTGGGACCAAGAGCTGTCTTTTTACAGTCCAGTCTCTGTACTGGGAGTGCACAGTCAGTGTGCTGTCTGCACAGGAGCTGCTCGGCGATGCATATCTGCGGTATTTAGATGTAAAAATAAAATTGTTCAAAGCTTTTTACCAAAATTCCTTGTTTACTGTCACAGCAGCACCGTTGAGGATTTTGGAATGGCTGTGGGTACAGTACACTGATATGAGAAACATTGGAGGCACTGATGAGATTGGGAGCATTTCAGGATTATTTCCAGGGATACTTCACTGCTTCTGAGCATCACTGCTACAGAGCCACCTGGGATTCCGTGACGTGGGTTACTCGAGGTGTGGAGTCTCAGCGACAGTTATTCCTCATCAGGGCCACCCGGATGGGGCGATGGGCCAAAAACCCTACCGATCCATGGCTTTCTTTGCTGCAAATGGTCACACGTTGTGGCCCTCAGGATCAAACCAGAGATTGCTGGATATAAGCACTACAGTGCAGAGGCTATTCACAAGTGGCAGATGAGGAAGAGTCAGGCAGCAGACAAGGGAGTAGTTAGGTCTGGGCAGAGGTAGAAATGCGTAGCATTCAAGGGAGTAGTCAAATCTAGGCAAAGGTCACGTCAGGTAGCAGGCAAGGAGGTAATCAGGTCTGGGCAGAGGTCTAATCAGGCAGCAGACAAGGGAGTAGCCAGGTATGGGCAGAGGTTGAGCCATGCAGCATTCAAGGGAGTAGTTAAGTCTAGGCAAAGGTAAAGTCAGGTACCAGACAGTGGGGTTAGTCCGGTCTGGGCAGATGTCGAATTAGGCAGCAAACAAGGGAGTAATCAGGTGAGGGCAGATGTTTGAGTCGGGCAGCAGACAAAGTAGTCCCTTCCAGGCAGCGGTCGAGTCAGGCAGCAGACAAGGGAGTAGTCGGGTCCAGACAGCGGTCAAGCCAGGTAGCCTGTAAAGGAGTAAGGTCTGGGTAGAGGTTAAGTCAGGCAGCAGACAAGGGAGGAGCCACTCAGCAGACAAGGGAGTAGTCGGGTCCAAGCAGAAGTCGAGTCAGGCAGCAGACGAAGGAGTAGTCAGGTCTGGGCAGAGGTCGAGTCAGGCAGCAGACAAGGGAGTAGTTAGGTCTGGGCAGAGGTCTAGCCAGGCAGCAGACAAGCTTGTATGTCAAGTCCAGGAAGAGGTTAAGTCAAACGGCAGACAAGGGACTAGTCAGGTCCGGGTAGAGGTCAAGCCATGTAGCAGACAGTGGAGTATTCCAGTCTGGGCAGAGGTTGAGTCAGGCAGCAGACAAAGGACTAGTCTGGTCTGGGCAAAGGTCAGGTAGCAGACAAGGGAGTGGTCAGGTCCAGCCAGATAACGAATTAGGTAGCAGAAAAGAAAGTAATCAGGTCCAGGCAGAGGTTGAGTCAGGCAGCAGACAAGCTAGTAGTCAGGACCAGGCAGAGGTTAAGTTAAGCAGCAGATAAGGGAGAAGCCACGCAGCAGACAAGGGATTAGTCAGGTCTGGGCAGAGGTCAAGTCAGGCAGCAGACAAGGGAGGAGCCATGCAGTATACAAGGGACTAGTCGGGTTTGGGCAAAGGTTAGGTAGCAGAAAAGGGAGTAGTCAGGCAACAGACAAGAGAGGAGTAGTCAGGTCCAGGCAGATGTCGAATTAGGCAGCAGAAAAGGGAGTAATCAGGTCCAGGCAGATGTTGAGTCAGGCAGCAGACAAGGGAGTAGTCCCTTCTGGGCAGGTTGAGTTAGGTCCAAAAAGAGGTCGAAGACAAGGGAGGAGTAAGGTCCGGGCAGAGGTTGAGTCAGAAAGAAGACATGCAGTATACAAGGGACTAGTCGGGTTTGGGCAAAGGTTAGGTAGCAGAAAAGGGAGTAGTCAGGCAACAGACAAGAGAGGAGTAGTCAGGTCCTGGCAGAAGTTGAGTCAGGCAGCAGACAAGGGAGTACTCGGGTCCGGGCAGAAGTTGAGTCAGGCAGCAGACGAAGGAGTAGTCAGGTCTGGCAGAGGTCGAGTCAGGCAGCAAACAAGGGAGTAGTCAGGTCCAGATAGAGGTCAAGTCAGGCAGCAGACAAGGGAGTAGGCAGGTCTGGGCAGAGGTAGGGTCAGGCAGTAGACAAGGGAGTAGTCAGGTCCAGATAGAGGTTGAGTCAGGCAGCAGACAAGGGAGGAGCCACTCGGCAGACAAGGAAGTAGTCAGGTCCAGATAGGGGTTGAGTCAGGCAGCAGACAGGGGAGTAGTCAGGTAGTGGACAAGTGAGTAGTTAGGTCTGGGCAGAGGTGGAGTCCGGCAGCAGACAGGGGAGTAGTCAGGTCCAGGCAGAGGTCCAGTCAGGCAGTGGACAAGTGAGTAGTTGGGTCCGGGCAGAGGTGGAGTCCGGCAGCAGACAAGGGGAGTAGTCAGGGCAGAGGTCGAGGCATGATGCAAGCAATAGAGTAGTTAGGTTCAGCCAGAGGTCAAGGCAGGCAGTAGGGAAGACAGTAGACAGGGTCAGCCAGAGAGCTATACTATAGCAGTCTAGCTCTAGGGTAGCTGGCGATAAGACACAGCACAGCATTTTAATGGCTTCCTGCTCAGAGAACTTGCTCAGCATCATCAATGTGCACCAGGACACTCGAACAGTTACCCTGAAAACCCGGGAGGTCTCAGGGATCCTGGAAATGCAAATACTATAACAATCACAGTCCTGTACATAGATAACTGAAACAGAAATAACATCGTCTAGATTGTAAGCTCTAACGAGCAGGGCCCTCTACTTCCTCCTGTATTGAATTGTATTGTTACTGTATTGTCTTCCCTCACATTGTAAAGCGCTGCGCAAACTGTTGGCGCTATATAAATCCTGTATAATAATAATATTCTAGCAATAGTAACCTATGGCTGTGAAAGTTGGGCCATAAGGAAGGCTGAACGCCTAAGAATTGATTTGAACTTTGGTGTTGGAGAAGACTCTTGAAAGTCTTTTGGACAGCAAGAAGATCAAACCAGTAAATCCTTAAGGGAAATCAACCCTGAATATTCACTGGAAGGACAGATCCTGAAGCTGAAACTCGAATGCTTTGGCCACATAATTGTGAAGAGAGGACTCAATAGAAAAGACCCTAAAGCTGGGAAACATTATAGGAAAAAGGAAAAGAGGACGACAGAAAACAAGATGGATAGAAACAATGAACAATGACTAAGCAGCCGGGTGATGGAGCGAGGCGACCCCCAGCCTGGTGATGGAGCGAGGCGACCCCCAGCCCGGTGATGGAGCTATGTGACCCCAGCCCGGGGATGGAGCAAGGCGACCCCAGGCGGGGGATGGAACGAGGCGACCCCCAGCCCGGTGATGGAGCTATGTGACCCCAGGCGGGTGAAGGAGCGAGGCGACCCCAGGCGGGGGATGGAACGAGGCGACCCCCAGCCCGGTGAAGGAGCGAGGTGACCCCAGCCCAGTGATGGAGCGAGGCGACCCCAGCCCGGGGATGGAGCGAGGCGACCCCCAGCCCGGTGATGGAACGAGGCGACCCCCAGCCCGGTGATGGAGCTATGTGACCCCAGGCGGGTGAAGGAGCGAGGCGACCCCAGCTCGGTGATGAAGCGAGGGGACCCAAGGCGGGTGATGAAGCGAGGTGACCCCCAGCCCGGTGATGGAGCTATGCATCCCCAGGCGGGGGATGGAACGAGGCGACCCCAGCCCGGGGATGGAGCGGCGCGACCCCAGCCGGGTGATGGAGCCAGGCGACCCCAGGCAGGGGATGGAACGAGGCGACCCCCAGCCCGGTGATGGAGCTATGTGACTCCAGGGGGGTGAAGGAGCGAGGCGACCCCAGGCGGGGGATGGAGCTATGTGACCCCAGGCGGGTGAAGGAGCGAGGTGACCCCCAGCCCGGTGATGGAGCTATGCGTCCCCAGGCGGGGGATGGAACGAGGCGACCCCAGCCCGGGGATGGAGCGACGCGACCCCAGCCGGGTGATGGAGCCAGGCAACCCCAGCCGGGTGCTGGAGCTATGTGACTCCAGGCGGGTGAAGGAGTGAGGCGACCCTAGGCAGGGGATGGAACGAGGCGACCCCCAGCCCTGTGATGGAGCTATGTGACTCCAGGCGGGTGAAGGAGCGAGGCGACCCCAGGCGGGGGATGGAATGAGGCGACCCCCAGCCCGGTGAAGGAGCGAGGTGACCCCAGCCCAGTGATGGAGCGAGGCGACCCCAGCCCGGGGATGGAGCGAGGCGACCCCCAGCCCGGGGATGGAACGAGGCGACCCCCAGTCCGGGGATGGAACGAGGCGACCCCCAGTCCGGTGATGGAGCTATGTGACCCCAGGCGGGTGAAGGAGCGAGGCAACCCCAGCTCGGTGATGAAGCGAGGGGACCCCCAGCCCGGTGATGGAGCTATGCGTCTCCAGGCGGGGGATGGAACGAGGCGACCCCAGCCCGGGGATGGAGCTATGTGACCCCAGGCGGGTGAAGGAGCGAGGCAACCCCAGCTCGGTGATGAAGCGAGGGGACCCCCAGCCCGGTGATGGAGCTATGCGTCTCCAGGCGGGGGATGGAACGAGGCGACCCCAGCCCGGGGATGGAGCGACGCGACCCCAGCCGGGTGCTGGAGCTATGTGACTCCAGGCGGGTGAAGGAGCGAGGCGACCCCAGCCCAGGGATGGAGCGACGCGACCCCAGCCGGGTGATGGAGCCAGGCAACCCCAGCCGGGTGCTGGAGCTATGTGACTCCAGGCGGGTGAAGGAGCGAGGCGACCCCAGGCAGGGGATGGAACGAGGCGACCCCCAGCCCGGTGATGGAGCTATGTGACTCCAGGCGGGTGAAGGAGCGAGGCGACCCCAGGCGGGGGATGGAATGAGGCGACCCCCAGCCCGGTGAAGGAGCGAGGTGACCCCAGCCCAGTGATGGAGCGAGGCGACCCCAGCCCGGGGATGGAGCGAGGCGACCCCAGCCCGGGGATGGAGCGAGGCGACCCCCAGCCCGGGGATGGAACGAGGCGACCCCCAGTCCGGGGATGGAACGAGGCGACCCCCAGTCCGGTGATGGAGCTATGTGACCCCAGGCGGGTGAAGGAGCGAGGCAACCCCAGCTCGGTGATGAAGCGAGGGGACCCCCAGCCCGGTGATGGAGCTATGCGTCTCCAGGCGGGGGATGGAACGAGGCGACCCCAGCCCGGGGATGGAGCTATGTGACCCCAGGCGGGTGAAGGAGCGAGGCAACCCCAGCTCGGTGATGAAGCGAGGGGACCCCCAGCCCGGTGATGGAGCTATGCGTCTCCAGGCGGGGGATGGAACGAGGCGACCCCAGCCCGGGGATGGAGCGACGCGACCCCAGCCGGGTGCTGGAGCTATGTGACTCCAGGCGGGTGAAGGAGCGAGGCGACCCCAGCCGGGTGATGGAGCCAGGCAACCCCAGCCGGGTGCTGGAGCTATGTGACTCCAGGCGGGTGAAGGAGTGAGGCGACCCTAGGCAGGGGATGGAACGAGGCGACCCCCAGCCCTGTGATGGAGCTATGTGACTCCAGGCGGGTGAAGGAGCGAGGCGACCCCAGGCGGGGGATGGAATGAGGCGACCCCCAGCCCGGTGAAGGAGCGAGGTGACCCCAGCCCAGTGATGGAGCGAGGCGACCCCAGCCCGGGGATGGAGCGAGGCGACCCCCAGCCCGGGGATGGAACGAGGCGACCCCCAGTCCGGGGATGGAACGAGGCGACCCCCAGTCCGGTGATGGAGCTATGTGACCCCAGGCGGGTGAAGGAGCGAGGCAACCCCAGCTCGGTGATGAAGCGAGGGGACCCCCAGCCCGGTGATGGAGCTATGCGTCTCCAGGCGGGGGATGGAACGAGGCGACCCCAGCCCGGGGATGGAGCTATGTGACCCCAGGCGGGTGAAGGAGCGAGGCAACCCCAGCTCGGTGATGAAGCGAGGGGACCCCCAGCCCGGTGATGGAGCTATGCGTCTCCAGGCGGGGGATGGAACGAGGCGACCCCAGCCCGGGGATGGAGCGACGCGACCCCAGCCGGGTGCTGGAGCTATGTGACTCCAGGCGGGTGAAGGAGCGAGGCGACCCCAGCCCAGGGATGGAGCGACGCGACCCCAGCCGGGTGATGGAGCCAGGCAACCCCAGCCGGGTGCTGGAGCTATGTGACTCCAGGCGGGTGAAGGAGCGAGGCGACCCCAGGCAGGGGATGGAACGAGGCGACCCCCAGCCCGGTGATGGAGCTATGTGACTCCAGGCGGGTGAAGGAGCGAGGCGACCCCAGGCGGGGGATGGAATGAGGCGACCCCCAGCCCGGTGAAGGAGCGAGGTGACCCCAGCCCAGTGATGGAGCGAGGCGACCCCAGCCCGGGGATGGAGCGAGGCGACCCCAGCCCGGGGATGGAGCGAGGCGACCCCCAGCCCGGGGATGGAACGAGGCGACCCCCAGTCCGGGGATGGAACGAGGCGACCCCCAGTCCGGTGATGGAGCTATGTGACCCCAGGCGGGTGAAGGAGCGAGGCAACCCCAGCTCGGTGATGAAGCGAGGGGACCCCCAGCCCGGTGATGGAGCTATGCGTCTCCAGGCGGGGGATGGAACGAGGCGACCCCAGCCCGGGGATGGAGCTATGTGACCCCAGGCGGGTGAAGGAGCGAGGCAACCCCAGCTCGGTGATGAAGCGAGGGGACCCCCAGCCCGGTGATGGAGCTATGCGTCTCCAGGCGGGGGATGGAACGAGGCGACCCCAGCCCGGGGATGGAGCGACGCGACCCCAGCCGGGTGCTGGAGCTATGTGACTCCAGGCGGGTGAAGGAGCGAGGCGACCCCAGCCGGGTGATGGAGCCAGGCAACCCCAGCCGGGTGCTGGAGCTATGTGACTCCAGGCGGGTGAAGGAGCGAGGCGACCCCAGGCAGGGGATGGAACGAGGCGACCCCCAGCCCGGTGATGGAGCTATGTGACTCCAGGCGGGTGAAGGAGCGAGGCGACCCCAGGCGGGGGATGGAATGAGGCGACCCTAGCTCGGTGATGAAGCGAGGGGACCCAAGGCGGGTGATGAAGTGAGGTGACCCCCAGCCCGGTGATGGAGCTATGCGACCCCAGGAGGGAGATGGAACGAGGCGACCCCCAGCCCGGTGATGGAGCTATGCGACCCCAGCCCGGTGAAGGACCAAGGCGACCCCAGCCGGGTGATGGAGCGAAGTGATGTTTAGCTGACCGGTGTTCCGTGAAAATACCATACCCGTGAGAAAACCATACCCTAACACTTCCCCTTTAAGAGGCCGGCTTTCACGTGACATTGTTATTCCTCAGCTGACAGCTCTCCGGCCACGTGTCTGTATCCTGGCCCCGCCCCTGGAGGACCTCCCGCCGTCCCGGCATGCAGCGCGCTGTGGACACGTCGCTCCGGTGCCACCATAGAGAGGAGAGTGTCATGGTGGCCGTCGAGCTGGCGGAGAACGGCTCGGTGTCCGGGAAGTGAGCGGTGACCGGGGAGAGCCGTGCCGGGATATGAGGCCTGCTGGCCCCGGGACGTCCTGGTGAAGCCTCGGACTTTCCTGAAGGCTTTGTCCGCCTAGTGTGCACCCCTCCCCGGGGGAACCTCCAGACATGGCTTCCTGGCTGGGGGGGCTGGGCTCCGGCCTGGGGCAATCCCTGGGGCAGGTCGGGGGAAGCCTTTCCTCCATCACCGGACATATCTCCAACTTCACCAAAGACATGCTACTGGAGGGGGCTGAGGAGACAGGTGAGTCCCCTCCCCCCCCCCCCCACCATCTATATACTACCCCTCCCCCCCCACATATACTATAATATATACAGGTGAGTCCCCTCCCCCCCCCCTATACCATAATATATACAGGAGAGTCCCCCACCATCTGTATACTACCACCCCTCCCCCACATATACCATAATATGTACAGGAGAGTCCCCTCCCCCACTGTCTATATACTACCCCTCCCCCACATATACCATAATATATACAGGTGAGTTCCCCACCATCTGTATACCACCACCCGTCCCCCACAATCTATATACCATAATATATACAGGAGAGTCCCCTCCCCCCACCATCTGTATACCACCCCTCCCCCCACACATACCATAATATATACATACAAGACCCCCTCCCCCCCCACTATCTATATACCATAATATATAAAGGTGAGTCCCCTCCCCCCATCTATATATATCATTTTATATATACAGTGCTCAGCATAAATGAGTACACCCCTTTTGAAAAGTAAGATTTTTTTTTTTTTTTTGTAAGATTTTAATCAATATCCCAATGAACACAAAAGAACAATTTCCAAAATGATGAGAAAACTGGGTTTCATAGAACATTTGTTTAGCTCCTTACATGGAAGTAATGTTAATAATATAACTAAGTTGATGCAAAAATGAACACACCCCACAACAAACACTCCTCCAATCTAGAACTTTGTATGACCTCCATGATGTGTAAGGACAGCGCCAAGTCTTCTAGGCATGGAAGGAACAAGTTGGTGACATATCGCAACATTCTATCTTTTTCCATTCTTCAACAACGACCTCTTATAGAGCCTGGATGGGGGATGGAGAGTGATGCTCCTCTCTTCAGAATCCCCCATAGGTGTTCCCCGATTGGGTTCAGATCAGGAGACGTATGGCGCTTTTCCACTGCATGGTACGGCTCGCTTTGGCGCTTTTCCACTTTTCCACGGTATGGCTCGCTTAACCACTTCCGCCCCGCCCACCGCACATTTACTGCGGCAGGCAGCTGCTCCTGGGCAAAGTGATGTAGTACTATGTCACTCGCTCAGAAGACTCTAGGGGGCGAACGCTCCCGCCGCTGCGCCCCCGCTAGTTAGCTAGGGAGTCAGTGCATGTGACCGGGGGCTCCGATGGCCGCCCGCCACTCATAATCTCCCGCAGCAGAGAGAGTAGGACAGACGGCTGATGTAAACACAGCCGTCTGTCATTCTCCCTGAAGTAATCACAGATGCTATATGATCCTGCTATATAGGATCGCATGTCTCTTTGATTACTTCACAAGCCACGCCCCCTGACAGTTAGAATCACGCCCCTAGGGAAACATTTAACCCCTTGATCACCAGTGCAGTTAACCCCTTTGTAGTGGAGAAGTAGTTTAATCTACAGGGGCTCCGCTGATAGACAGGAAAACGGGTAATAATCCAAATAGGCCGGTACAGCATGCAACAATCCAGGTAGCGTTATACCATTCTTCTCTCCCAAGGACTAGATGACACAGGTGTTGGGAGTCAAAACTCAAATGCCTTGTTTATTGAAAACACAAGGGATCTACACTCTGCCAAAACCCCTCCCTCTTCGAGACATTCCACACACAAAGCTGAACATCCCATAATAACCTTACTCTGCCAGACAGGAACAATAGGACAATAGAATGCAGGTATTTAATAACAAACCCCCACCCATCTCCTGAGGGACACTGCTCCCTCACTCTTTCAACACAAACCCCACTCTTATGCCCCGTACACACGTACCGATCGGCCGTCTTTTGTCTGAGGGCTGTCATGTCTGTTGAAAACTGCAAAAGACTGCACACGAATTTTGTCGGCCAACAACAGCCGACTGCAGAAGTGATGTCATGTGATGGTTAACTTTCCCTGTGTTTTTTTTTTTCTGAGCATGCCCAGTCTTGCAAATCTGCTGTCTGTCGGCCGAATTCTGTACTGACTGGCGAACAATCGGCCGTTCTGGTGTCGGCATACAAAAACTTTAATGCTTGCATGACAGATTCTGTTCGGCCGAAAGTGCGCTGTCGGCTGTCGGAAGCATCATACTAACAAGCCGAAAATCGGCCGATCGGTCGTCGGCCGAATCTTTTCGGCCGACAATCTGCACGTGTGTACGGGCCATTAGTGTCCATTCTGCTACACCCTTCCCTGCCAGTGTCATTCTTACAGTGGCAGTACATATTTTTAGCACTGATTACTGTAGTAATGTCACTGCTCCCCCCCAAAAGTGTCAAAAATGTCAGTTAGGAGTCCGATCTGTCCGCCGCAATGTCGCAGTCCCGCAAAAAATCACAGATCGCCGCCATTACTAGTAAAAAATAAATAAATAAAAATGACATAAATCTTTCCCTTAGTTTGTAGACGCAATAACTTTTGCGCAAACCAATCAAAATACGCTTATTGCAATTTTTTTTTTTTACCAAAAATATGTAGCAGAAAAAAAATTGGCCTAAAATGTTAAATTTTGATTTTTACATTTTTTTTTTTGAGAATTTCATATAAAAAAATGTGAAAAAATATTATGTTCTCAAAATTGTCGCTCTTTTTTTGTTTATAACGCAAAAAATAAAAATCGCACAGGTGATCAGATACCACAAAAAGAAAGCTCTGTTTGTAGGGAAAAAAAGTCAATTTCAAAAGTTCATTTGGGTACAGCGTCGCACGACCGTTAAAGTAACGCAGTGCCAAATCGCAAATAGGGCCTGGTCATTAAGCAGCCAAATCCTCCGGGGCTAAAGTGGTTAAATGGCACCACCTTGGTTGAGGTTCCAAGCGGTGCCGTACCTATACCAAATCCCACAATCCTTCGCATGCAGCCTGATTGGTCGTCACTACTAGCCACTGATTAGTCAGACAATTGTCACTGTTATTGGATTACGTTGTAATCCCACCCACTTATTACTTTAGTGGAAAAGCAAACTGAGCCGAGTAGAGCCTATATAGTGCAGAAACGTGCCGACTCGTACCACGCAGTGGAAAAGCAAACCGAGCCAAGCTGGGACAAGCATTGCCGAGTGGAGCCGAGCCGGTACACGCAGTGGAAAAGCGCCATTACTTGGCCACTGATAATAAAAGAAGGTGCAGTGCTATAGGCAAGTTGTATCAGTCCTGTAATACTTTTGCAGAGATCAGCTTATCGGGCAGAGAAGTGACACCACCACCACCAAGCCACCAACCACACTGCCTCTTACCATCCGACTGATAATATCAGAGCATTAATGTATCCCACAGCAGGCTCATCCGGTCTCCTTATTCCCAGCCGATACTTCCATAGAAGAGATGGGATCTCCAAATAATCAAATTCCCACAGAAGGATACTCCGGCCCTAGAGATAAAGAAGATGCTCATAGAGTACTACGTTCCAAATCATACAAATTTTATTGATAAAACGAGGTGATACACATTTTTGCAGAGCGGCATCGGCACGTGTACAAAATCTGCTTTGCTAACCGTAAAAATGGCCGCTGCGTCCTAAGCGCGATGACGTCACACGTCCCGATCCCATCCGACCTTAACGTGCTTCTTTTTGAGCCACTCCTTTGTTGCCTTGGTGGTATGTTTTGGGTCATTGTGATGCTGGAAGACCCATCCATGACCCATCTTCAGTGTTCTGGCTGGGGGAAGAAGGTTCTCATCCAAGATTTTACAATACACGGCCCCGTCCAGTGGCCCCTAAATGTGGCAAATTCAGCCTGTACATTTAGCAGAGAAATGGCCCCAAAGCAAAATGTTTCCACCTTCGTGTTTGACTTTAGCCACTTAAGCCCCGGAAGATTTTACCCCCTTCCTGACCAGGGCCTATTTTGCGATTCGGCACTGCGTGACTTTAACGGACAATTGCGCGGTCGTGCGACGCTGTACCTAAACGAATTTGGCGTCCTTTTTTTTCCCCACAAACAGAGCTTTCTTTTGGTGGTAGTTAATCACCTGTGCAATTTTTACTTTTTGCGCTATAAACAAAAAAAGAGCGACAATTTTGAAAAAATAACTATTTTTCACATTTTTTTTATATGAAACTCCCCCCAAGAAAATGTAAAAATCAAAATTTTGTAACATTTTCGGCCAATTTGTTTTATGCTACATATGTTTGGTAAAAAAAAAATCGCAAAAAGCGTATTTTGATTGGTTTGCGCAAAAGTTATCGCGTTTACTAACAAAGGGAAAGATTTTTGTTGGTTTTTTTTTTTAACGCGTAATGGCGGCGATCTGCGTTTTTTTTTTTTTTTGCGGTACAGCGACATTGCGGTGGACAGATCGGAGCCTTGACTGACATTTTTGACACTTTTTGGGTTACTAGTGACATTACTACAGTAATCAGTGCTATACATATGCACTGTTACTGTAAAATTACACTGGCAGTGAAGGGGTTAACTTTTTTTGAGAGGGAGGGGCTATGTGTGTCAATAGGGGCGTGCTTTCTACTGTGATTGGCTGTGGCTTATGATGTATGAACAGTGATCAACAATTCTACATAGTAGAACCGTATGATCATCATTCATACACCGGGGAGAATGACAGGCAGCTTGTTTAGCCGCCTGCCTTTCTCCCTCTCCACCGGATGGAGGGAGTTGAAACTTTTGAGTTGCCAAGAAACCTTAAGGATTTAGGGAAGATCTGTAAGGAGAGTGGACCAAAATCCCTCCTGAGATGTGTGCAGACCTGGTCACCAACTACAAGAAATGTCTGACCTCTGTGCTTGCCAACTAGAGTTTCTCCACCAACTACTAAGTCATGTTTTACTTGGGGATCAAATACTTATTTTATACTTGCTGAACTGCAACTCAATTTATAACATTTGTATTGTGTGTTTTTTTTTTTTTTTTTTTCTGGATGCTTAGTTGATATTCTCTCTATCATTTAAAATACACCTATAATAAAAATTATAGACCCTTCATTTCTTTGTAAGAGGACACATTTACAACGTCCTGCAGGAGATTAAAGAATTATTTTCCCCACTGTATAAAATATGTATATGCTGCAGGGGAGAACAAGTGAGACCCCCTCCCCCATATGCCATAATATAATGTATTTATTGCTGAGGTGGAGGTGACGGGTATACCCCGTATAGTGGAGATCTGGAGCTCTGGGATGGTAGCGGTTCTCTCAATGGTCTATAGAGGGAGACAGAAGTGTCTCGGTGTACACAGCCTCGGGATGGATCAGCAGACAGAGGAGTCCTGTGTGTTCAGCTCTGTGTGGAGTAAACTAAAAATGGAGCTCCAGGCAAAACACATCATCTCCCCGTGTATATGTCCTACTGTACCCCATCTCCACCTGTACTTATAGTAATTGTACCCCCCGCCCACCTTTCTCATCTGGTGAGTGATCAGAGTAACAAAACCTGCCACAGTACTGCTTCACTACTCTCTCCCACCCCCCCCGCCCCCCACCTTTTCCATCTGGTGAGTGACCACAGAGTAACAAAACCCGCCTCAGTACTGCTTCACTACTCTCTCTCCCCCCCACCTTTTCCATCTGGTGAGTGATCAGAGTAACAAAACCTGCCGCAGTACTGCTTCACTACTCTCTCACCCCCCCCCCCGTCTTTTCCATCTGGTGAGTGATCACAGAGTAACAAAACCTGCCACAGTACTGCTTCACTACTCTCTCTTTCCCCCCGCCCCCAGCTTTTCCATCTGGTGAGTGACCACAGAGTAACAAAACCTGCCACAGTACTGCTTCACTACTCTCTCTCTCCCCCCACCTTTTCCATCTGGTGAGTGATCACAGAGTACCAAAACCTGCCACAGTACTGCTTCGCTACTCTCTTCCCCCGCCCCCCACCTTTTCCATCTGGTGAGTGACCACAGAGTAACAAAACCTGGCACAGTACTGCATCACTACTCTCTCTCTCCCCACCTTTCCCATCTGGTGAGTGACCACAGAGTACCAAAACCTGCCACAGTACTGCTTCACTACTCTCTCTCCCCCCACCTTTTCCATCTGGTGAGTGATCAGAGTAACAAAACCTGCCGCAGTACTGCTTCACTACTCTCTCACCCCCCCCCCCGTCTTTTCCATCTGGTGAGTGATCACAGAGTAACAAAACCTGCCACAGCACTGCTTCACTACTCTCTCTTTCCCCCCGCCCCCAGCTTTTCCATCTGGTGAGTGACCACAGAGTAACAAAACCCGCCACAGTACTGCTTCACTACTCTCTCTCTCCCCCCACCTTTTCCATCTGGTGAGTGATCACAGAGTACCAAAACCTGCCACAGTACTGCTTCGCTACTCTCTTCCCCCGCCCCCCACCTTTTCCATCTGGTGAGTGACCACAGAGTAACAAAACCTGGCACAGTACTGCTTCACTACTCTCTCTCTCCCCACCTTTCCCATCTGGTGAGTGACCACAGAGTACCAAAACCTGCCACAGTACTGCTTCACTACTCTCTCTCCCCCCACCTTTTCCATCTGGTGAGTGATCAGAGTAACAAAACCTGCCGCAGTACTGCTTCACTACTCTCTCACCCCCCCCCCGTCTTTTCCATCTGGTGAGTGATCACAGAGTAACAAAACCTGCCACAGCACTGCTTCACTACTCTCTCTTTCCCCCCGCCCCCAGCTTTTCCATCAAACAAAAACCTGCCGCAGTACTGCTTCACTACTCTCTCACCCCCCCCCCCTGTCTTTTCCATCTGGTGAGTGATCACAGAGTAACAAAACCTGCCACAGCACTGCTTCACTACTCTCTCTTTCCCCCCGCCCCCAGCTTTTCCATCTGGTGAGTGATCACAGAGTAACAAAACCTGCCACAGCACTGCTTCACTACTCTCTCTTTCCCCCCGCCCCCAGCTTTTCCATCAAACAAAAACCTGCCGCAGTACTGCTTCACTACTCTCTCACCCCCCCCCCCCCGTCTTTTCCATCTGGTGAGTGATCACAGAGTAACAAAACCTGCCACAGCACTGCTTCACTACTCTCTCTTTCCCCCCGCCCCCAGCTTTTCCATCTGGTGAGTGACCACAGAGTAACAAAACCTGCCACAGTACTGCTTCACTACTCTCTCACCCCCCGCCCCCCCCCCCCCATCCATTTGATGGGTTTGTCCCTCATTTTAGCAATGCCAAAAGTGAGTCTGGGGAAACTAATCATTCATCAGATAACTGAATAATACAGCCAACGCACCCCCTTTACCAGGGCTTAGATGTTGTAATTCAGTAGCAAAACAAAGTCCAATGTATAGAAATGGATTTGTTATCTCTCACACAAACTGTATGTCCATTCAATCTGTTTATTGTGCTAACTAAATCTCCTCAAGCATATATACTGCATCCAGGGCCTGATGAAGGGGGTTCAGACCCCCGAAACTTGTTGATTTTTTTTCAATTATTTGATGAAGATTAAAGTGACACTAAACTCTGGTTTAAACAAATTTGATTCCAGTATGTGATCTTAAAAAAGCATATTGTATTAAAAAAAAAACCCTTCTGTTGCTCTCAGCCTCCAAATCTCCCATATTCCATTTTTTTTCTCGTTGCTGTTGTGATCTGACTTTCTGTTGGAGAATAACATAGCCACCCTGTATGATCTCACTGTATGGAGGAGCGTAGCCACCCTGTATGATCTCACTGTATGGAGGAGCGTAGCCACCCTGTATGATCTCACTGTATGGATGAGCGTAGCCACCCTGTATGACCTCACTGTATGGAGGAGCGCAGCCACCCTGTATGATCTCACTGTATGGAGGAGCGCAGCCACCCTGTATGATCTCACTGTATGGAGGAGCGTAGCCACCCTGTATGACCTCACTGTATGGAGGAGCGTATGCCACCCTGTATGATCTCACTGTATGGAGGAGCGTAGCCACCCTGTATGACCTCACTGTATGAAGGGAACGTAGCCACCCTGTATGATCTCACTGTATGGAGGCGCGTAGCCACCCTGTATGATCTCACTGTATGGAGGAACGTAGCCACCCTGTATGATCTCACTGTATGAAGGGAACGTAGCCACCCTGTATGATCTCACTGTATGGAGGAACGTAGCCACCCTGTATGATCTCACTGTATGGAGGAACGTAGCCACCCTGTATGATCTCACTGTATGGAGGAACGTAGCCACCCTGTATGATCTCACTGTATGGAGGAGCGTAGCCACCCTGTATGACCTCACTGTATGGAGGAGCGCAGCCACCCTGTATGATCTCACTGTATGGAGGAATGTAGCCACCCTGTATGACCTCACTGTATGGAGGAGCGTAGCCACCCTGTATGACCTCACTGTATGGAGGAGCGCAGCCACCCTGTATGATCTCACTGTATGGAGGAGCGTAGCCACCCTGTATGACCTCACTGTATGGAGGAGCGTAGCCACCCTGTATGACCTCACTGTATGGAGGAGCGCAGCCACCCTGTATGATCTCACTGTATGGAGGAGCGCAGCCACCCTGTATGATCTCACTGTATGGAGGAGCGTAGCCACCCTGTATGATCTCACTGTATGGAGGAACGTAGCCACCCTGTATGATCTCACTGTATGGAGGAACGTAGCCACCCTGTATGATCTCACTGTATGGAGGAACGTAGCCACCCGCTAAGGTCCCACTGTATGGCGGAGCGTAGCCACCCTCTCTTGCTTGCTCTGAGATGGAGTAGTGCTGGCGGCTGACCTGTGCTGTGAATGGACAACCAATAATTTTGGCTGTATACCTGCTGATCGGCTGTGTCCAGTCACAGCACTGAGTTCTGTATTTACAAACCATGATCCGGCTGCTTCTATTTCCTGAAATCATCTCTGTGTACATGAAGGCCATGCCGCCAAATCGGTGAATAAAAGCAACACACATTACACGTTAGGCACACCGGTAACACCTTGGTGTTCACTCCTTCCCAGCCAGTGTCAGTGTACAGTATTATCACTGATCACTGTATTAGTGTCACTAGCAATGTCTGTGTCAGTGACTCTCCCAGCTAGTGTCTGTTAGTGTCAGATTGCTCGCCACCCTACCGCTATCACACTAAAAGTTGCTGATCAGTGGCATCACCAGTATAGTGTCTATAGCTGCATGAATTCCTCTATATATCCCATAGTTTATAGACGCTATAACTTCCACACAGACCAATTTAGATACTTTTATTGGGATTTTGATTACCAAAGACAGGTAGCAGAATACATTTTGGCCTAAATTTATGAAGAAATTCTATTTTTTTTTTTTTCTGTTGGTATTGTGTCTGTATTGTGACTGTGTGTTTTTTTGTAGATGTTGGAGGCGAGGGTCCGGTACCCAAGGTCAGAGACATTGAGAGCCTCCAGGCTATGCAGAGGTCAGAGGTGAGTGATGTCAGGTCTTGTCTTTGTTGTCTGATGATGTCATTGATCACATGTTCCTGATGTCTTTGTTGTCTGATGATGTCATTGATCACATGTTCCTGATGTCTTTGTTGTCTGATGATGTCATTGATCACATGTTCCTGATGTCTTTGTTGTCTGATGAGGTCATTGATCACATGTTCCTGATGTCTTTGTTGTTTGATGATGTCAGTGATCACATGTTCCTGACGTCTTTGTTGTCTGATGATGTCATTGATCACATGTTCCTGATGTCTTTGTTGTCTGATGTCATTGATCACATGTTCCTGATGTCTGTTGTCTGATGATGTCATTGATCACATGCTCCTGATGTCTTTGTTGTCTGATGATGTCATTGATCACATGTTCCTCACGTCTTTGTTGTCTGATGATGTCATTGATCACATGTTCCTGATGTCTGTTGTCTGATGATGTCATTGATCACATGCTCCTGATGTCTTTGTCTGATGATGTCATTGATCACATGTTCCTCACGTCTTTGTTGTCTGATGATGTCATTGATCACATGTTCCTGATGTCTGTTGTCTGATGATGTCATTGATCACATGCTCCTGATGTCTTTGTTGTCTGATGATGTCATTGATCACATGTTCCTCACGTCTTTGTTGTCTGATGATGTCATTGATCACATGTTCCTGATGTCTGTTGTCTGATGATGTCATTGATCACATGCTCCTGATGTCTTTATTGTCTGATGATGTCATTGATCACATGCTCCTGATGTCTTTATTGTCTGATGATGTCATTGATCACATGTTCCTCACGTCTTTGTTGTCTGATGATGTCATTGATCACATGTTCCTGATGTCTGTTGTCTGATGATGTCATTGATCACATGTTCCTGATGTCTTTGTTGTCTGATGATGTCATTGATCACATGTTCCTGATGTCTTTGTTGTCTGATGATGTCATTGATCACATGTTCCTGATGTCTTTGTTGTCTGATGATGTCATTGATCACATGTTCCTGATGTCTTTGTTGTCTGATGATGTCATTGATCACATGTTCCTGATGTCTTTGTTGTTTGATGATGTCAGTGATCACATATTCCTGACGTCTTTGTTGTCTGATGATGTCATTGATCACATGTTCCTCACGCCAGTCATGTCATGTCTTCTGCACAGAATGAGAGGCTGAAGAAACTCTGCACAGAGCTGGAGGAGAAGCTGGAAGCGTCTGAACTACAAGTGAAGCAGCAAAGTGCCGACTACAGAACCCGGCTGCAGCAAAGAGAGGTTGGAGGCTGACATCATTCTAAATCCTGAACCCTGAGGCCCCTTTCAGACGGGGCAGACACAGGTGGTTACCTGACAAGACAGTTGTACAGAAGTCAGTCAATAGATCGACTTTTGTACAACCAGCCTGCCCATACATGGTCTGAAATTTGGCCAGTCCTTGCTGAACCTTCCAAATTTCAACCCATGTACGGCCGACCTTAATCTGGTAATTGGCGGCATAAGCCGTCTATTGGTCCTTTCTTACAGCAGTCTCCCCTCTTCCCACAGTGTACAGCCAGAAGCCTGAGCAGTCTCCCCTCTTCCCACAGTGTACAGCCAGAAACCTGAGCGTTCTACCCTCTTCCCACAGTGTACAGCCAGAAACCTGAGCAGTCTCCCCTCTTCCCACAGTGTACAGCCAGAAACCTGAGCAGTCTCCCACAGTGTACAGCAAGAAACCTTAGCAGTCTGCCCTCTTCCCAGAGTGTACAGCCAGAAACCTGAGCAGTCTCCCCTCTCCCCACAGTGTACAGCCAGAAACATGAGCAGTCTACCCTCTTCCCACAGTGTACAGCCAGAAACCTGAGCAGTCTCCCAGAGTGTACAGCCAGAAACCTGAGCAGTCTCCCCTCTTCCCAGAGTGTACAGCCAGAAACCTGAGCAGTCTCCCCTCTCCCCACAGTGTACAGCCAGAAACCTGAGCAGTCTCCCTTCTCCCCACAGTGTACAGCCAGAAACATGAGCAGTCTACCCTCTTCCCACAGTGTACAGCCAGAAACCTGAGCAGTCTCCCCTCTTCCCACAGTGTACAGCCAGAAACCTGAGCACTCCTACCCTCTTCCCATATTATACAGCCAGAAACCTGAGCAGTCTGCCCTCTTCCCACAGTGTACAGCCAGAAACCTGAGCAGTCTCCCACAGTGTACAGCCAGAAACCTGAGCAGTCTCCCACAGTGTACAGCCAGAAACCTTAGCAGTCTGCCCTCTTCCCACAGTGTACAGCCAGAAACCTGAGCAGTCTGCCCTCTTCCCACAGTGTACAGCCAGAAACATGAGCACTCTGCCCTCTTCCCACAGTGTACAGCCAGAAACATGAGCAGTCTCCCCTCTTCCCACAGTGTACAGCCAGAAACCTGAGCAGTCTCCCCTCTTCCCATAGTATACAGCCAGAAACCTCTTCCCACAGTGTACAGCCAGAAACCTCTTCCCACAGTGTACAGCCAGAAACCTCTTCCCACAGTGTACAGCCAGAAACCTGAGCAGTCTGCCCTCTTCCCACAGTGTACAGCCAGAAACATGAGCACTCTGCCCTCTTCCCACAGTGTACAGCCAGAAACATGAGCAGTCTCCCCTCTTCCCACAGTGTACAGCCAGAAACCTGAGCAGTCTCCCCTCTTCCCATAGTATACAGCCAGAAACCTCTTCCCACAGTGTACAGCCAGAAACCTCTTCCCACAGTGTACAGCCAGAAACCTCTTCCCACAGTGTACAGCCAGAAACCTGAGCAGTCTGCCCTCTTCCCACAGTGTACAGCCAGAAACCTGAGCAGTCTGCCCTCTTCCCACAGTGTACAGCCAGAAACCTCTTCCCACAGTGTACAGCCAGAAACCTCTTCCCACAGTGTACAGCCAGAAACCTCTTCCCACAGTGTACAGCCAGAAACCTGAGCAGTCTGCCCTCTTCCCACAGTGTACAGCCAGAAACCTCTTCCCACAGTGTACAGCCAGAAACCTGAGCAGTCTCCCCTCTTCCCACAATGTACAGCCAGAAACCTGAGCAGTCTCCCCTCTTCCTGGCACAAAGAACTGGAAAAGCGCAGGCAGGGCACTGGAAAAGTCTCCAGGTGAAATCCTGTGGTGAAATGGGATGATACAGTGTAATCCGTTAGGATCACAGCTTTCTATCATCTCATTTGGTGTATATACACTTTTGAATTTGCCGCCGGTTCCACCCCCCCTGCGTCGCAACGCTCGCAGGGAAGGGAAGTGCCGGCAATCGGCCGAGCACAGAGCGGGGAGAGAGTGTGGGGAGGACGGCGGGGGATCGCAGGGAAGGGAACCGGAAGGGAAGTGTCTGCAGCGGCCGAGCACAGAGCAGGGAGAGAGTGTGGGGAGGACGGCGGGGGAGCGCAGGGAAGGGAACCAGAAGACAGGTGTCTGCAGCGGCCGAGCACAGAGCGGGGAGAGAGTGTGGGGGAGGACGGCGGGGGAGCGCAGGGAAGGGGAGTACCATTCTGGAGTAATCCTGAGTGTGGCTTGGAGTTACCGCTTTTGGTACTGAAAGTGAACCCCGAGCCACACTCGGGAATACCGCCAGGGGGGTTAATAACTAAGCAGGCAAGGGAAGCTGAAAATGGGGAAAACATTTTGTAAATGGGGAGTGAAATTCCTCTTTAAGGCTCAATTCTCATAGCTAACCCTTGAGATATGAATACTTGGCTATTTTTTTAGCCAAGTTCTATGAGATGTGAAAGTTTCTGTAACCTGACTAAAATATAGAACCTTCTCCTTAAGAATAGGCTTTGTGAATTAAGCCTCTGTGTGATTTCAGCACACTTGCATGGGAGAACATTATTGGTTCTCTAACTGGCTCTTTGCCTAGAATCACCCTTGTATTATTATAACCTTTAAGTGATTTCACACAAGTGTAGATTTGCCAAGGCTTGCTTTGACCTGTTTAGCTTGCCCCAGCCCTGTAGACTGGATTGATAAGAGTTTGTTATTCATATTCAGGTGGAGGTAAGTCATCTGAAAGCCAAGCTGAACTCGCTGCAGGATGAAGTACAGAAGGCGCAGGTCTCAGCGCAGTTGTCCAGCGTCACTCTTCAAGCAGCCGACTCTCCGGCCTTCATGTCCAGTATTCCGCCTCCTTCCTCCACCTTCCAGGGGGACGATATGGACTTTAGTGATGTCCTCTGGTCTCAGCAGGAAATTAACAACCTCTCCAGTGAAGTGGCCAGGCTGCAGGCGGAGGTGACCCACTGGAAGCACGTAGCCCAGGTAGGACCCTCATTCATTCTTGGGTCATTGTGTGCAGTGCAAACTTTATTTGCTTAGAGAGAAAAATTCTTGTTTGCTCATTCCCTATCGGTGACTTCATTCAGTCTGCACAATCGTAAATAAAGATGCATTGGCAAATTTCAACCCTTTTGACCGGCATGAGTAAGGCAGCCAGCAGAAGACACAAGACTAAGCAATGTATCAGATTTTCATAGATACTGTGCACATGACCATAAGATTGTTTGCTTGATTTGTTCTCCTTTTAAGTACATTTTTTTTTTCTTTCTATTTTAGGTAACCAAGGCTCAGGGCACACAAAGCCCCGACTCGAAGGAGGTTGGAGTGTTACAAAACACTATCAAGGTACAAGAGGCAGCTCTTGTGTTAAAAAAATTCAGTGACGTTGTTTAAGTACTGGTAGCATTGTGAAATGAAATGGACACAGAAATACTGCTGTTTTATTTAAGTGCCTAGTTTTTTTTTTTTTATTTCCAAAGAGAACCTGCTTTGGTCCTACTAGACATGGGTCCATTTTACAGGAGTGGATACTCAACTTTAAAACAAGCTGTGAATTGCTTTTTATTTCTTTTTTTTTTTAATCTGGAGGGGAAGCTAGGCTGCTTAGTCACTGCTAGGACTTGAGCAGGGGGAGCTGAGCTGCAGAGTTACTCCTGGGTGGGGAGCAGGAGGTGCTGAGCTGCTGAATTACTGCTGTCTGGGGGGAATATAGTGAGCTGAGGTGTTGTGCCCTTGCTTGAAGGGAAGCAAAGGGAACCGAGCGGCTTTTGGGGGGTGGGAAGGAGGTGCCGAGCAGCTGCTTGGAGGGGAGAAGGAGGGGCCGAGCGGCTGCTTGGATGGGAGCAGGAGGTGGAGAGCAGCAGGTGCCAAGCGGCTGCTGGGAGGGGGAGCAGTGGGTGCCGAGCAGCTGCTGGGAGGCGGGAGCAGAGGGGGGGGGGAAGCTGCTGGGAAGGGGAGCAGAGAGACTGCTAGGAAGTTGAGCAGGGGGAGCGGAGCTGCTGATGGGAAGAGGAGTAGGGGGAGCCGAGTGGCTGCTGAGAGGGGGAGCAGGAGGTGCCGAGCGGCTGCTGGGAGGGGGAGCAGTGGGGGAAACCGAGCGGCTGCTGGGAGGCAGGAGCAGAGGGGGGAAAAGCTGCTGGGAAGGGGAGCAGAGAGACTGCTAGGAAGTTGAGCAGGGGGAGCGGAGCGGCTGCTGGGAAGAGAGGAGCAGGGGGAGCGGAGTGGCTGCTTGGGAGGGGAGCAGAGGGAGCTGAGTGGCTGCTGGGAGGGGGATCATGGGGTGCTGAGCTGCTTGGAGGACAAACTGAATAACTTCAATGCTTCTGCTGTGAAATTTGACAATTGCTCCACAGTGCCTGTAGATACAGAAGTCAGTAAGGCCTTGTTTTAATGCCCATTTACTACTTGCTATGGAATGTAAGTATTGATGTCCATAACCTCACCACCGTTTCACTTTAAATCCTTCAGTAGCAAAAGATTAAATATCCTGTGTATTTAGTAAGCTTTTGGGGACACATTGTAGTGCCAAAGGTTTGTTAGCCTAAAATAAAATCACAGAAACCTATTGAGATTCTCATGTAGAGAGACCAAACAGCTTAGATACTGGTATGTAGACAACTTTATAGTAGAAAATAAAATGTGCCAAATCCGTCGGGGATTCCATAGTTGTTCCCAGGCATGTTAATTTGACACAATTGCTCTCATTTAAAATCTTTCATGAGAATTCTCTTTTACCCCTTAGCATCTCAGATTTCACACCTGCCCCAGAAAACAAAAAACATTGCAAACTGAAGTAGATTCTATTTTTGCTGCATTGAAATGGAGGGCGTTCTTATTTGTAACACTTTGCTGAGCAAGGCCAAATATTCCTTTCTTTTTTTTTTTTTTTATCACAGGACTTGAAGTTGAAGGTAAGCCGTCAGATTGATGAACACCAGCATGAGCTCTCCGTCTTACAAGATGCCCATCGGCAGAAGCTGGCGGAGATCACGAGGAGACACCGCGAAGAGTTGGGTGAATATGAAGAGAGGATCGAGGAACTGGAGGAACAGTTCAATTCAGGTCTTTGCTTGCTAATAATTTCCTAACCTACACTGATGGCCCTTTTTTTGGAAGTAGTACCGAAATTCATTGTAACACAATTTACCCTTACATGCCACAGAATGCTATGTACCAGTTCTATAGAGAATAAGGTTAAAATAGATTGCCGTCTATAATGTACAGCAGGGGTCCTCAAACTACGGCCTCCAGCTGTTGCGGAACTACACATTCCATGATGCGTTGTAAAACTCTGACATTCACAAACATGACTAGACATGATGGGAATTGTAGTTCCTGAACAGCTGGGAGGGCCATAGTTTGAAGACCCCTGATGTACAGGTTCTCACAACTGCAGTTTTTGTTCTTCTACCTCTTCCTTGTGTTTCTGGGATGGATCAGAGCAATGCTTTGTGCTGACCCTGAACATTCAGAATTGCTCTGATCTGTCCTGGAAACCCTGCAGAATGAAGTGGGGATTTCAGATCCCAGGACCACTGCACTGGCTGTGTGGGTATTAATAGCTCATCAGAGGTAAATTGCGACCAGAACTGGGGGGGTCGCTTGTAAAAATATTAAGTCAAGGGGCAAATGGGTTGTAGA
Organism: Pelophylax lessonae; assembly: GCF_965119305.1. NCBI lineage: Eukaryota > Metazoa > Chordata > Amphibia > Anura > Ranidae > Pelophylax > Pelophylax lessonae. The sequence goes on along the minus strand of NC_138780.1, from coordinate 192,652,307 downwards.
GGCATACAAATCAGTGTAGAAATGCTGAAATATGACCAAAATGTCATAGCTAGATGTATACACACTACCAGTCAATGACCGAATTGCAGTAATAGAACAGTCGTCCTGCTGTGCTCTAGCTACCAGAGCCAACAGGTGGCCCGTGCTCTCCCTCTCCTCAAAGCAACTCTGTTGAAGTATCTTTTTTTCTCCGCCGACGATAATTCTACAGGATTGGGCCTCAACCCAACTGCTATGAGCAGCTTGTGTGGGATTAACCACCAATGCCTCCTCCCTACGTTGTAATACAGTACGAACCGTGTTCTCCCATTCTCTAGTTTTATGTTTAATAACAGTAATTTCCCGAATAAGCAGACCCCGTAAGAATGCCTTAACGGAGTCCCATATATCAGCCTCACTAGCAGAATGCATGTTAAATTGGATAAACTCTGCTAACGCACTGGAGATATTATCTGGGGTAGTGAGCAGTGTTGACCACAACAGGTTAATTCACCACAAGGGAAGAATGGGTGAGTCCACAGTAGCTAAACGCACCCAAAAGGGAGAATGATCTGATAGAAGGCGGGGTTCATATTGGGGATCGACCGATTATCGGCGAGGCCGATATTGACTTTTGCCGATATATCTGTATCGGCCCCGGAACTTGCTAATATTGCCGATATTCCAAATATTGCTCATGTAAGGGTAAAATTATGTCACTTAGCATAATTCCATTTACAAATGTTATTGAATATGCCACTCACATATGTACAAATTAAAAATATAAGCAATGAAGTGATGTCATGACATCACTTCCGGGTATCCGGCGCCAGATTCAAACAAATGACAGCATTCAAAACAGCCAAACTTGGCGTTTTTGAATCCCTCCACAAGAGTACCTGTCAAGTAAAAAAAAAAAAAATTTTAAGTGTATGAAAATATCGGCCGATACCGATATGCAATGGCCAAAATATCGGTATCGGCAATGAAAAACCGATATTGGTCGATCACTAGTTCATATGCAGAGTCTATTATTTATGGGAGAAGAGCATTATTCCCTAATCCTAAATCAATTTGAGATAATCCACCATGTGAGGCAGAATGGCGGGAGTAACACTTCATATCAGCATTTTGTTCTCACCAGACATCCCTCAGACCCATCTCAGGAAGCAGGGAGACAAAAGGGGTTCTACCAGAAGCAGCAGGCGTAGATTTGGAATGGATCGACAATCTATCCAACTGTGGATTAATAACATTGTTAAAGTCTCCCAAGGCTAAAACAGGAACACCAGGGTGCAAAGCCATTAATTGTGCCAGTTTCTTAAGAGGATCTGAATAGAAGGGTAGAGGAACATGCATGGCTGCAATAATACACAAGAAGCACTTTAGTTTACAAAACATAAAGACTAATCCACCATTTGTCAACCTGCTGCTCCAGGTAGGTAAAGCAGATATTATTAGAAATCAACCCACCTACCCCCCTAGAAAGAGGAGTATGTAGAGTGGAACTGAAGAGGAAATTTGTGGGAGCGTAGCTGGCGGACGAAGTCTGGCTGCAAATGTGTCTCCTGGAGACACACTAAATGCAGCCTAAATCCAGAAAAATATTGGAAAACCGCCCCTCGTTTAACTTTGTCACTTAAGCTCCTCACATTCCAATAAAGAAGCAGCAGGCCCTTAGAGTTAGCCAACATATTGCTGATAAGGAGAAAATAGGGTGGTGCCTAAAGGCACCCTCCTAACCTGTAAAATATACTGGAAAAAAAAAACCCTCCTAACCTGTAAAATATAACCTATATTTTCAAACAGCAGCCATAATGTTAACTTTTCAATACTTAAAGGCATGTAGAATACCATAGAAAAATGTTTGGAGCCCAATCTAGTGTCCTGGTGTAGAACAGGCCGCAATGGCTAAAAACATTTCAGTCTCACCTGTGTGAAAAAAGAACAGGAAAAACAGATCCCAAATAATGCAACTGTACATAGAGTGCTGATTCAACAGGACCCAGCGAGACAAAAAAATACCCCTTAAGATAAGAGGAGTAGAGTCCTCTCAGGACCATTTAATGGGGGCCCTAGTGCGGCCCTAAGGGCAAATATTCAATGCACATTTGGAAATCCGCTGATTTCCCCCCCCACACATAAATCATGGGTGTCAAATATGGGAAAAGCACTACTTTTAGAGAACGTCATATCTACACAAGACGTGGCTGTTAGGGTAAATTTGAAACGCTGTGGGGCCCATGGTTGGATGCCCCTGGACTTCCACGGGAATTGGTATTTCAAAGATTGTTGCCCGAATAAACCATAGAAAATGAAGAGATGTCTTTACCAGTTGCATAACAATAGCTGCACATCTTGTGGATTATTGGTTGGGTTAAATTACAATAGTATAATTTCTGATATATATGTAATGGTCTGAACATATATAGATACCAATATTTGTATGACTTCTATGCCAACAAATGTAATCAAAAAAAATAAATAAAGGGGGGCGCCACTGTATTGTGACTGTATTGTTGCATTAAGGGTTTTAAATAATAATTTTTTCTGATTTAAAAAAAAATATTCCATGCAGCTTAAAGCGTTCATGTGAACTTGTAGAACACTGACGGTTTAATGCCAACCAATCAGGTTAGGTGAAGAGGAGCAGGCTATGCAAGAAAAAAAAATGTAGCCTTCTCCGCCATATAGATAATGCACACACGAGCAGCACTAGTAGATAAATAAGAAAACGGTAATAATGTTCATCAAGGTCCCAAAGGAATGGTGGTTAAGCAGATAAATTCAGGATTACGGACGCTTCACCCAGGTGCTTGGTACAGCAGAGAAGGGACACAGACCATTCAATGCACACAGACTCTTACCGACAGGTAAAGATTGGATCAGCAGAAAGTGGTTAAGGGACCACTAAACCCCCCTCTCCTGGAAAAATGCCTGGGGACATCCGCAATTCAGTCAGCCAAAACAGCACCAATCCCTTGGTAACAGTACTCCACCTAAGAAGATAGGCAGGATCAATCCACCTTAAATCTCCAGATGAGCAACCAACCTCATGCATGGGGGAAATACCAAAGAGAATGCGTCCATAGTGTAGAAAGTTTAAAACACCTTTATTGTGAAAGCAAAGGCCTACACTCACCATCCACAAAGGCGCAGAAAACTTAAAAAAAACACTCATTAGGGAACGTTCCTCGGTTTCCACCAAAAAGATGACTGACTTTCGGGTGTGACGTGATGACGCTGGCAAGGTCCTCTCCGCCATATAGCCCAATTCAGACAAAGAAGCACCAATGTAAGAAAGAAAAAGAGCAGCTCATCATCGTTACGGTGGGTGTTGCGCCAGATTTCATTCCTCTCGGTCAAGCCAGTGCATAGCAGAGAGGTAGGGTTATCAAAAAAATGTGAAGAACCATCAGCTATGATCTTTAGCTTTGCCGGGTACAGCATAAAGTATTGCACATTAAGTGTACGTAGCTTTTTTTTTTTTTTTTTTTTTTTTTATTTGATATCCAGGAATTTCGCCCTTTGCCTCTGGACTTCCGCTGAAAAATCAGGAAACCATGAGATCTTTGCATTATCCACTTTTAGAGAATTAGCTGTTCTGGCCTTTGACAGGATGGCATCTCTATAGTTGAGAAGGCGAAATAAAAAAGGACGTGGTGGGGCTCCCTGTGGTGGCAGGCACGCCGGAACCCTGTGAGCTCTCTCCACTGCAAATATAGATGAAAAAGCGTCACGACCAAAGGTATCAGCCATGCTTCTATAAACACTGTCCTCTGCCCTCCCAGGAATAACCACTGCACAGACATTATTTATGCGAAGGCAGTTTTTCATATCCTCCAACCAAGAGGTTCGCTCCCACAATTTCTGCATGTCTTGTCTCACTAGTGAGATTTCCATCTTCATGCCCTTCACCTCCCCTGCAAGGTCCGGAGTGGATGTATTGCATATGTTGACAGCAGCCAGGATGTCTAAGAGTAGGTTCAGGCTCTGTGCTGGCCTGCGGGCCAGCCGCCGCCATATTGGAAGCATATTGCTGTGCAGAATGTGTACTCGCATGTGGACGAGCTGGAGTGTCAGCATCCAGGTCCCCTGAGTCATCCTCATACTCATTGCCTCCAGGAGCAGCCAGCTGTGGTGGTGGAGGATCCTTGCCAACCTTGGAGAAGAGGCGCTGAGCAGCCTCCTTTGCCAAGCGGGATGGGAGGCCACCATCTTGGCCCAGAGTGTCGGGTGGAACATGAGGGCGCTGCCCTCTTTTAGCCTTGAGGACACAAATATAGCCAGCCAGAGGATGCAGATACACAGGGGCAGCGGGTGGTGTGGTCCCAGAGCGATACAAGGCAGGATGGCGGTGCTAGATGAAGAATTCTGCAGAATTCCCAGTGGAGCTCTTTAAGACCTGTCTCACTGCATGCCTTGCTTGGCCACGCCCCGAAATGCAAATCCCTATCAGATAAAGCCACTATATGTATTAAATCAGTGTATTTACCCATCTGCTTAGAGTTCTGCTTCATCTTTGCAATAGTATCAGTACAGATTAAAAATGCAATAAAAAGTTATACATTTTCATAGTCTGAGGAAGAGGCAAGTCCTCGAAATGCGTCAGCCTGCTGGAATTTTATCTGTATAGTGGCTATTTGTAAAAAGCTGTGATGCAAATGGCAATTTGTGAGTATAATACTTACCATTTTTACCTATAAAGACTTCTATTGAGCATAATGCACCCTGGTCGAAAAAGGCTGCACTAGACCCATGCACCCTCTGTTTTTGTTTTGTGATTTTCAATACATTTTCATAGTAACTGTATGTTGTGTTTTTTGTTTTTTTCTTTGGCTCAGGAGGTGTGGATGGCACTTCTGACCAGTCCAAAATATTTGAACTTCAGAAAACAGTCCGCTCTCTAGAAGGAGAGAAAGCCGACAGCGCTCAGAAGATTCAGGATTTGGAGCATCAGCTGAGAAATCTGACTTCTGCTGTCTCTGCTGCAGATGAAGAGAAAATGTCTATGCAGCAGGGGAAGGATTCTGCGGAGAACGAGAAGAATCAGGTGGCTGCGGAGTGCGAGAGACTGCGTGCCGAATTAACTGAGTTACGAGCACTCCGCGAGTCTGACAGCAGGACGGAAGTCACCAGTTTACAGCAAGAGGTCCTGAGGCTACAAGAAGCACTAATTGGTATGAGAACTTTCTAGTTTATTCGTTTATGGAAATCCCAACGTCGGATTTCTATTGTTTATCCTCTGTTGGTGTATTAAAGTGATATTACTAATTCCTTATCCTTCTATAGCTACGGCTACAGAGCGGCTCAATTTTACCCGGGAGGGCATCCGTGGACGTCCTCCGGGATTTACGCTCCTTGCGTGCCCCCTGGAGCACGCTCTGTGATCGCTGTGTCCTTCAGGCACGGCCAATCAAAGATCATGGTAAAGGGCCAAATCACAGCAGCTCTTTACCATGTGATCTGCAAATAAAAACAAAGAAAGGGGCGCACCAGCCTAGCGCATTATCCTCAGCAGGCTTTTAATAACATACGTTTTAAAATCAGCTACTCACAAACATGCGTAATAATCCAGCATTTCAAATCCATAGAGCAGCATCTTTTTAAAAGTCCAATGTCTCTTGAAGACGGAGGGTTCAATCACAGCTGATCACAGTGTAAACAGACTTGCTGGTAATCGGCAGTACTTTTTCCACGCGCCGTCACAGCGAGAGGAGAGGAGAGCCGGTAACCAGCACTCCTGATGGGATGTGTACACAGATAATCGGGACACTGATCATCAATGCTGTGTATCTGTGCAGCCATTATCAGTGCACATCAGCGAAGGCTAAAAATTACTTATTTGCAAAATTTTATAACCGAAACGAAGAAAAAGTATTTTTTTTATCTATTTATTTATTTTTTTAATTTTGGTCTTTTTAATTGTTTAGCAGAAAAATAGGAAACTCAGTGGTGAATAAACACCACCAAAAGAAAGCTCTATCTGTCTTTAAAAAAAAAAAAAAATTCATATGGGTACAGTGTTGCATGGCCGCACAATTGTCATTTAGGCCCCTTTCACACTTGTGACACGATTTTACGGCGCAATTTTGACGCGATTTTGAAAGCAATGGCTATGGCTCAAAACGCAATCAAATCGGGAACTACTTTGAAGTCGATGCAACTTCAAAACGCACTGATATGAATGGGGCTCATTGGAAATAATGGAAAACGACTTGTCATGCGATTTTGCGGTCCAAAATCACGGGACTAGTCGCACAAGTGTGAAAGGGGCCTTAAAGAGTGACAGCACTGAAAATTGGCCTGGGCAGGAAGAAGGTAGAAGTGCCCAGTAAGCAAGTGCTAATTTATTGATTTTTTTTTTAAAAAATGTAACCACTTTAGCCCCGGAGGATTTGGCTGCTCAAAGACCAAGCCCTATTTTTGCGATTCGGCACTGCGTGACTTTAACGGACAATTACGCGGTTGTGCGCTGCTGTACCCAAATGAAATTGACATCCTTTTTTCCCACAAACAGAGCTTTCTTTTGGTGGTATTTGATCACCTGTGCAATTTTTTTTTTTTTTTTTTTTGATCATGCGCTATAAACAAAAAAAGAGCGACAATTTTGCAAAAAAAAAAAACAATGTTTTTCACATTTTTTTTATATGAAATTCCCCCCCCAAAAAATGTAAAAATCAAAAAATTTAACATTTTAGGCCAATTTGTTTTCTGCTACATATTTTTTGTAAAAAAAAAAAAAAATCACAATAAGCGTATTTTGATTGGTTTGCGTAAAAAGTTATTGCGTTTACTAACTACGGGAAATATTTATGTAATTTTTATTGTTTAACTAGTAATGGTGGCGATCTGTGATTTTATTTATATTTTTTTTGCGATACTGCGACATTATGGTGGACAAATCGGTCCCCTGACTGACATTTCTGACACTTTTGGGGGCACCAGTGACATTCCTACAGTAATCAGTGCTATAAATATGCACTGTTACTGTAAAAATGAAACTGGCAGGGAAGGAGTTAACTTGGTGATCAAGGGGTTAAGTGTGTCCCTAGGGGCGTGATTATAACTGTTAGTGGGCGTGGCTAGTGAAGTAATCACAGAGACATACGATCCTACATAGCAGGATCGCATAGCCTCTGTCATTACTTCAGGGAGAATGACAGACAGCTGTGTTTACATCAGCCGTCTGTCTGTCTCCCTCTCCTGAGGGAGATCGTGAGTGGCCGGCAGACATCGGAGCCGCCGGTCACACGCACTGGTTCCCCAGGGAACGAGCAGGGGCGGGAGCGCGCCCCCAGCGGCGTGCTCTTGCCCCCTACAGGCTCTTTGGCAAGCGACGTAGTACTACGTCACTTTGCCTGTAAGCAGCTGTGCGCCGCAGTAAATATACAGGAGGCGGTCGGCAAGTGGTTGAAGAGCGACAGCACTGAAAGCTGAAAATTGGCCTGGGCAGGAAGGAGGTAGAAGTGCCCAGTAAGCAAGTACTTAACATTTTATACTTGCCTGCTCTGTGTAGTGGTTTAGACACAGGGAAAGAGATGTACACCGCACAGGCAGTTGGAGCTTCACAGTCAACTATGGGTGCAGGACCTCGGATCGCCACCGCAAACATGATACAAGAGAAATGGCCGCACACCAAACGATGGCTCACGATGAAAGTCTTTATTTAACAAGGATGCAAGGTACAGCAAAATGGATGGTAAGCATGTTTCACACGACTCACAGCGTGCTTCATTACTATTGAACAAGCACGCTGTGAGTCGTGTGAAACATGCCTACCATCCATTTTGCTGTACCTTGCATCCTTGTTAAATAAAGCCGTTTGGTGTGTGGCCATTTCTCTTGTATCCGGTGTAGTGGTTTTGCACAGAGCAGCACAGATCCTCCACTTCTCAGGTCACCTGCTGGCGCTCCTGGTCCCTTCCTCCTGCCGAGTGCCCCCAAAGCAAGCTGCTTGCAATGAAGTAGGCTCGTTCCTGAGGTGGAGGGGGCCGGAGCTCTGCGTGTCCATTCCCACACACAGCAGCAGCTCTGCGCGCCCCCCCCCCCCCCCCTCTCTCTTTCCTCATCGGCTCACTGGCTGTGATTGATTGCATCCAATTGGCTCCTGCTGCTATCTCAGCCAATGAGGAGGAAGAGAACCCAGAGAGCTGAAGCTCTTGTGCACATCGCTGGATCAAGATGGGGCTCAGGTAGGTGTAAGGGGGGAGCTGCACACAGAAGGTTTTTTCGCTTTCATGCATAGATTGCTTGAATGAAAAAAACCTTAAGCCTTTAGAACCACTTTAAATATGACATTGAAAGTGTAGAGCTCCAAAATATCTGCTTCCCCTTTGCATCTTCTGTCTTCTGTTCCTTTATCTCCCCATCCCCTACCATAGACTGTAAAGAGACTACTTTACCTCCTTTGGGCAATCGGCTTCACTGTGTAAGCTGGCTCCTGGGAATTAAGGTAGCAGCGTTGTTTTGTAAGAAATCAATGTATGCATGTGAAGGGAGATGTGGTCAGGGATAGGTGAGTTCTATAATCCAGCAATGCTGTTTGAGATTTCAGTGCAGCAAAGGCACTGCTCAAACAGGAAGTTAGAGGCTTACAGGATTTTTTTTTTTTTTTTCCTTTTTATCAACAGGTATTTTTTTACACTTGCTGCGTTTTTAAAGGGATAAAATGTAGGTGTGGAAGGGAGGGAGTACATGCATACTGTTTTGATTTATTCACTAACCTACACTTCAATGTGCTCTATTATATTGCATTTCAGATACTGAAAGAGGAATGAGCAGAGTAACGTCAACAGAACAGGTATTACTAATTCCCTGGGCCCATCAGTAGTGGATCTAAATCTTATGAAGGGATCCCTCTCACACCACTGTTTAAATCAAAACATCTAATTTGAACCTGTGTGTATTGTGTGTCTTTGCATGCATTGTATATTTGCTATTACAAAATTCAGCCGTAGGTGTGCGATGAGACTTACCTGCTTTTGTCCTCTGTCTTCGGAAGGTGCTGTTGGGTGATACGGATCGCACTACCTCCTCCCAGGAGGCCGATGTCACATGTGAGCAGCTGAGGAAAGATCTAGACGAGAGCCAGAGGAGGCTGGAAGAAAGCATTGCAGAGAAGGAGTCCCTTGCTACAGAATTAGAGGAGCTGGACAAACAGAATCAGGAGGCCATGCAGGTGCTTGACAGGCTGTTCCCCCGGCCCCCCTCCTCCGGCCCCCTCCACCTCCACAAAGGGAAACGTTGGCAAGCTTTTCTACCAGCAATTTCTTCTATCTCTCCTGTCAGACTCCAATATCTGCTGCCAACCTTGCAGGGTTTTAAATATGACCTCCAGCCTTTTCTTCAGTCTTGCACAGTTGTACCGGCTCCTCCTGACCTGAAATAGCTTACTCTGATTTCATTGCACACTGTGAGCTTCTCAGTGTGCAGTGACATTGGCCATAAAAGCCTGGGGGGCTTCCCACGGGCCTATTGGTGTTGTCTCCCTTCCTTTTCAGCCTCTAAATGTATCCACATAGAAATCAATGGGGGTGCATAGGCAAAGGTCAGGGGTGTCTGATCCAGGCTAATATACATTTATTGGAAGGGGTAGATCTACGTTACCACTTGCTGACCAGCGACGTACTGGTAAGTCAGGCATCACCCTGGTACAGTTTTTTTTCTTTTTAGAGCGGATGGTCGGCTCTCTTGTAAAAGCAATTCTAACAGCTAACTGGCTGCTGGATTGCTTTTAGAAGCAGCGAGGGGGGGGGGTGAAACACACACTTACTGTCATTGCCTAATGCAGCTTTACCGATATCTCCCCACCCCGTTTGATTCCCCAAATCGGTTTTGTTTGGCTCTCAAGTATGGTAACCTAGAAGTTAGGGATGCACCGAAATGAAATTCTTGGCCGAAGCCGAAGCCGAATAATAATAAAATATTTGGCCGAAGGCCGAATACCGAATGCGGTGTTTTGCATTTTTTCCATTTATTTTGCCAATTTTTTGTCCTCTCGTGTCTCTCTCTCTCTCTCTTGTCCTCTCATGTCTCTCTCTCTCCCTAAATGTTACTGTAGGGAATGGGATTCAGTGCACACTGCAGCCTTGTACCATAGGGTTAATGTTAGTGACACTGTAGGGATTGGGAAGGATGCTGGGAATGGAAATCAGGAAGCATGCAGGCAGCCTTGTAAATTTTAATTGCAGATACAGGGCACTGGGCAGGTCAGGGTTAATGTGGTAACATCAATTACTCAGTGACAGTCAGTCAGTGTCAGTGTGGACTCGATCAGATTATACAGTGACAGACAGTCTCTCATAGTGGTGGTAGTAGGAGGCTGGAGGTTGACTAGTAGGAGCCTGGAAAGGAGCACAGCCGCATACATACATTACTCACTCGTGCACTGCAGCCCGCCCCACACATTCAGTGAGTCTTACTCTCCTCCCTAGTTTTTTCAATGGCACATTCAGGAAGCCAATCACGCCGTGAGTAGCGGCACAGCGGAACCAATCAGGTGTGCAGGCACGCGTGATTGGTTCGCTGTGCAGCTAATCACGGCGTGATTGGCTTCCTGAATGTGCCATTGAAAAAACTAGGGAGGAGAGTAATGCCCCATACACACGTGCAGATTATCTGCAGACTTTAGTCTGCAGACTTACCAAAACCATATAATATGAGGTCAAACCTAAACACTTTCAATTTGTATGCAATCCGGGAGGCCCTTGCACTACATAGAAAAGGTAAGTCTGCAGACAAAAGTCTGCAGATAATCTGCACATGTGTATGGGGCATAAGACTCACTGAATGTGTGGGGCGGGCTGCAGTGCACGAGTGAGTAATGTATGTATGCTCACCGCTGAAGTGTCCCGGCTTCCCCTGCCTAACACGGAAGTCTGTGAGTCCTCCTTCCCCCTGTAAATATCGTGACCTCGGCGATATGAATATCGCCTACGGCCACAGAACGATAGTCGATATAATATCGACTATCGTTCAGCCCTATTATTCAGCACAAAATTATTCGGCCTTTTGACTTATTCGGCCAAACACCGAAAGTGCTATTTTTTCTATTTTCGGCCGAATAATGTTTGGCCGCCGAATATTCGGTGCATCCCTACTAGAAGTGATCACCTGACTTCACTTCCTGTTTACCCATATGTCAACGGCGCCATTTTCAAGAGTTAAAAGCACACAAACACACCAATTTTTGGAGTTTTGAATGCTTTTAAGGGCAGAGGATGGATTTGGGCTCTTATAGAGCGCAGATCTCCCCATTAAGAGTACCTGTGACTTGCCTATTGCTGTCACAAAGGAAATTTACATTACAGGAGTCAAAATAGACAAAATATATAATAAATAAAAGATAAAGAGCCCTCATACCCCCCCCCCCCCCCCAATGCTCGTGCGCCAAGGCGAACATCCCACGCATATGTGGTATCATCGCGAACATCAGTTCATGACCAGTAATTCTGGCACCAGGCCTCCTCTGTAAATCTAAAGTAGTAAAGTAGTAACCTGTAAAGGCTTTTAAAGCGTCACCTGTGGATAGTAAAAAATTTTTTTGTCGTTGTTGCATGGGTGTGAGCAGTTTTAAAGCGCGACGGGTTTGGTATCCATTTACTTTGCGCAACATTATCTTTTATATTTTACCAAAATATTAGGTTATGTAGTGAGCTTTTTTTTAAAATTCAAAAACGCATATTCTTTCCCCAAAAAATTGCATTTGTAAAACTGCTGCTCAAATACCATGTTGCATATACAATTGCAAAACCCAGCAGTTTATTTTCTAGGTCCTCTGCTTTAAAAAATAGATATAATATTTGGTGGTTCTAACTAATTTTCTAGCATAAAATATTGATTTTTAAATGTAAACAAAAAGTGTCAGAAAAGGGCCTGGAGGTCAAGTGGGGTTTAAGATGTCCGGTGTCATTCAGGCCCTCTTCCTGTAAGCCCTGGCGGTCACAGGTCCATGGTCATATACTATAAAGCCGAACTCCAGGATAGTTTTTAGTTTGAAACAGAAGTTTCTGTCCCTGTCATTTGTGCACTACAACAATTATTATTATTTATTTATTTTTTTTGTAAGCATCCAAATTTTTTAGAAAAGTACCTATTAATAGTTTGACATCGTTGCTTGGATACGGAAAACCAGCTGTGCCCGTGCATTCGCTATCAAGTAAGCCACAACATCAATTATGCTCACTGTGCAGCACCATGGGAAGACTACAATTCCATTTAATGTGAATTGTAGTTGTCAGTGGGCATGAATGTGGGTACTTGGCAGTACAGATCAGGAGTCTCCTGGCCTGTCAGTCCAGGTGTTGGGTCATGCTGGAAGGGGTAGATCAGGAGCTGCTTGGCCTATCAGTCAAAGTATTAGATCATGGCGGGAGGGATAGACCAGGAGTCTCCTGGCCTGTCAGTCAAGGTATTAGATCATGGTGGAAGGGATAGACCCAGGAGTCTCCTGGCTTGTCAGTGAAGGTGTTAGGTCATGGTGGAAGGGATAGACCCAGGAGTCTCCTGGTCTGTCAGTCAAGGTATTAGATCATGGTGGAAGGGATAGACCCAGGAGTCTCCTGGTCTGTCAGTCAAGGTATTAGATCATGGTGGAAGGGATAGACCCAGGAGTCTCCTGGCTTGTCAGTCAAGGTATTAGATCATGGTGGAAGGGATAGACCAGGAGTCTCCTGGCCTGTCAGTCAAGGTATTAGATCATGGTGGAAGGGATAGACCCAGGAGTCTCCAGGCCTGTCAGTTAAGGTGTTAGATCGTGGTGAATAAATAAATGGTGAAAATGTTAGACCAGGAGTCACTTGACCTATTAATTATGACACTGCTTACTAATGGGCACTACACAGGGAATAGTACCTGACCGGAGGCTAGGGAAGGAGGAGCCACTTACAAAACAGAAATAAGGGACAGCGAACCATTGACTAGGAGTCCAGGCCAGATTTTTCAGTGGCTGGACAACTATTTTGGAAAAAAAAGACAAGTATTGCGTGAAGGAAAGAAATTGTCTTTCCAAAAGTGTATAATATTTTCTGCACAGAGTTCAACTTTTCTTGGTGACTAATCACCTATAGGCATGACAGGTTGCTCAAGGGTCATTTACCCCTCCCCACCCCAAATGCAGAAGATCCATCTTTTTCTTTCGTTCATTGACAAAGCTCCTGATCTTCTTAACTATTGGGTTATACTGCCCCCTACAGGAGTAGGACACTAGGTAGAAAGTCCCAAGGAGGGGCCCACTTCCACCCCAAAATCCTCCAGGAGTAGAGGGGGGGGTCAGCTGCTCACCATACCAGGAACCAGGCGGGCACCGTTCCAGACAGAACCCCTAGCCATCGGAATGAGGGGCTGTCTGCCAGGAGGAACGCTGCGACTTGGGGCAAGACCTGGTTGTATGCGACCCCGCGAGGCGTTTAACGTGCAGGCCATCCCCTGTTCGGTGGGGCTATGTCGCGGCCGACCTAGCGAGAGCTGAGGTCGGCGCGTGCTCGCTGGCCAGACTGGGGTGACCAATGGATCTAGATTATCCAGCCCAGTCCGGCAGTCGATTGTAGATCTCTCAGGAAAAAAACAGGAGAAAATTTTCTATCTAAAAAGAAAAAATTGCCAGGACCAGAGATCCCAGCAAGGAACAAGGTCCTTACTCCTGACTAGGCAAAAAAAAAACTGAGTACCTATAGCCGAGAGAGGGAGTATACCCCCTGGGACTGCCCATAGGTGTAGCCAGACGTTTTTTTTTTTTTCTGCCTAGTGTCCTACTCCTGTAGGGGGCAGTATAACCCAATGGCTAAAAAGATCAGGAGCTGTGTCTGTCAATGAACATCAGAGAAATAGATTTCACAGTAAGTCAAAAATCCCATTTTTATTGGGTTCAGTAAATTTTCTTTGTAATAAAAGGGTAGGTTGCTGCCCGTAAGTAACTAATATCTTTTGTTTGTTTACAGCATTTGCTGTTTATGAAGGAGCACCTATCCAAGCAGAAGGCAGAATCCGAGACTCTTGTGGCACAGTTGAATGAGGAGCTACAGCAGTCAAGAGAGAGCGAGTCAAATGCTGTTGCTGAAGTTAGAAAATTACATGAACAGTTGCAGTATGAAAAGGAGAAGTTGAGGCAAGCTGAAACCGTTTTTAGCAATGTACAAGCAATCAATCGACAGCTTAGAGTCCAGATGAACGAGCTACAGGAGGTTGTAAAAAATTTGGAATCCAAAAATTCAAATTCTGTTGCTGAAATCAGAAAATTACATGAACAATTGCAGTCTGAAAAGGAGAAGCTGAGGCAAGCTGAAACCGTTTTCAGCAACGTACAAGCAATCAATCGACAGCTTAGAGTCCAGATGAACGAGCTACAGGAGGTTGTAAAAAATTTGGAATCAAGAAATTCCAGTATGAAGAAGGAAAATAAAGAGCTTCAGGAAAGCCTGAAGCTTGTGAGAGAAGAACTTTCCGTGGCCCAACAGGAGTCGTCCTCCCGGCATGAGCACCATGGGGACAGTGAAAGCGAAAAAGAGATTAATAGGTTAAAGCTTCAACTCTCAGATATTGAGCAGTTTAAAGCAGACCTGGAGAATGAGATTTGTGACTTGAAGATGGAGAATGAGATGTTGTTGTCAACCCAAGAACAAGCAAAACAACAACTGCAAGACGTTATGGCTTCTGACCGCAAGGAAGCTTTGGAAAAGCAGACTGTGATTGAGGCCCTTAGAATGGAGAAGAGCCGCCTAGAAATGGAACTGAACCAACTTGAAAATAGACTTCATGAACAGGCTCAGAAGTATGAAAGAACCATCCGTGAACTTTCGAATGCCCAAAAGATGGACACCTCCACTTTACAGCTTGAGCATGAGCGGATTGTTAAGCTCAACCAAGAAAAAGACTTTGAGTTAGCAGAGAGCAAACGGACTGTAGAGCAGCTTGAGATGGATTATGAGGAAACCAAAGAGATGTTGACTAGTACGTTAGAGGGCCAGAAACAACTCACCGAACTTATTAAAGAGAAGGAAAGTTTTGTCACTGAGCTAAAGGAGAAGAACCTAGAGTTGCAAAGGCAGCTTGAGGAACAGACTAAAACAACAAAAGAATGTAATGTCTTAAGACAGAGCATCGAAGAGAAGGAAAAACTTCTCGCTTCAATGAAGGAAGACAACAGCCACCTTAAGGAGGAAATTGAGAGGTTGAAGGACCAGCAGAGTCGGTCCCAGCCGGCGGTGGACCCAAAAACATTAGACATCATCACAGAACTGGAGGCAGAAATAACACAACTGACTAAAGTCCAGAATAATCACGAAGAAGAGCTGAAACTTCAGAAGAAAGCTGTCGAAAAGCAAAATCAAAATGCCGCGCAGCTTCAAAAATCTCTTCAGGAGAAAATCAAGGAAGTCAATGAAGTAACGTTACAGCACAAGGAGATGGTGGACACGTACGAAAAACTACTTTCCGAAAAAGACAGTGAAATCTCGAGTCTGCAACAGACCAACGAACTGATCAGCTCCCAGCTGCAAAACGAGCATCTTATCCAGACCGATTCCTCGGTTATACTCCATGATACCAAGGCACACACAATCAACAATGGTGATAACGGCACGGAGAAACACGATCTGTCTAAAGTGGAGATTGAAAAATTGGTCAAGGGTATCAAAGAGAAAGAGATGGAGATTAAGATTCTCAATGAAAAGAACATTAACTTGACCAAACAAATTGACCAGCTGTCTAAAGACGAAGTGGGAAAGCTCACTCAGATCATCCAACAAAAAGACTTCGAAATACAAAATCTTCATGCCCGAGTGTCCTCGGTCAATTACATGCAAGATGTGGTCTATCTACAACAGCAGCTACAAGCTTATGCAACGGAGAGAGAGCAGGTTCTGGCTGTCCTAAGTGAGAAGACAAGGGAAAACAGTCAACTTCGAACCGATTACCACAAAATGATGGATGTGGTGGCTGCCAAAGAGACAGCTCTTTTGAAACTTCAAGATGAAAACAAGAGGTTTTCGCTCAGCCAAGAGGGCAGCGACCAGGAGATGTTTAGAGAGACCATCCAGAATCTCTCAAGAATAATCAGAGAAAAAGATATCGAGATAGATGCCTTAAGCCAGAAATGTCAGACCCTGCTAACCGTTCTCCAGACCTCTAGTTCGGAGAATGGCAGCGATCTTGGAGGCGTCAATAGTAATCAGTTTGAGGAACTGTTGCAGGAACGGGATAAACTCAAGCAGCAGGTGAAGAAGATGGAAGAGTGGAAACAGCAGGTAATAACCACTGTCCAGAACATGCAACACGAGTCTGCTCACCTCCACGAGGAGCTTCACAAGCTTCAGGGCCAGATCAGCAAGGACAATGATTCTAGCTCTAAATTACAAGTAGACTACAACCACCTCATTCACAGCTACGAAAACAATGAGAAGAAACTCAAAGATTTTAGCCTAGAGTTGAGTAATGTTCAAACCAGTATTGGTGAACTCAACAGCACAAAAGAACGTATACTTGGCAAACTCCAGGTCAGTAACTATGACGCAAGTCCAGTTGAGTCTCCTTTGGGGGCATCTCCTGAACAGAACAGTGGCGATTTTGCGAAGATCGTTCAAGAATGTGAACAACTGAGGATTCAGATTCAGGAGAGCGATACCACTATTCGAACCCTTCAAGAGAATAACCAGCGTTTATCAGACTCTATGGCAAAGACATCAGAGCATGGTCGCAGGACCCAGGAGGAGGCCACCTCAGAGCTAAAGCAGATGAAGAACAAAAGTGAACAATTGCAGAAGGCTCTAAAGGAGAAGGACATTTTGATAAA